>NC_083739.1:6993938-7298313 GCF_033458585.1 Syngnathus typhle
TGTTTGGCTTTCGACTGATTTTTTTGACTATTATTGTTCAGCAAATGTACGTTTACTGTTTTCACTGTCCGGTTGCTATTTGTGACGTGCTTTGTTATAGATGTGCCTGTTGTAAAATACTCTTTACAAATAAGGTTGTATTGGATGGCGTTGTATCAGGATCCATGTTTTCTAAGTAGTTTCTAAAATCAACTGAAGGAGTAGGTAATGTGAAATGAGTGCTTGGTGAAAATATCCTAGAATCTCTCTTAGCATGAATAAATTCGTTTTTAAATGTAAACAAATGTGCTGACATGCCAGTGCAACTGTTGGTACTGTCATCCCTGTTGCTAATTAAAGACAATCTGAGCCAATTAAATGCATGAAAAAGGTCATGTTTGTTTGTACATAGTCTTGACTAAAGTTATGAAGGACTTCAACACTTCAATTACTGCAGCCCTAGCTTATTCAGCGCCCTTGACGAGATTCCTTTTTTTTTTTAACATTGCCTTTAATTTATAAGATAACATCACACAACAAAATGAAAATGGAACATTTTCTGAATTTGCCTGTACCATTAATGCCAAACAAATTATGCAAGTGACTTGTTGTGTGACACCTAATTAGTACAATTGCCTAATTAAACCAAAAAGGGCTACAACTTGGCCTCTTTTCTGCAATTTTCACTATTCGTTTTTCCTTTTTTTCTTATTTTCCTCTCCAAGTGCTCTAGATAGTTTTTGTCATTTTTAAAAGTTTAGAAAGTTCTCTGGAGTCATGTGTACAACCCGTCCCCAACCCCGATAATAGCTATTATTCAGAGAAGAGTATTTGGTAATACCATTTTTTTTTGTGATTGGACATTTCTTTAAATTCTGATCTACGTTAACTGTTCCATGTTCAGGATTAGTTTTCAAGTTTGCCCACTTGTAAGAGATTACTGTCATATTATATTGTTAAATTCTACCCAGTCAAAGTCACATAAAACATGGAAGAGGCTCCCCAACAGAGGCACAAGGCATGGGTGTAATGAAATGATGCCATTATTAGGTTGCAATATAATGAAAATCCTTTGCACTAATGGAAATTTTGATGATTAATGGTCTCAGAGGGCGAGCCTGTGTTAGTTTTGCACTGGAATTCAGATGGGATTGCAAAGATTTTTGTGACTTAAATAGCGTCTTGCTGCAGGGGGGTTACCATAGCAAAGTAAAATCATTCTCTCGTTGCGGATCATTTTGGTGTGATAATTGATACATGATGTGACATATGTGTTCTGTGACGTGCAAGAGTGGAATGTTTTCTCAACAATTGAAATAATGTATTGAAACGTATATGGTGTTGGTTTCGACTTGCCTCTGTATCTGTATGTAAAGATGGGAATTGAGTGGAAAATCGAATCACATACTGTAGACACTTTTACAGTGTGCATCCCTAGTGCAATATGCATTTGGCAGCTTCCTGATATAGTAGCAAAATGCCGACACTATTGTCTTCTACATTGTTGTGAAAAGAAAAAGGTATTTGGAACTCCTTGTTGAGACTAAATAGATCTTGGTGTATGCTTATATTGTTGGATAGAGTCTTATCTTAAAGCCTCTTTAACAGATTAAGTTTATTACCTTATTTTAAAAGTGCCTGCAGCATGAAAATGACTGGAAGATTTCATGCCATATTGAATTCTTAGGATACTAAATGAAATACATTTTTCTTAGATGCTCTGTTTTGTCACGTGGCGTTATGATGTGAACAATTTATTTTATATGGTGTTAGATGTTTTATTGTACAGTAAAACCTTAAAAGGAAAATGTCTCAACTTGGACGGTTTAGCATTATAAAATGCATAATAAGGAAAAAAAAGACGTACATAGGTTACAGTGGAGTACAAGTCGCATTTTTGGTGGAAATGTATTTGATAAAATCCAACACCAAGAACAGACATGCCATCTTGAAAGGCAATTTGAAATAAAAATAGAGGTAACAACAGGCTGAATAATTGTACGGTATGCTAACGTTACATGACACAAAAACAACGAACAGAGAACGTGCTTGATGTAACAAATTAATTATAGCATAAATAACAAGCTAACAAGCTTACCAAACCATCCGCGTCACTCTAAATCATAAATCCAATGAAATATTCATCCTCTGTGTCACTTTTAAACAACACTAACTTCGGAGGGAGAAGATGTGACGCTTCCTCTTCTACGTCGCTTACGTCAGATTCATCGTCAGTTGCAGTTCCAATTATTCCACAGGCCTAGAGCGCCCTTATGTGGGTTAGTGTGAAAATAACATGTAAAATTATATAATAATGTGATAATAATTTCACACATAAGTCACTCCTGAGTATAAGTCGCACCCCCGGCCAAACTATGAAAAACACTGTGCCTTATAGTCCGGAAAGCAGTCAGAGGGAAGCAGAACAAGAGTTGGCCTGTACTTGAACCGGCTGACTATATGCTATGTCAATCACATTGTTTCTAACAACATTACACTTTAATGAGCTTGAGCAATGAGGTGGACTTGAGCCAAGCAAAACTGTTGAACAAAGCGATTTGGGCATATTGTTTTCTGATGTCCCACGTCGCAGCTTAATTGCCCAATAATGCAATAGAAACTTGCTTTGTTCGTAAAAGGCCAAGTGTTTCTGCATAATGTCCCGTCTGTCATTTCCCAAGCACAAATGCAACACCATTGTCTTCATTTCTCCACCAAGACTAGTGTTGGGATCTGTTTCGTCTGCAAATAAACCAGCTGCTGTGCCTGAGAACCAACCAAATATCTTCACCAGGTTTGCAAGTAGTGAGAAAGAAGACAGTGAATTGCAACCAAAGAGATAAGGATGTATTGTGCGTGTGTGTGTGAGTGTGAGAGAGAGAGAGAGAGAGAGAGAGAGAGAGAGAGAGAGAGAGAGAGAGAGAGAGAGAGAGAGAGAGAGAGAGAGAGAGAGACAGAGAGACAGAGAGACAGAGAGACAGAGACAGAGAGACAGAGACAGAGAGACAGAGACAGAGACAGAGACAGAGACAGAGACAGAGACAGAGACAGAGACAGAGAGAGAGAGAGAGAGAGACAGAGAGAGAGAGAGAGAGAGAGAGAGAGAGAGAGAGAGAGAGAGAGAGAGAGAGAGAGAGAGAACTACTGCAGCATAAAAAGCCAATTTCCTAAACCTTTGAAACCCCCTCCTGCTCGGGAACAATTGCTGTCGATAGGGAGACCGTTATGACTAAACACGCCGGTGCCTGACAGCGAAGATAAACTTTGGAGAGAGAGCAGACAGTGTGCCGTGTTTGTTGCAGATTATGATAGCGGCTTCGCTGGAGCTGGTCATTGCCTGCAGTAACAATGCAGCGAATCAGAGGCAATGAAACAATCCACAGCAGAATTTATTAGCCAGCAGACGCCAGTTATCAGCCAATGTCAAGCGTAGTTATCCAAGAAGAAAAATTACATAAACATCTCAGAATGTCTGGGGGAAAATATCTGCAGCAGACAAATACCTTGCGACCTCTGGTATTCAGAAACTCGGCAGTCATGTCTGCATGCTTCTGCTAACATATGAGAGGCTTACATCAATCTGGCCCCTGGGTTTAACCCAATTTGAGTTAAAAATGAATCAATTTAACTTGTTTCGCCCAAAACAAACAATTTTATTGTACAAACAATTGGATTGTTTTTTTTTGTAATCCAATCCTGACCCTACTTCCTGGGTTGGTCCAATATTTAAATCAGCAGTTTTAAGCGTGTGCACAAATCATTTAGGCTCCCAAAGCAATGATTGATTTTTTTAATGCCTACTCTCACTAGATCACTACTCTAGATGTGATCAGATACATTTACGTGATGTTAAAATCACAGTTTACGGTTTCCTCTGACTTTCTTGTCATATTTGACGATGATGACTGAAGCTATTTAGACTTGGTACTTTTACTGGCTTAGGTGTAGCCAATTGTCTTCGCTATATTAGCACAAATACAGTACCGTAATTTTCGGACTATATGTCGCACCGGAGTATAAGTCGCACCAGCCATAAAATGCCCAAAAAAGTGAAAAAAAAACATCTATATGTATATAAGTCGCTCCTGAGTATAAGTCGCCCCCCCCACCCAAACTATGAAAAAAAAACGCGACTTATAGTCCGAAAATTACGGTACCTTTCTGTCAAGTAAGCGGATGCATCAAACATATTAACCTTGAGTTTGCCTCAGACAATATATGGCAATAATTGTAGGTAGATTGATGTAGAGGATAATGATGAGACCCCGAGAGACCTCTGTCTTTTTATACATGTTTCATCTTTTGCAAGCTCAATACTTTCCACAAACCTCGACTCAGGGGAAAAAAAAAAGGTTGTGTAAGAGGCACTTGTTGAGAGGTTTAAACTCCACGCACCATTTCTACTTCCACTAAGCAGATGAGGAGTCAGTGGCTTTGCCCAAGAGAAAATAAATATTATCCACTCCCAACCTACCCTCCCAAATTCAGTACTTTTATTATTTCCTGGCAGCAGCATAAGCGCACAAGCATTCATAGATTTCACCTCTACTCTGATAAAGGTTATCTTGGCAATTTAGTTTCGGTGATATCGCATTATGGAGAGAGTTATGAGGCGGAAATCAAATTTTCTTCGTACAGACTTGCAGGAGAGGAGATGAAAGCTGTATGAGACTGCAGAGTAATGATATGGTTGAGTCTTGTTCAGACTGTGTGTGTGGAGTGTGCGTGAATTCCATTTTGCGCAAGTTCACTGCCAGCACGAGCTATTTCACTATAGTGCATTTTCAAAATTGCCTCAACCCACTGCAAGCTGATGTTGCACATGGGAAATTGCATAGAGGTTTACAAATAAGTCTCAGGACTGCTAATTGGGCTTTGCAGACATATGCCAATAGTTTAGGACAGACAGCTTGTTTTTGGACTCAAATTCCTCATAAAAAAAAAAGGGCAGTTGTGTGTTATCTATTTATTTATGGACGTGTTTTTCTTATAAATATTTGCTAACATTACAGCTTAACTACTGCGTTAGCCTAGGATAATGATCAGTGGTGGGTGCTCATTTTTTCCCGGTGTTTATTTATTCATGTATATTCCACCTTCGTTCCTTTTCAAGAAAAGAGTCGCCAATCGGAACGATACACAAAATGGCTGTATATCAGTAAAGTGTCTGGGTCAGTTCAGAACAATAGAACGAAAAACTTGAATATAATCCGTCACCATCAAAATACGACGCGTTTATGGAGTCGATGTAAACACATGCCGTGCGACTAGCACACCCACGCACGCTTTCTTGTCAAGCAAGGATAAGGTATATCATCCTGTGAGAACATTCAGGAATTTTAGGATACTGCTATAAATGGCGTTGAACCACAAGTTACTATTAATGAGATTGTTTTTTTAATTGTTTTAGTAATTCATTTGGGCTTTGCACCCTTTGCAAATATGTCTCAAATTATAAAAAACGTTCCTGGTTATTTGGGCAAACAGGTTCAGAAATAACACATTCACTATAAATAAAAAGATCGTTAAAGCAAATGTAATGGAACTTTAAATGTTTTGCACTTCATTTGTACATGTTTTGTTTCCTGCTTCAGTCTGTCACCTCAAGCAGATTGTTTGTGTTTGCACATTCTGGACCGCAGCCATGTCCATCCATCCATTTTCTGCACCGCTTAGTCCCCACAGGGTCGCGGGTGTGCTGGAGCCTATCCCAGCCGTCATCGGGCAGTAGGCGGGGGACACCCTGAACCGGTTGCCACCCAATCGCAGGGCACACAGAGACAAACAACCATTTGCACTCGCACTTAGGGACAATTTGGAG
Source organism: Syngnathus typhle (assembly GCF_033458585.1). Taxonomy (NCBI): domain Eukaryota; kingdom Metazoa; phylum Chordata; class Actinopteri; order Syngnathiformes; family Syngnathidae; genus Syngnathus; species Syngnathus typhle. Next base: position 6,999,739 of record NC_083739.1, read on the forward strand.
TGCTCAATCGGCCTCCCAAGCATGTTTTTGGGATGTGGGAGTAAACCGGAGTGCCCGGAGAAAACCCACGCGGGCCCGGGGAGAACATGCAAACTCCGCACAGGGAGGGCCGGAGGTGGAATGGAAACCGCACCCTCCTAACTGTGAGGCGGACGTGCTACCCAGTGCCCCACCGAGCTGCTGCCGCAGCTATGTTTTTATTTCAATTCATTAAAGAAAAAGACAATTCAAATAATTTTCTCTTGTGCTTGAGATAGTAAGGTGACAGCAGCACCTGGATACTAGTGTGAATGATATGGGTGAAAATGCCGATATGGCGGAGGGTAACAGGTCACAGCAACCTTTGTTTTGATTGTGGGGAAGAAAAGAACTATGAACTTATCATTTTTTGAAAAGTTAGTTAATACATCTTCAATAATGAACTATCAATTGAACTAGTTCATTTTAAAAGTTGTGAACTGAACTAGTTCATGTAGAAAATTAACATTAACATTTATTGTTAACAGGCTTTCATATACAATCATAGTGTAGAAATTGAGAATAGCACTATTCTATGAAGGCAGCAGAGTGGGATATCTTAATAGATTTTTAAAATGCCAAAGACTTACTGTCGTCCTTGACCTTAGCCAAAATACGGTACAAGTTATTTCGAGCGACAAACTGATAACCTCCTTCCAGAAATAATTTATCTTGCGGTTAATACCTCTTTTCAAACTCGGATTCTCCTATCTACATTATTTTTGCTTAACAGGGATATTGTTCATAAGGACAGTTGAGGGGGTCATTTGGGCGGGGGGGTTTAATCACAGAAAGGAGCTCATGTGGGGTGGTCAATGAACAAGAAGCAAGGTACGTCTGACAAGTGCACGGATCAGAGAGACCGGGAAATAGATGGATGACAAATGAGGAAGAATAACTAAATCCATTTGTATGCCATCCCTGCCTTTAATCCAAAACATAACAGTCTTCTCTTCAAACAAAGTTAACCAACAAGATGAGACGTTACTCATTTGATCATATTTCAATCGGATTTCCCTGAGCACCAACAATGAAACAATATTGAAAGGCACTAGAGCCAAATTAAATCATTTTCACCAAATGCGCTCATTTGAATACGAAGCACACAATAATTAATTAATTGTCATTTAGCGGCAGCGGTCACCCCTATGAATAGCCACGTTCTCTCCACTCAGACAAAAGAGAGGCCTGGATGAGGCTCACTCAGTACCCGTATCACGACTTGCAGCGCATTAGCAACTATTATGTGGCTCCCTTCTCCTCTCTGGTTCTGCCCCAGCAGAGCGAGTCACTGAGTGCTGCGTGCTTTCCTTTTGGTGCAAGGCAGAGGCTGCCATGAAAAGAGTGCAGCTCATGTTCAAAGCTGTAAACTCCATAGGGTCGCACAATTTGTTTTAGTATAATTTGTTTTACAGGCATAAATTTGACACATTGTATAGCCGTTTATCGGTACCGATGGGATGTGAAGAAGGTGCACTTTTATTACAGTATGTTATACGTAATACTAATGTGGTGATTTTGACATAATTCCCTCACGAAACTAAGGACTGATTAGAATTTTCCGCTTGTGTATTTGGCTTGCCAGACTTCTGCTCAGAACAATGCGTCCATCATGTCTGACTCAATAGTTCTGACGTTCAGGATTTGAATCTCTGTACCGGCCTCTTTGTTTGGAGATTGCATGTTTGTTCTGGGGACTTGCACCCAAGCATGCGTGGGTGGTTTATTGAAGACTAATGTACTGCACAATGTCCACAGGTGTGAATACCTGTGTGTCTTGATGCTCTCTGAGAATTGAGGGCAGCTGGAGTCGACTTTAGCTCACTTACGACGCTAATGAGTCTAATGGATGGATTGATGATGGCAGTGGATGGACGCACACCTTATGATTATAATGAATTGTTGCCAAATAAGTTAATTGCACATTCAGCATCTTCTTTCAAACTTTTCCCTATTTGGGGTCACCGTTATTGATGCATACAAGTTGTAATTAAATCAGATAGAAGGGAAAAAACTTGAATTTACCTGTTTGTTCAAACCCATGGCATTGGCATTCAAGCAATAATCGTTCCGTCAGTTTGAATATTGGTGCAGTGGAAAACCTGTAGACGGTTAGGTGAGAAAGGGGGAAATAAATGATGTAACTCGGCAGATGACATTTGATGATTAGATGCAATTAATTTGAAGGTGCCAAATAACAGAACATCATTTATAAATAGTTCTTCCTCAAGGTGCTTGAAGATGCTGCCTTCCGTGGAGGATTTTGCAGTGTGGCTGTGGGAATCTTTGTCAACTGAGTGTGAGGTCAGAGGTCGAGGGTGTTGGATTCCAGGGTCTGGCTCCTATTCTCTGTTCGTGAGGTTTCAATCATTTGACATGAGGGCTCTGTGCAGTCTAGTCTTCAAGGACATTGCAGAAAGAGGCTCTTTTGCAAAATGACCGTCCTCTCTGTGGAACAGGTCAACTGCCAAGGATGAGAAGAAAGCTCCAGAATTGTTGCTTGTCAATGGGTGTTTATGAATACACGCACAGAAGCGAGGCTTTGACGAGTCCTGCTTTATTCGATTGTCTTTGGACTCCAGCTTGTAACCCAGCAACAGCGCTTTCAAGGTTCAATAGCACTGCCTGCCTGCAGTCACAACCAACCGGCTCCAACCAACCAAGCGGTTCCAGCCACGACCGAGCATTTCCATTTCCTGCCACCATGTGGAGCTGACAAATAAATATCCATCTAATTCTTCTTCTTCTTTATAATCTACTGCTACGGCGAAAATTCAAGGCTACACGTGACACCCACAGCACCTGCCTACGACTAAACAGGAGATCAAATAGTCCATCAGAGTTCTCAACCTATCTGCCGTGTAATTTCCACCACATTCACCTGTATCTTTAAAGTCAAAGTCAAAGTCAGCTTTATTGTCAATCTCTCCACGTCACAACACACAAAGAGACCGAAATTACGTTATTCTCTATCCCACGGTGACGAGACACATAACACGATAGACATACAAGTACGCGACACAATATAAAAACAAGAAGGCAAAAAATTCAAACAATCAATAGTAAGAGTGATGAATAAATAATAAATAAACAGAAAACACAATAAATAAGTAAGTTAAGTTAAGTAAGTTGACCTGAAAATGGTTCCAGCATGAGAGGGAACAGACGACAGTGGTGAATTCACACTCAGTACCCACAGGAACATCTCAGGCGACGCGGCAACAGCATGTGAGTCAGTGAGAGATGACACGATGCACTGTGATTTGGTGTCCTCTTTTTGACCACAGAGATGCAGTTACTCTCCTTAAGTAGCAGGGGTCTTCTTCTTCATGTCAATTTGATCTCTTTTTTTTTTCTTTTGTGTGTGCGTGCTGGGGTCGTCTTCTTGGCTCAGCAAAGGTTTTCATGATCTGAACGTTGTCACGGAAAAACATTAATTACAGGTCGTTAAGGCCTCACTGATGGCAACACTCAAATGGACCATGTTTATCTATCATCAAAGTGAATTGTCACGTTTGAGAATTTTTTTTTTTTATATCGTGGCCAAACGTCACCTAAAATGTGAAAACCCAATAAACAAAACTTGTATCCTTGAGTCTGGGAAGGACATTGCTGGGATTTGGCAGGGGAGCCCTCAAAACAAGAGAGAACAGCATCTGCTCCGGCAGATAACATTCAGCATTTACTGGTTCGGAGAGAAGCACCATGGAGACAAGCCACAAATGTATACTTTGCAGCATTATTGAATGCTTGGAACCAGACAGCAAATACCATCATTTCACAAGAGTGAAACATTAGAAAAGGCACCAGTGGTCCCTAGTGGCCAACTTTGGAATCACGGCTGTTGAAAATCAAAACAAAATTTTGAAGGGAGCAGACGCCTTGTCACAATTCCTGTATGTTGTCTGAAAAGAAACGCATTTGATTGTCAGCCTTGAGAAAAAAAAAACACCTGCACATTTTTTCAGATTTCTCCATTGCTTTTCATGGACAGATCACGGACAGATTTTAGAGATGAATGTAATTTCAACAAAAATAGACATTTTTCCACACTTTTTCATCTGCACGGTGAACGCCGGAGTGGCACTGAGGTGCTCGTTGTTTCTCGAGTTTCTAAACACACGCAGTCAAACACAAACAATACGGCACGAATGAATGCTGCATGAATGCATGCTAATTCTCAAGTCTGCAATAATCATTGCCCTTCAGGATGGCAACCAAAATACGATTTATGAAACAATGCCTTTCTGTCTGTTTTTAACCAGCATCCTTTTACCAAATATTATTGTAATGTGGGCCAGCTGTAGGCCATAAAAGAAGAAGGATAACAGGGAACAGTTGGCAATCGAGGGAAAAAATAGGGGGGGGAAATAAAGAGAGATGCTGAGTGCTTCCTGATTCGATTCCAAATTAATTAAAGTCACCCTAGAAGTTGGTGAAAGTGACCTCAACCTGGAGTGTGGTGCAATAACAGTTTTAATTGCATAAAGTGAGCTTGATTGATCGATCAACTCGAGCTAAAACAAATCACATGGGGAATTGCATATTCTTAACTTTCATTTGGAGAACAATTATTTTGCAAGTGTGTGTTTTATTGTGACTATAACATTGCAGGTTTATTTCATTCTCTATTTGAATTTTCTCTGACTTGACGTTGGAAGTTGTCTTGTTAAGGCTCATCCACAAGAGAGCACTACTTCATGTCGATTCGCAGCTCTCGGGAAAGGGAGATATGTCGATTAACTAATTCATTATATTGACCGGTGAGACGTAGGTGAGTGCCATCCTGGCACATTACCTGGGAATTTCGGCTACTCCTTAAAAAGGGCGTATTTGAATTTCTGGTGATAAATTTGCAAAAGGCACACTATAACGTTGACAGGTGAGCTGAATAGAATGTTCACACACTTGGAATCTCAGTTGGATTTTATAGCACACAACAGCCATGCAACTACTTAGATTAGATAGGAATATACAGCGTTTTGTCGTTAGTATTGTGTCAAAAGAGGTCTGTCCACACACTAGTTGTATTAGCCGAGAGAGCGTAAATGGATATAGTCATTTAATCATGAGTTTAAAAGATTTCTCCACATTGGCCTGTCAAAGTTTTCGGATGTAGGCTATTTGTTGTGAACGAACATTATGTTTACAAGTCATGTTTATGTATTTTCGCACACTTCATCCAAAGCTGACAAAGCGTTTTACAATTGAAAACTCAATTTATAGTGAATAAAATATAATAGCCAACAATGCAAGAGTACAAAATGCCCAGCACGATGCAAAATAAAAAAAACAATATTCAACTAAAATATACTTTTAAGCAGATCCTTCCAATTGATGTTTCTTTTATTGCCGCTTAAGCGTATAAAATATGTGCTTAAAAAATCTTAATGTTGCGTTATAACGTAGCTGAAGTAGCTATAAGTTTATAACATGTTCAGGGTCAGCTGCACCCTGTTGCACCTTTGCCCTGACCAACGGGGTTCGGATTGATCCAACTGCCTGTGTGAATGAGTGTGAGCCGCCAGCCAATGACTGAGCACCGGATGCGAGATATCCGCTGGAACAACAGTCCCCCCCTACACACACGCACACACTGCCACAACCACCACCACTCTCCTCCCCCATCATATGACGCAATTTACCACCCATTCCAAAACCTCAGTTCTGGACAGCGCGAGTTGGAAAGCAACTCACGAGGGAGCACAAAATACTTCTCAAAGCTTCTTGGATTTAATAGGCGAAACTTTTTGGAGCGGCTTTGTGACTTGGGCCTACTTTTTTTTACTCTTCCTAAAAAAAAAGTGGAGTAGCTGCATAGTGCGCATGCGCCAAACATGGGATAAACAGTCTTCTGTTTTGGTTGCTTTTATGGATAAACTTTCTTGAAAGCTGAAACTGAAAATAAAGTGTTGTAAGCCCGGTAAGTCAGCATTTTCAATCTGGCTCTGAGTAAAAAAAATAACATTGACTGAATTTGAATGTGAAATAAACAGGTCTCACACATATGTACACACAGCCATCACATTCTCTGCTTTCAACGGCAGCACGAACCTATCTCGACATGCATAGTTTGTTTTTGCAACTCACAACTTCTTGTTACATGTAGGCGTGTTCCTTAGAGGCCAGTAAGATGCACAATGCATTTGTTTTCTTCCTAATACAAACAATAAAACGCAAGTTATGCCAAAACACATGCTCAGCGGTTGTATATGACCGTGTATCATAAATGAACAGTTATGCCATCTGTTCGCCAGGCATGTCAGTTGCCAGTGTGGCTGCATGCACACTGCGCAGAAGAATGGTGGCAGTATGAAACCCCACCCCCATCCTCTTCCCTCATGAGTAAACTAACCAGTGCGGTTTTTTTGCCCTCTCCTAATTTCTCTGCCCACAAAGTCACATTTAAATTCACTTAATTACAGGACTTGATTATTTGCATGTCTCTGTTTAACGTTTGAGGATCCAAATAAGATCTATGTACCACGTTTTTATTATCCCCCGCCACCTTCTGTAGGGGTACCAACTCCTTTATTCTCCCCTTTTTTCCATGTGAAAATGGATTTGCAAGCCAATTAGCACTAGGAAGGAGAAAAGTGGAGCGTTATTAACCTGTTGGACTTTGGTGTGAAATATTGATCAAAACAAAAGCTGTACCTTTAATACAATGCACAAATGCAGAGTAACACGCAGTATGCAAACCAATTATGTATTCAATTAACAGATAACAGTTTTCTTAGAGGTTATTTATTGAAAGTGTGCACGCTCAAAACCTCCCGCTCATATTACAAAACATAACACAAAAAAGATATGCGCAGAGATGAAATCCAGTTTGACACATTGGCTCGTCTGAGCGCACTATTTGTCACTTTTGCCCGCTTCGGCGTCTGTTATCATTTGCATGGCATTATTTGCATGCTTGGTAGGTATAAGCTGTCTGTCCCTCTTGCAGGATTTCAAATGCGTCCCATGTCAGCTCGAGTGGCCCTTCACTCCCGCGATGGATCCCAGAATTGCGAGTTTCCACGACGGGGGAGGAGGACACCGCAAGCGGTCACCACAGGACGATGGGAGCCAGCAGCCGAGGCCTTTGCTAGCCCACGATGGCGTGCTGGCATTGGATCGGATGAGGATAATTGGGAGCCGCAATGAGTACACAGAAGGACCCACAAGGACTCCGGCCTCACAGGAGAGTGACCCAGTTAAGTCACAGTTTTCCAGCTTTCATCAGGACACCCAGGACGAGAGGCCCGGTGATCTTCAGAACTTGTGTGCCAACCCAATGCCGTCGTCCGGGCCGGAGGACTCTCAGAGTAGTGCGGGGAGCACTTGCTCGGGTCAGAGACTCCTCGACATCACGGGAAATGGTGACCGGATAGTCAGTGCCCAGCCCACATCTGCAGCGCTAATTTCAAGTGAAAAAATGTTAAACGAAGAGCCAAAGTTGTCTGTGGCTGAACCCGGCAGCGGTGGGTGTAAAAGGCACTCCAAGTGCGAGCGCTGCGGTCTGTGCCGATGCGATGAATGCAGGCGCCCTCGCCCGATGCCCTCCTGCGTGATGTGCGGCAGGCGTTGTGTATGTTCTGTGCAACACGCGGTGGAATACTGCACATGCGTGTGCTGTGTCAAGGGGCTGTTCTACCACTGCTCCACCGACGACGAAGACACGTGTGCCGACAAGCCCTTTTCCTGCACGCAGGCGAACTGCTGCATCCGTTGGACGGCCACATCACTTATGGTTGTGATCCTCCCGTGTCTCCTTTGCTACCTTCCAGCTCGAGGATGCGTCGCCGCGTGCCAGAGCTGCTATGACCGTGCTACGCGCCCCGGCTGTCAGTGCAAAAACCTAATCCACTTTGAGGCTGGGAGCAAGCCAACGTAGAACGTGTGTGTGTGTGAGTGTGACTATGTTTGCATGCAATAATGAATTGCTTTCTAAATGCACTGGATTTAATTGATCTCCATCCCAACTACGATTATGTTTGGAAGATTTGGCTTTGGGGGGAAATTTCAAAATGGAAAAAGCACTCGAACCTTTTCAGGGGAACTTAATGTGACCTTTTTCGAACTTGAACAACTGTTGGGTACTTTTGCACAGGTTGGTGTTCTCTTACAAGGAGCTGGAAATTCACAACAATGGTTTGATCCATAAAAAACATCAAATGACTACCACTCCTCGACATTTCTGTGACCCCCCCAGTCGCTCTGCTGCAAGCTTTTGATGGCACTCTAAGATCCGTCGCTGCTTCCTACTGTGAACATCTTTTGCGTTTAACCAAAATAAGATATTTGCAAACATCTGCTTTTACTTCGAAAAACAAAAAGCATTAATCCTTCTTGTGTGTTATCTCTGAACTGATGTTCAATTGTTTTCAATCACTGAATAATATCAAATAAAAAAATATAATTGGCAGTAAGTAATTGGGGGGAAATATTTTTAACACACTTTAATGCAACTGACACTGGATCATATTATTCAATTTATCAATGGAATAATTAATTTCAAAATCCTGAAGAGTAAAACATTGTGAATTTCCTTGTTAAGATAAATGCAAGTTGTGCAAATGTACCGAAACAATCATTAGCTGGGCATATGCATTCCAAAATTCTGAGATAAATGATCATATTAAGTTCGCCAATAATGTTTGTCTTGCATTTTAGGTCCATCCTGGAAATTTCACACAAAAGCTTAATATTGCCAACATTGTACAAATTTGTACTTTGCTGACAACATGAATGTGCTAAATATCAAAATTTAAATAATAATACTGAACTGAGTACAAATTGAAACATAATACAAAATGAATGATTATGAAGTTTGATTAAATAGGTACAATATTGTGCTTGTTGTAGATGATCTTCACACTATTATTTACTATTTTTCCTTTGGGTTAAAGCTTATGTTTTGTAGAAGTTCTGCTACTCTTGAAACTTGTGTTTCCCTTTCATCTTTTTATTCTTATCGGTCCAAACACGGACCCCACATGGCATCAACTGGTCCTCTTGTGAGTGTTACCATGGTGCTCATGCGCAGAAAGCAGGCACTAATTTCTTTTTCTAATCACATAATATAGACTTTTTTAAAAATGTTGCACATAGTCAGATTCAGATAATTATATGGATTCTAAAACATTGGTGTCCCTGTTTTTGCATGTAAACATAGCGTGGGAGTGTGAATGAGTATGAAACTGACTGAAGTTGTTTTTGAGTCCTGCAGTTGAGACGCTCTCCATGCCTTGAGCCACGGCCAGCACCGTGGGTGCATGGCAGCATTTTGAGTCGTACTTGAAAGGAACCAAAACAAGCGCTGCACTCTTCTGAAGGCATACAGCCTTGCCGAACTTGTTTTTGTACCTCACCCAAGGTGGTTGTACAATTTCAACGATGTTTGTGTGAGGGGTGTGGCACAGCCCAAGGATGAACCAATTACATTTCGATGCAAGTTCGGATTCATTTTTGTTTTCGTTTTTGTTTTTGTTAGCATTTGGCTTGAATTCCCTTCATGAAGCTCAGTGACAAATACACGGTCGGAGGGTTACCTATCAAAGTGACTTGGTGCTGATCCAACATGGATTTTAAGGGGGCTTGGTGGATGAGGTCTGCACTCAAATCAGTGGTACTGTAGTTCTAAACTTTGTGGACTTAATTCTCAGAACTGAATTCTAACAACTAACTAGTATGTTTTCATTAGTGAGATGCGTTATTTTTGTATCATAGAATATTGCCAACTGTGACAAGTGCTTTTTACGTTCACTGTAATGTAGATTTCATCACTTCTCATTTCAGGTCATTTGCTTAAGAGTTTGTACAATTGCACAGTGACTTATAAAAAAATATTTTCTAATTTTAATATTTCTTAGTGTGAATTCAAAAACTATATATATTTATTTGACGGTTTACTATTTCATAGTGCAAAGTATTTATTTGTGTCAGTGCTGGAGACTAGCTGAGTGTCAGTGAAAAGGCAACTCAATTAACATTTGAAATAAAAATAATCTTGATGTTTGACAGAGTCTGATTTTTATTTGATTGTTGTAACAAAGTGTTTTTCAACTCTGCTGACAATCGGTGTCATTGGTTTTAATGAAAGGTTTGTTCTGGAATTCCTTTGTTTTGAATATCCCCTGCAGGCCAAACGAGAAGATGACGCTTGTTGACAGCACACATTTGTGTTTGCAGCATTCAGTGTTTTGATTGACACTCAGAGGTGCAACTTGCTCTCACTTGTTTGCTATTCATCTGCAGCCTTTCTGATTGACAAGAGGGCTCTGGGGGGAGGGGGGGGGGGTGGGTAGTGTTACGTGATTATCAACTCTCACCTATTCTGCTTCATGATAGAAATGGCCCAAATCCCATTAGAGGCAGGAAAGGGGGACTTGTCCTTGTGTTTGGTCTTTATCTCGCCAACCGCAGGCCTCTCTGCAACCATTGTCACTTCAGTGAATGAAGATGGGGCTTATGTTAGGAACAAGGAGTGCAAAGGGTTAACAGCATCACTTTGAATAACAAAGACCGAACAGTTTTGCCCAGTTTTTAGTCGAACATGCATTCAACCTGTTTTGAATAACAGGAGAGGGTTACTTTGCTTCCCTAATGCTCCATGAAGCTACCTGCTGATATTTAGGATTCAAGGAGGTGGTGCTAGTCTGATTGGGTTGTGGGACATCCCAGATCTCAAATATCTTTTTCCCCATTATAAGCATATTTTAAAACAACATTCCAATTACAAGTACAAACTAAACACTTTCTGAATAGACAAAGTATATGTTATAATTTGAACACAAATCAGATACTGACAAGCCGTATTGTTTTATTTTTGTTTTGTGATTTTTGTTATGTTTTGTACTACTGTAGTTTTGTTTTTAGGTTGAATTGCATTTCAACATGATGGCACAATCAAGTCAAGTCAAGTCAAGTTTATTTGTATAGCCCTAAATCACAAGCAGTCTCAAAGGGCTTCACATAGACAGAAATTGACAATTATTCTCAAAGCATCCCCTGATCGTAAGCTCCAAACAATGCCATTACATTACTTTTATATTTATATTTTTGTTTTACCGATTGAGATTACGCACACTTCACACATGCATATTTTCTTGCTCCATAAAGAGTAAAAAAAAAAAAAAAAGCACATTTGCCTTGTGTGGGTGCAAAAATTAAAATATGAGTGCGTGAGCGCCCTTTGTTGGTTTTAGCTGCACCTTCCCCACCGTCTGTGGCAGCTGATGGACGTAGTATCTTATTGAGCCTGCTCACCAGGGCTGAACACAGCATAGGAAGACAGGAAGGAAGCAAAGCTTTTCTTCATGGTGGCTTTTGTGTGTGTGACGACCGGGCTTTGGGCAATCAAACATCAGTGCTTGGAAGGAACTGCGTCACAGTGAGGGCAGTGAGGGGAGTCGCCCGCCACCGTGTGAAAGCGCAGCTGTTCAAAGTTTATTCAGTTCAAGGTGAAACCAAATGACCTCAGGTCAATATGCACTGCATGCAGGAAAGTACTGCAAGTAGGTACTGATAAATACATGTGTCTTTTTTTTTTTTTTTTTTTTACCATTTTCATGAGTTGAACTCAAATTAAGACATTTTTTATAGTATGTACAGAAATGGCCTACTTCTCTCTTTCTAAAGCAAAGTTTAGATTTTTTAGTTTTTAACTTGCTGGAGCACAATGTGATGGTCATGGAAGAACGGCACAAGTGATGTACTCTATATAAAGGAGATGTGTTAGATTGTCCATCCATGAATTTTCTGAACCGTCAAAGGTCGCGGATATGCTGGAGCCTATCCCAACTGACTTTGGGCAGCAGGCGGGGGACACCAGTGAATGCCAGTGTGTTAGATTGTGTGAGGTAAATTGTGTTCACTCTCGATACTTGATCGGTTTTCTGCTGCCCGCTTTAACCACCCACAATACAGTGAAAATAAATGTAGTTACATTTAAGAGTGGCCTTTTATTATGGGTAGCCTAGGCATGCCTGTGAAAAAAGAGATGCTGCACCACGTGATACAAATGGTCACACTAAGTTCTATGATTTGTTTTTTGGAGGGGGCTTCTGTTATAATGAGAAGCAGGATGGTGCAAGGCTGCTGAATAAGTCTAGCAGCTTCTACTTGCAGAAGTGGAGCTTAATGTGGAGAAAAAAGCAAGTACCCATAAAGACAATTGAATCATCATTTGCTGTATTTGTCCATACAGGCGGCCTATCATGTATGGCAGACACCTCCATCGACAAACAGAATTACTCACACCATTCGAATTGTCGTTTTTGCCCAGGAAATCCAAATAGTTTCTTTACGCAAACTTTGAATTCAACTGCACTCACCTGTTATTTGTTGGGCTTGTCGCGGTTGTCATTAAAAGTCCATTTTCAGCTATTCCCGGAGTCTGGTGGTTTTGCGGCAGCACGGCAATCCTGCTGGATTAAAACCCGGAAATGTATTTTTAGCGTGCAGAAACATTGATGCGGTTTCACTGTGTGCTTATGTAATTGATGACGCTTGCGCTCTGAACGTTCTAAGGAGACACATAAATGTTTCTCCTAATGATCTTATAACGTCCCAGCCTTATATTGATGTTCAAGCTTCAGGGATGGATAAGTGCCACAATAAAAGGTCATCTGGCAACAAGAAACAAATCAAGGTGGAAAGAGAGGAGCAGCAAGCTGAGTCTGGGTCCAAATATAAAACTGGAATCAGCCAAGGCCCTTCGTGTGGTCAAATGAATGGGTTTATTGTTATCACATGCAGACAGCGATGAGGAACAATGTGGGCCTTGTGCACCTCCAACACGCCTATTCATTCTTATTTGCATGCATAGATGATAATGTGAGATCCTGTTATTCAACAATTTGAATATGTACATCATAAAAGCAAACAAGAGCATGGACCGATGCCGATGTGGAAGTTAGGAGATCTTGTCTATGCCAAAGCACGGCACACTCCCTTTATTGTATTGCCCTCTCACTACGACTGTATTTGCACTTTCTGGTTCACTAGTCACACAAAACCTTCAGTTCAGGATCAGGCCTCTTCTGAATATAGACATCAAAAACATGAGTTCGACGGTAAATAGAATCTAATCACAGAGATAATGAAACATGCTCTCGAAATGCTACATTCAAGATGAGTCCATTAATGAATCAATAATAATAATGCGGTTACCCTCATATACTGTACATTGGTGTGGTAGGTTGAGGGGGGGGGGGGGGGGGGGGTAGGCGTAACATTTAATATTTGTACTATTTATTCATGATTGTTTAATCCTGACCAGCATTTATGTTTTTGTCGTTATTCACATGCAATTCTGGCATCTACGCATGCATTTCACGTGTTCCATGCACTTCCAGTGCAGTCTAGCCTTCCACACGTAAGTCATAGACTCAATTAAGAGCAAGGCATCTCATTTGAAACCGGGAACTGGAAGTCTTCCACTCAATCAAATTTCAAAACCAATTCCCCAATCTTACTGTCCATGTTTATTTTATTTCATCAGTTTGCCATCTGCTGGGAAATTTCAGGGCATTTGCTACTAGTATATAAGTGCTACTTATTCTTAATTTGTACCCTTGCTCCAAGATCCTCTCTTGGACCTCATAAGAGGAAAATTGGGTCTGGAAAATTAGGGAGGAGAAGGTTTATGGAGTCCCTCCACCTTGCATAACTACCGTCTAAAAGATGCCCGTCATTAATATTTGAGGAAACGTCAAATTATTAATAGGGCCCTTAAGCAATGGCCCTAAAAGGATCCCAGTGTTCAGAGGTGGAGGAGAGGTAGCAGGGCTGTTTACTAAGAAAACAAGACAAAGTCGCTCTCCAGGAGATCCGCACCTCCACATGTCAAAGCTCTCCACACATGAAGGAGTTAAAGGGAATGCAGGTCTCTCCAGTAACCAGAGAGACCAGACTTCATCTTAAAAAGTCCTCAAGTGTGAAGTGGGGTGTACTGACATGAGTCAATATTTTACTTTAACTCAAAATGAGCATTAAAGCTGTTTTTTAATTTTAAAATGAAAGCTGTTGTTGGATTGTTGATTGAAGAACCTGAACACAAATGCAACATTTACACTAATGAAAAATGATTCACTACTTCCTAGGGATGTTTAATATCTAACTCTTTTTTTCCAGACAGATACAAGTATTCCACTTTTCAATATTCACTGATACCAAGCAACTGATACCAATGATACCTTTGCTTAATCAGATTCCTATTAAAACGCTGACAAAGAATTTTAAGGAAAGATTTATTTCTGGCAAAAGGTAGTCACTCTGCAATTCATCATTTAAATTCAAAATAAAAACAAACAAATAAATCTGTTCAGTAAAGTAATAAGGAATTTGAATGTGGGATCTTCTGTTTAGTAGTTGAACCTAAAGCTAATTTGACAGCCATTTAGTGGAAGGGCATGTAATTGCTCTGTCTATCTGTGCAAATTGTAATCAATAAATAATCATTATTGGACTCAATACGTGAAATTTGATCCTTTACTGCCGCACGCCCGATGGCAGTCATTGAGAATCACCAGAGTGAAAAAGATTATGACGTGAAGATAGGGCCCCCCCGTGGTTTAAAGAAACTATTACAGCCATTATACAATGATAGTCGCATTGGCTGACCAAATACTTAAACAGAAGAGTTAGAAAACACACATTGTATATTTGAATTCTAGAGATAGTTTCTCTTTCATTTAAAATTTCAGTAAACCAGACACAAACTGACATAGGAAAATAATTTCTTGTTTTTGCATTTTTCTGGCAAACTGATGGCGATCGTCATCATCCATCCAGCAATTTTCTCTGCGGTTGACATGGCAACCACTCTAGAGTATTGTCGAATTTGTCATAGTCTATATGAAGTCACCTTGAAAATGATAAGCGGTATACAAATGAAGTGGAAAATGGATGGATGAATGTGTATGTATGTAAAATCCTTCCCTATTTTTAGTGTTTTTGTGTAAAAGTACCCACTACCTAAACAATTTAACATTTATACAATAGTTCCTTTCAAGTTTGTGACAAGGTTTACGTCAACTTTGGAGAAAGGGCCAAACTTTGACATGTTTTGACTCTCAAAGCCACCTAATGAATCTTAAAGGTGCATTTAACTTTACGACCTCCCCATTAATGAATTCAAAAGACAGTTCTTCTCTGACCATTAGGCCATCACCAGAGTGTGTTCCAAGTTTTATCTTGAACAGCAGATCAATGAGTGACTGATTTTGCTCTTCCCTCCCAAGCTATATGCAGCCAGATGAGATTGCATTTAATGGCCCGATGCCCGATGCACTGTGGTGTGAAGACATCTTTTAGTCATCTAGCTCAGAGCTAAAGGTAGGTGGTTCAGTCCTGTTGTAATTTCAACATCAATAAAGCCACAGAAGGAAAGCATCACATATCACTGATGCAATGTAGCATTACTGATCCTCTGAAGAGCAAAAACATTCAGATTTATATCCACAGCGATGAAACTGGAGCTTAAGATAAAATGTGCACTCAATCGGTATTGTAGGAACCCTTTCAGAGTACCAGTAATGTCCTCTCATCAAAGTCACTCAAGCTAAATTGCCACATTTAAAGTTAAGAAGATGCTTTCAAGGAGGCGTAAAAGAATCCATTTATGTCAAGCTAACAGAGGAGGTTTGAAGCTCGCTTTTTTGGGGGGGCTGAATAATGATGTTGTTTGAAGGATGGCTTTCTGAGTCATTATTCTAATCTAGACAGTAATATTGAGTACAATTTATAACTACTAAACATTCAGTCCACCTCAGTCAAAAAGATGGGAAAGGGTCCAGCTCACCTGTGACCCAAGCGACCGTAAGCGGTACAGAAAATGAATAGTTCTGCTGACATTTGGCGCATATTGAAGATTTTTTTTTCATACAATCAACAATGGCAATACCTGCACCTCATTGTCTGTCAATGAGAAAAAAACAGATGAACACAGGACAGAACATTTTCCTATCATAAATGTTAGCGATTAGATGTTTTCTGTGCTATGGATATAAAATGTCCCAAACGACAAAGATCAACATATTTGTACGTCTTCGAACTTTATTGGCCATTTTCCAATACATCAATTAATTCCAGTTACAATAAAAGACATTACATGAGCTAAAGCAATAACAAATTGTATCATTTTTTCTTTGTACTGGTTCAAGGCTTTGTAAATAAAGTGTGGATTCCTGATATCCCTGCTAATTATTCAAGCACAAAAATCATGCAACAAATTTGAATATTGCCGAAAAAGACTTAAGGGGGAAAAAGGCGATTAAGAAAAGATTAGGCAATACTACAGTCACAGTTCAGATGACAAAAGAAAAGAATCAGTGTGAAAAGTAAAAAGTGCTTAAGAAAACTGAAAAACAAAACAGCAGTATTTTTCACATGATTAAGATTTCAAGTTGAAAAACATGGAAAGCAGGTTTAATTTTTAAACCGCTCCACCACCACATCGAGTTAAGCAGACGCATATTCTACTGTACAGAAGTTCAAAGTGCAAATATGAGTTGGTATTAAGCTGGTATGTATTTACATTTCATTTTCAGGTTGACGTTTACTTTGTCCAATCAGGCTCAGGTCTTCTTGTCACTTGTACTGAATCCGCTGAACAATGGCATCTGTTTTACTCGTACAAATTTGCCAATATTTGGTGTCCATGTCATTCAGGGTGTTCCCATCGCCACAAATCACTTCCATGTAAAGAACGGCTGTTCATATAAACATTTGTGTTAAATGCATGCCAAGTTGGCAAGTCACATTTTTAGTTGTATTGCCAAACTCGTAAATTGTTAAACAATCGTTACCAGAACTTCATAATCCACAGCAATTACTGCAGGTAACAGAAAATAACTATATTGCATAGGACTTATAAAACTTGCTTTCTGGCCATGGCTTACTTGTTCTCCTAGAGCACAATGTGGCTCAGAAGCTTTCTTTTCCACCCCTTTCTTCACTGCTCGATGATCACTCACAAACACAGCCGACGGTCAGATATTTTTCTTTTCACTGTCAAAATGACAGCAGTGAGAGTAGCCCTCGTCCAGTATTATTATCTGGCTGGTGCTGCATAGGGCAGGAATAAAATCCTGAAGTTCATACCGTTGACCATTTGGCTCAAACATACTATTTTGTTCACCTAAGAATAAAAGGATTCGTTTCTAATTACACTGGCTGCTGACAAAGATCTCCTTAATGTTCAGCCCTCAATGGTGAGCCACCATACCATAGGATATGTAACCTGATCCTACATGCATTTATAAATTGTTTAATTTGATCAAAGTAAAAGTGACTTTTTATAAGGATGTAGGCAGTCCCACCGGAGGTAACAGTGCAACATCCTGGATGGAGTAAGACTTGATCAAAATCGTTCATTGGCTGCCTGGCACAACTCACTCACATGGAGAAAATTAAATCCTATTTACTATGCATTCAACTATGTCTATATCCCTGCATTTATTTTGCTGCCCTTCTTCCTCTTCACTTGAGCGATGGCCTGGCAGATCATTCGAGGGTGGATGGTGGTTGTCGGGCATCTCAATGAAATGGAATGGCGATGGGGCAGAACCCCTGCAGAGAATCACAAAAGGAGTCAGGGTCCACAGCAGCAGTCAGACCAGGGATGGGGAACTGGCGCACCACAGAGTAACATGTTCATTAGGGATTGGGGGTGAGGGGTTGCAACCCACCCACACTTTTTTCAGACGATGCTTATTTGTGGTCCATTAGTGTTGTGTGAACAATTTCCTGACATCCCAAAATAAAAACTACAACTTGAGTAAGCCTATGTGCCGTGTTTCCGCACTGACAGTTGCTGCGTTGGAGACTTTCGGTAAGACTTTTCCAGCAGCAGATTATTAATACCCATCGTTCCTGACATAGAATCAAATTTTATGTCATGACTCAGTTAAACAGCTGAAAAAAATCGCAAGTAAATCCCAAGTTCCTGGCTGTCAGTTCTCCAAGCCTGGTACCATTTACTTCAGTCCCAGTATTGTTAAATGGATGTGTTGTAGTTCTCGGGATGATCATCTTTTCCTGCATTTGGTTTTCTTCTTCACACAGTCCACGGGTACACGTGGTATGTTTCCGAAGCTGATTGGCTGACGCGAGGCGTAGCTCACCTCGGAGAGGCAGACTAAGTTTTTTCCCTTGCGCGTCCCACGCCTCGAACGCACCGCTCTGCAGTCACACGTGTTAACTCAACTGACTGTGATTGAACCGCATCCCCAGAAACGCGGGCAACAAATACGGTGTGAACGCAGCATTAGAAACTTGTGCAGCTCACATTGAACAGGCTTTTTAAGTATCATCAGAGTTAGGGGGGAGTATGCATGTTCTTCCCGTGCCTGTGTGGTGTTTCTTCTGGGTACTCTGATTTCCTCCCACATCTCAAAAAACGTGCATGACCACCTACTGCCCAAAGTCAGCTGGGATAGGTTCTAGCACACCCACAAACCCTCATGTGGATAAGCAGTACACATAATGGACAGATAGATAAATAACTCATCACATCAGCTGGAGCATATGTTCATATGTAAAATGGTATTTTTGTCATGTACTGTTTCTGGTTCATAAGTGCGTGGTCCGATGTAATGCCCTTCATCACATAAGTTACCTCTTCCTGAGTTAGACTAATTAGAGGTTGCTTTTTTTTACCTTATTACAAGAAGAAGAGACGTGTTCTGTGTGAGGAGGCCATGTTGTCTGTCATGTTGCGAACTTTTAGATAGTTGACAAAACCTCTGAATAACAGCAAGACACCTGCAAAATAAGATTGCCAGAAGCCCTTGACAATTAGGATAGGTGTGGCGGGTTGGTTTTAGTAAACCGTCCAAGTTTTATTGTCATAACTTACCAAGCAAAAGGAAGATCCACCACAGCCAGTACTGACCATTAAAGTAGCCAGTGAAGTAGTCAGAGAACTGGAAAAGAATACAGTATTGAATGAATAGACCGCATCAAATTGAGGGCAACATCATCACATACCCTGACAATGAGAATCCACTTGATGAGGGAGAGGCCAAAGCCAGAAATGGCACCGTAGCGCCCTGCAATGGTGTTGGTCAAACAGAAGGACAAACAAAAGCCAATCCAGTTGAACAGAAAGGCCACTAGAGGGAGACAAAGACAAAAGGATGAGGTTGATCGTAACCTTGCTTGCAAGTTGAATTCTTGCAGTATTTTGACCTCACAAAACCCTGAGAATCCATCTTGTTCTAAGCCTATTGTTTTTCTCTCTGGCAGTGCAGACCAATCACAAAGCAACAGTGAGTTGAGGGCCAGGTATGTGGCTGTGACAAAATCAAGTGACGCCAGGGAAATGAATGCATGCATGCATGCATGCTCGCAGAGTCACCGGTTTCCTTTTCAAAAAGAACAACAGCGCTTTGTTCATTTTCAACTGGTAAGGACGATATAATCCGTTGTTGTGATTGGTCAAAACAAAAGTTTGGTTGGCATGCACAAGATGTAGCATCGCCCAATCAGATATTTGTACCGCCACTCCATTGAATCACAGGCGCAATCATCACAAAGTGGCAGTCAAGTGGCCACGACGACCATTTATCTCTATTTTTCAACACCAACATGTGCAATAGTAACTGACCCAGATGATACCGTACACCCCAATGCAATGTAAAATTTTACAACATGTAAGCCATTTGTAACAGAAAATAATTCAGTAGTTAGAACAAATCAATGCGTCTGCAGAACAAAACAATGCGACTGCTGATTATATTAATACGTAAATGAATCACAAGCGGAATTATCATTTGCATTGGGATTCTGAACTCAACACAGCTCCAGTGTTTTACTTACTGAAAAAGGCCAGCATGAAGATTCCGTCATTCCCAACTCGCAGTTGTTCAGCATCACTGAAATCCTCTCTGGGAAGAAATTCATCCTCCTTATGTGGACAAATGCACAAATGATTTTGAGATAAAGCAAAGAAACATTGGTGGAATGAAAACAAGCAGTAAGATGGATTCGTACCCGTGACATCACCTCCTCAACAGAAGCTGCCATGGCGGTAGCTTTTGCTTTTTCTGCTTCATCGTATGTGGGCAACGAAGTGGCCACGCTATAAGGTGGCGGCACGGGGAAGTCAGTTTGGAAACTAGTCTCTGTCGTGAATAAGTTGAGAAAACAGTTTAATGAACAGAGGGCATACGGTGGCGAGATAATCACAGAAACCAGGACTCAGTCCGAAGGGATTTCAAAAACAATCAACCAATGTGTTACATACAGTACAAACCTTGCACTGCTGCAGTTGCACCCAATTCAATACAGGCATAAGGTGGTGGCGACGCATCTGCCCCCTCATTTTCTGCAGGTGAAGGTGCGGGTAGCACGTTGCTTTGTGTCTGGCTTTGGTCCTGCGACGGTCCAGCCTGGGGGGTGGCACAGGGCTGTAACTCACTGCCGGAGGCCTCAGAGGAGTCCTCCTCGTTATGCAGCTGAAAGAGAAGACAGGACAAGTCCTTGAGAACACCATCCAATCCACAAAGGGTGTCTTTGAGCCTGGCACAATTTTATACTGGTAGGGAACCAAGGCAATGTTACTCGATAAATCGATTGACTAATCGACAGGCTAATAGCCACAACGATTAAAATCGATAATAAATGGCACCTGGTCAAATTGCATAACAAATTCTCAGCGTCATCATGAGGCTCCTTCTGGGTCCAAACAACGTGGCTTGGCCTTTGTTGACAGCACTTGAAATGTTCGTTACCTGAATATTGTCAGTCACTTAAATGGTGTACAGAGGCCAACATCAACCGGAGTCAAATTCCCTGTTTGGCATGCACAAACGTGGTCAATAAAGCTGATTGTGATGATATAAAGAAACAAGTCTCCGACGAACAGTACTGAGCACCAAAACTAGTTAAGGAAATGCTAAAAATAGTCCCAAAAAATGCTAGCAGGGAACGCAACTAAACAAAAATGTGGATAAGTACAAGTTTGGGAAAACATCAGGGGAGCCAATGTAGCTGAGGATGAGCTCACGTCATAAAAGGTCGTAGCACCCACGGTTAGATCAGGGCTTTCCATCGCATTTCTTGTCCGAACGCCGTCCAAGCCATCCAATGATGGCGGCGGCCCAACCCAAACAAGATGAACGGCGTTTTACGTCAAGAACTACAACATACTAATGACGCGAAGTAACAACTATTTATCGGATCCGTTTGCTAAGGCTAGCCTAACATATGCGGAAGTATTCACTCGTTATAAACACGCGCATCGAAATTCAAGAAACCTACTTTTCAAAACACCGTCAAAAGGAACGGAGAACGTAACGAACATAATATAACGCGTTTTAATTAAATGGCAGAATTCGGTGACAAGGCCCTGTTGTTTAGTTGTGTTTGGTTAGGTAGGCCAAATAGCATACCATTCTTAATACTCACCACTTGGTATCGGCTTGTTGGGTCCATTTTAAAAAACAACTTCGACTGGCGAACAAGCCAGTCAAGAAAGCAGAGAATTTCTTCCCGTTGACCCAAATAGAATTGCCTTGTCTAACAAACACCTAAAGTAAAACCGACAGCGTAAAAATGGCCGCAGTTTACAGATCACTAGGTTCGCTGTTGCTAAAAATGTCGACGAGCGTCATCATGTTTGTTCAAAATCTTACATTTCCGTCATGTTATTTCAAAATAAAAGAAATGGCGCAAATGTTTTCGACTCGTTTTAAAGGCTCGTAATTAAACATTTATATCTAGAATACGGGTTGAAATACATTTTACATGTTTTTTTTCTTGTATGTAAAATAGCTTTAATCAAGTCTGACTGTTTATATTTTTCAATTCATATAGATATTTTTACACCGTTGGTAGTACGTATTAGGGTAATTACTCTACATGCAACATTGACAAGCAAAAAGCTTTTGTGAATGCAATAATCCCACGCATATTTGTGTTGGACAAAGGACAAATCGTGCAAACTGAAAAGAGAGGATTGCATTTAGTGCAGTGGTCTACATTTGTCAGAGGGTCAGGACAGTGACCTTGGGGCCGGACAGACAAATAAAAATCACATTATGCTACAACATTATTATTTGATGTTTATTTTTTATATATTATCCCATGACATAACTAAAGGCATCTTTATTTTATAGTCTCAGTTTCCAGGGTGTCCCAAAGTCAGCTGGGCTAGGCTCAGCACATCCGTGACCCTCTCGTGAACCTCTCTTTTAAACATTTTTTAAACATTTTTAAAATGATTTTTGCTGGTTGCAACGCATTGTGTGAATATCTTGGTGAACAAAACAGACAAACATGACAAAAACAGCATTTTAGCTGGCGATGATTAAAATCATCATTTCATGACTGCAGAGCCTTAACTGTGATTTAAGTTTTTGGTTTTGCTTTTATGGTTTTGTCCAAAACCACAACAAGATGACATTTTTCTACATAAACGTGTTTTAAAAGTGCCACCGAGACATAGGCCGCAAAGGGGTCCACAGAACCTCCCTTTTATATCCAACAGTCACTTGTTGGGACAAAGTGATGTCATGTGAATTAACAAACGTAATCAAATTACTATAAAGACTACAGTTCACGCAATTATAAAACTACATGCATAAAATATTAACAGGTCTACGTTAATATAGATGTATTATTTTGGGAGGCCCATAAAATCTATTAGTCGGAACCAATACAGGACAAAATAAAACTCCATAAATTTTTTACAATAGACATTGCACCTCATTCTGCTTTAAGGAAAAGGACCAAGCTGCACCAAAACTGCAACTCATGACACAGATTTTGAAACAGCAATGTTAGTATGTTTTTCTGTTCTACACTTCTGTAGAAAACTTTAATGTCCAGCAGAGGGCAGAATCTGTTAGATTATAATTTGAGGAACCTTCTGATACTTCAAAGGGTTTCTAAAAGAATTTAACACATTTATAAATGATAATGATTGGAGCCATATATTGTACAAAAAAAGTTTTCCCTTGAAGAGGTTGTTGATACTAATCTAACCCACCATGATGTTTAAAACACAAGGGTGTACAGAAGCTGACTGTTTTAATAAATTTCCCACATGGAGCCTACAATACTCATTTGCGATTTGAACATGCTTGTGTGATTCTTTGCCAACAAACAGCTGTACTGCCTTTTGTGCGTGCGATTTCTTTTGACTTGGGTGCAATGATGTGGTTTAGTCAATCATATAAATGTTCTCTCCAGGGACAGAGGAAGCTGTGCAACCCCGCATGCGGAAAAATGCTGTCATGTTCGTTTCAACATAACGTTAATCATGTCGGTATGTGGTTGCTGATCTGACAATACAGTATGCAAGATCATCATTCCTGATTCTTTTTGTACAATTGTACAGAGCAAACTGATTTCTAGGGCACACATGGAGGGTCAAATGAAGACCGCAAACAACACTCAGTTTTAATGTTTAATGATTACTTCTGAAAGAAAAGCTAATAATCTGGCAGGAAAAAGGACTGGTTCAATGCCAGTACAAAATAAATGACTTATAATGAAACAGAAGAAGGAGGAGTTAACTGGTATTACATTTTGAGCTTTGCTGCATGCTCCAAAGATCATAAAGACACAAGTGCAACATGAAAAAGTGTACAGAAAACGCAACGTATTCCCTAAAGTACCCAAGGTCGGGCGCTTGATGCTGAAACACTTTCTTTCCCTCGCCTATCCCACCTCCCGCTCCCACGCTCCCGCCGTCACTTGCTGTGGTGCTGATGAATTAGAAGAAAGTATGTCATTTGGCAGCCAGGCGGGGAGGAAGGAGGAAGACATCAGAAAGAATTCATTCTGTGAGTTTGCCCAACACGGGCCCAGTCTCTGCAGCTTTGTGGCTTTTCGGGGTTTGCATGCGGTTATTTGGGTCAGTTATTGGGGGCAACTCTGTTCACCGAGCAGTTGGTGAAAACAGGACAAGTGCAGGACAAGTGATGTTTCATTTGCCTGCATTCATATTCAGGAATTCTCAGCTTCAGTGTGAGCTGGTTTGTATTTTAACGAGAGACACTCAACGCTTCTGCTGCAAGCAAGCTGCTGTTGCTATGCAACTCCACTCTGAGTGAAGCATCACTAAAGCTTAATGGCAACGCAGGTCTTTCAGCAGGCACCTGAGAGTTTTCCCTGTGAATCTAGGCCATAATGTTTTTTGCGGACTGTGCTGCAACTCATTATCATGTTTGCCATTATCACGATAAGTAGGGCTATGCACGAATCAGTGGTATGTCAAGTAAAGGGGAGAATTGCTCGATCAAAACATATACAGAATCCGAATCGTTGCGTGTATTGCCACAGATGAATGGGTGGCAATGCTACGTGTGATGTATTGTAGCATTGCAGAACGCTAGCAAAAAAACTCTTTAATCGGAATCAAAATAATGATTACTGTTGGCCATAAACACACTCAAACAATGTTAACTAATGTTTACCTTACAGCGTCATTTCTCTCTTCCCTCGCCCTCTGACGTCCAATCCTTTTGTTACCATATTTTGGACTATGACGTATGTTTCAGAAAAAGTACAATTAGTAACCCATTTAGTAAACTGATTCGAGACTTGCTGGTTAAATGGTAAATGAATAGTGACCACAGATTTTGGATGTGAGTCCAATCTCGAATAAACATTTTACATTTTGGTTAATCCTAACAGAGGATGGAACAATAAGAATCAAAGCAAATACCGTACAATAATTTAATTAGTGAACTCCATTCATTTTGGATTAAGGAGCTAAAATCCAAGGTCAAACCACGTTAGACCAATCCTGGTTCTGAGCAAATCTCAAGAAAGCGGCAGCTTCCTGGAATAACACAAACGTGTCTACTGACATCACAGAAATGTCTGAAATGTGTTTTCCTGCGTGCCATTCCGAATATCAATCAACATAGACCACGCTTCTCGCTCGGAATAAAATCTTGATAGGAATGGCCTTGATCCGATCAGATTATTCCGAATGCTGTGTGTACAGGAAGCATTTTCATTCCAATCAGGCTTATAATCTGAATAAATGTGTCCATGTAAACATAGCCAATGAAGAAAAACAGGTGTGCAATTGTTCGGAAGGTAATTAAATGAACTAAAAGAAATCCAAGGATGTACTGCTGAACAAAACAATAGTGAAACGGCATACTCAAAACAAGAACTAGAAGACAAATGATGAAAATGTGGAAAAAGTTCCAGTTGGTAGATGTAATGGCAGGAAGTAAAACACCTCGCAATCTCTCTTCTTCCTCTAACTTCTATTCGTTTACGTAATTGCATGCGCAACACCAGTGTGAGAGATCACCGTGTGTGGTTTATTTAAGTCTTGTGAGTTCTTCCTCATTGCTGCAACCTGGAGGCACTTAAAATGCAACTGACTTTGATAAGAAAAGGCCCTACTCTTTGAAATCCGTCAAGTTGATGTAAATACATTCGATGCATTTAGTGTTATTTGAAGAGTAAATGAGGTCTGATTCCCGGACTGGAAAAGGTAATGCGTTACAGCCAAAAAAGGTGCACAGCTTGGAGTCACTTTGTAACGCTTTACCGACATCATTGCATACAACAGAAGCCCAGAAAGAAGAAGGAGCCAGATGGACTGTCATTGAAGGGAAAGATTGTGCATGGTAATTGAAGCCCGTCTGTGACACGTCAGCTGGTTAAATCTTTCTCATGTAAAACAAATAAACAAATAAATAAATAGGCAGTGCTGCAGCCGACCCCATCTGATTTGGGGCAGTAGGTGGGGACATCCTGAACTGGTTGCCAGCCAATTGCAGGGCACACATAGACAAACGCTCACAACCACACCTATGGGCAATTCATTATGATTTAGAGCAAACCCCTCCTGTTTGGACTGGCGCTCGATGGTCTGTGATGATTTAATAAACAACGTTGAGGGAGATTTGGTGGGGAGATGTTTTAAAACAGGCCTATGGGTTGACACATTTTTGTAGTTTTATGACAACTTAATGCGGGTGTCAAGCACGCTCACAACCAGAACATTTACAATGTATATCATTTATTCAATGATTTAACGTAATCCTCCTCTGAAAACGTAACATACAGCCATATACAATATAAAGCTAATCCTAAATACATTTGTGGCAGCACAGAACAATTCACATTCCATGATGGGACCAAGGCCATACAACACCTGACTTTTTTTTTTCTTTCTTTTCAAATCAGCAACTAGTGTAGTCTTCTCAAGGATGAGCGTCTGTGAGTTCTCACGAGGCTGGGAAAAAAAAAGGTTTTTCTCTTCCTCTCTAAAAGTCTCTCCAAATGTGTTGTTGCATGCACAGTACACAATAACTTAGATAACTCAGGTGTCAGCAGTTTGTTTGCTTTCTTTTTTTTTTTTTCAACTTGTTGACAGAAACAAAAATAATAGCCCTGGAATATGAGCCTTTATTGACTGTTTTCATACTATAGATGTACAAATATTTATTTTTTCTGGAGCATGAGGATTCTTTAAAACCACCTCACATGTACGTGAGGCCTCGTCTACACAGTAGAAAACAAGACCAGCTCGGGGACTGCATCACCCCACCCGCCCCCAGAAATATTTGATCTCAAAATAAGTGCAGCCAGACAGCAACAATCCAAGTACAATACATTCGGTTATTTTAAGACTGTCACAAGTTTAAAGTTGTACTCTTAAGTATCTCTTAGTAGTCCTGTTAAATATATGTTCATGCACAAAGCTATGCGAGTGTTTGTTGGGAAAGGGTGGGGGTACCAGTGGTCATGAAAAAGAAGTTTCGACTTGATCATTCACGAGTTGGAAGTTGATTATTCTAAGCCACAATCCTTCATGCAGCAATCCAGTCACAGCATATGAATGCTTACGCGCAATTTGTCTGTCTTGTGCATGTGTACAGTACATGCCCCCCTCCCCCTCCTCACACACACACACACACACAAACCCTGCTCACGTGCAATATTACAATCATTACAGGTGGGGAAAAAACTATGACCATGGCTCATTATCCTCTACCTGAAGAACAATGGATCTGATACATTCAACGCCAGCATGAGCTCATCAGACAGCTTGACGCGGTTCAACTGTGGAGTCCATTGAAATCCATTTGCATCGACTGGAACTCCAGCATGGTCACGTTTTGGAGAAGAAAATAAATGGATGTTTTTTTTTTTCTTTCTTTTTTGGAATTAAATAGACTGACATTTGCCAGCATAACAATCACAAACTCAATGTTGAATTGATCATATTTTTTTTTTCAGGGTTGTGCACAAATTATATATTTATATATATATATATATTATATACATGTTTAAATATACACAGCATTTCTCCAGTGTTTCACTGTTTGCAACAAGACAAGGTGGAAAATCAAATAAACACAAAGAGTACAATAGATTAAAGATTAAAAGATTAAGATTAAATTAGTGCCCTAAATACTGATGGATGACAAATTTGCAGGATATCGAAGGAAAAAAATAGCACATGAGTAACAAACACACACATCCATGAAGATTACTTGAAAAAGCTTCTGGATAAGAGAAATTTAGCACTAAACACTTTGTTGAATATTTTGGTGAAACAATACTGGGTGGATAACAATGCCTCAAGGCAAAACACTTGGCAGTTTGATTAATTTGGATAAAATTAGGTTCCACGTTTGCTTCAGGAGCCATTAAACGGTGGGGAAAAAATGGCAGTGTTGTTCATTCTTGTGCTGTTCTGTCGTCTCTCTCCACAACCAAATGATGCCAAGAATAGTAGAAACCTGGAAGCCTGAGAGTCATGATAATCCTGAAGTAGAAACTGTCGGTAAAAGTTAACCCCGCATTGGATGCGTTTACAGTGCATAGGGTACCAATCAAACATATTGTTTACTGGATTTTTAGGAATTGCCTGCATTTTCCTGATCACCTATGTGGTATCAAGTTCTCTTTTTTTCTTAGAATACCACTTTTGGGATTTACTTGAATTGTTTTTTTGCAACTACTGGATGTAATCAATTGCTGGCATTTTGTTTTATGGGAAATGACTACAAGTCCCAATTACAGTACATACTACAGAAAA
Organism: Syngnathus typhle; assembly: GCF_033458585.1. NCBI lineage: Eukaryota > Metazoa > Chordata > Actinopteri > Syngnathiformes > Syngnathidae > Syngnathus > Syngnathus typhle. Next base: position 7,027,772 of record NC_083739.1, read on the forward strand.
GAAAACAGATTCAAAGACAGCAAATATAAAAAGATACTTGACGAGAACCTCTGGAGCTTTCTCAGTCTTTCAGTTTGTAGTCTGATGTTGATCGATTCAATGCATGTATAAAAGCGCAGACAAAAAAGGAAGTAAACCAAACCAAATGGAAAGAAAGAAAATGACAAAACAACAAAATTGTCCAGTCAGACGTAGTAGAGCCAGTAGATAAGATTAAAAAAGGTGAAGACCGAGGGGAAGATGATCCGTGACCAACGGTCGATGGCGTTCACGTCGGTCAGGTCAGGGATTTTGATTTTTAGCTGCGAGGACCGCCTTCTCAGTCGGCTGCGTTTCTTCTGAACAGACCGATCTAGGGAATGACGACTGGCTGAACGTGGACCGATTCCACCGCTCTGCTTGCGATATTGAATGTGCGATGAGGCTGTGCTGTCCAGCTGCACCATGGACTGAGAGTTCCTGATGTCTGCTACGCTGGTGGTGATCTCGCCTCCTGCCACTTCATTGTGGATTTCCAAGGTGGTCAGCAGAATGTTCCCGTGTCCTGGTTCCGCCTGAGTGAGTGATAAAAAATCAACATTATTAGATGGATGTAAGTGGACCAAGTTGAAACTCTGCCATGAGATGTGCCATGTGTAACTGTAATTCACTAATGACTCATCATAATCTCAGAGCCCGAAGACTCTAATAGAAAATCGATGAGGGAGTTGATCCAAGCAGGCGTGCACAACAAGAAGGAACGACATAACGGGCTGGTAGTCTCACTAGAACATCATCATTCAACAATTTCATTGAACACATAGCAGATACAAGACATTGCATGCCCATGATGTGTGCTGGTGACAGGAACCAAATTGGTAGCAATGCACAATGGGGTTCATGCAAATGTGGCGGCTGAGCAAGTCCAACATTGTTCTACTTTTTTTTTTAAAACATCAGCTAAGCAGGTTGTGACTCCATCAGCGTGGGTTTTAAAGTTTTTGCTTGGGTATGTTCCACAGTGCTGTAGAATATAAAGTATACACTTACACTCCAAAAGTATTGGAACAGCAAAGCCCAATGCAGAATGTTTGCTGCAATCTGTCTGGGTTTGGTTCATACGCTGATTACGAAACAAGAGGTCAACAGTTCAGCTTTTATTTACACGTACTAACTGACCGGATTGGCATGCTTTGACTGAATGCGGGGAGATGACTGAAAGGGAGGAAGCTAGCGGCTAAAGTCTCCTCTCTCTCTGACGTCGGTGCGGAGAATTCGGCACATCACCCGCGAGCGCACCGTGCAGTTCAGCTTCCCCCCACTGAATCAAATCAAGCTGAGAAGTACACTGCTGTCCAATCGTTACAATATATCGTATTGTTTGTATATGAATGACACTTAACCATATTAATAACCATACAGGTGAAATAGCAAAACCTCACGGCCAAAATGTAGGGCATTACAGACCACGTCGGAAACATTCAAATGATTAATTTGATCCCATTTATGCTATTCATTTTTTTATTTATTTTATTTTATTATTTCATCCAACTGTTTTTTTGTTCCAAATATGTCTCATATACATTGCATGGTGGTGTGCGCAGAGAACAAACATAAATAAACACAATTATAATTTATTTCCACTCCTTTCAGTCTCCTTCGTCTTTTGTTGTTTTGGCAGTGTTCTTTGGGTCATTACCTTGCTGAATAATGAACGATCACCCAATCGGTTCTGTTGCGCCTTTTTAAAAGTGGACATCTTTTGAAAAATTGGCTTCTTTTTCTTGTTTGTATACAAGTAGTTGGGTCTTTGAAACTCAACAACCAAGGAATCTATTATTATATGGCTATTTCTGAAAATATTTCTGTGAACTGCCGCAACGGGCTCCTCAGCCATTGACAGCTAGGCTGGGCAAAGTTCCAGAGGAAAATTACTGCTTTGAAGAGGAGGGAGAAGCACTTTCATGCCAAAGCCAAGTGGCTGTTTGTGTCTGCCTCCGTAAACTAAAAGTCTTTATTTGTCTTCAGCTAAGGGGACTCACTTGCTTTTCCACACACTCTGGGTTCCGCTTCAGTGAGTAGAAGCAAACAGCCGGTTTCCTCGCACATTCACTGCTGTGTGAGATGTAAGGAGACAATGAAGGATGGACGGCCCAGCAGTATACTGTATAAGGTGGGAAGATAGCTGGTTGACAGTTTGGGACAGAACCACCCAATACGAGCTGTTTTTATAAGGGCAAGAAATATCCCATATTTGACAATTTGTGATCCTTGAGGTATTTTGACAAAATCGGGACTTCTCTAATTTGAGAGACATTTTTTTTCCTGAGCACATCTTTTTGCTGCTACCATGATATCTTACACCAGTGAAGATAAAGATGAAGCCATGCAAGCACAAGCCATGACACCACCTCCACTGGGTTGCACAGCTTGTATGTTTGGGATTATGAGCTGAGCCATTCCATCACTTTGGTAAAGAAAACTGTTTTTGGAAAAGACATTTTTAGGCTAGCCTTTGCGTCAAATTTCAGCTGACTAAACTCTTTTTGTTAACAAGTGGTCTGCATTGCTGTGGTAGCTAATGCGGTTCAGTCTTTTGGGGGAAGTAAATCGTACTACCTCCACTCTTGCCCCGTTGTTGGTGATCACCAGTTGTCTTTTCCCAATTGAACAAGTGGAATAATTACGACTCATTGGTGCAACGGCATTTGGTGAAAGGTGAACTGCGATTTTACCGATGATTCTTTTAATGTTGAAAGAAAAAATAGAATGCAAAAGTCCAAATGAATGAGATTTTCATGCTAACCAGCAATTGAATCCATGGATGAGGGCGGATGTGTTTTATTTTGAGGTCAAAATAGCAAAAAAAGAAAGATCCATGTTGGCAATGGTGCCAATCTTGACTGAAACAACTCACCGAGCGTGAGTGGCGAAGGCCTCTAATCTGATTGGACCGTTTAAGGGATGCAGCCCTACTACCTGCCTCCTGAGAAGATGACAAAGTTCAATACTGATTTTGTCATTCACTCAGCCTTACAGAAGTCTGTTAATTAATGTAAACATGTCATCCGGTTCAGCCATGCACACGGGTTCTCTTCGCAGCTTCTGTCAAGAGTGAACAAAAGTTAATTTTAAGGGAGTTGATTTATCATTTGACTCCTGGAAGGGGAACAGAAAATACCATTAATTCTTTTTTTTGACTGATTATGTAGCTGAGCGGTTCTCCAGACTCTTTTCCTGGGTCAAAATATGATTTTTCAGCAAAAAATACATTCCATTGCTTAATCACTGATTCTGTGAGTGAGCGATCCTGTCAAACTTACCCTTGCAGCGTCATACTTGGCTGCTCTCTCATTGTTGGCTTTCTCAGCCTTCTCCGCCAGCTTTTTTTGCATCTGAGGCCCCCTTCCAAAGAAGATGTAGTTGACGAAGGCATACTCCAGAAGGGCAAGGAAAACCATGACAAAGCAGCCCATCAGGTACATGTCGATGGCCTTCACGTAGGGGATTTTGGGCAGCGTCTCTCTCAAGTGTGTGTTGATAGTGGTCATGGTCAGCACCGTGGTGATACCTTCACAGCAACACAAACATGACATACATTGAGACAAATCTCATAAAAAGAAACTTTTGCACGTTTTGATTCAACCTTGGGTTTCCTATGCCGGTTTATGAAACTATAACAGGATTTATTCTGTTTAAGGGGAAGGGGTCAAAAAGGTCAGTCACAAACATATCAAAGCCGGCTCATTCATTTGATTCTCTCTCGCCTCTTGAGCTTTAGAGGACACTACGTATATGTAATTGTGACTTTTTATTGCTTAATTTATGTCAGAAGGACAGATTAGCATTACCTTTTGACAAATAAGACAAAGTTATCGACATGGTGGTCATATTATGAGTTTGGTGATGAGTCTGCTGCAGACAGCACTTGCACAAATTTGGTAGCTAATTGACTAGGATAGTTTCAATGGCTTGGTGATAAAGTGCAGCCTCCATAAGTGAAAATGTAATATTCTTTTATTATCTTAATGCAGGCTCGCTTTTCTCTTCGCACATAAGCCGAAGTCACTTGCTTCGTCACACCCCGACTCGACTGTACTCGACCAACTCAAAACAGCCTGCGTTCTGCAAATAAAAAGTTGGATGTAATTCTTGTTCCTTGGATTATTTTCATGAAACCACATTGCAGACATTGAGGAAGAAAAGTGTTTCAAATTGTGAAAAGGGCATTTTCTTGAAAATTGGTCCACGGCACTTACAGTTTAGGATTCATTACAATATTAGAAATCTTCTATGACGTTTGCCTTCTGTCAGACATTTTGTTTTCGACATGCACTTCTGCTATGTTTGTGTACGTTTCACTATGTTTATGCCTTTGCAGCACACGCCCCAGCTCCGCTACTAATATCAGGTATATCATCTTTTCTGTTCACCATCTTCCAGAAAAGCAGAAAATATCACATATGCATGTTGTTCCTTAGTGTGTATCCAACTGTTAAAAATATTAAGCAGAAAATTTCAGAATTACAGTCATGTGGATACTTGACTCTCAAAATTTGCACACTTGGTGTCATGTCTCGTCCCCAGTTTTGCTATGTGTCTAGGTTGCCATAGTTTCTGTTCGCGTCGCCCCTCCCTTCCTGTGTCACCTCAGTCAATGTAACCGCGGTCACCTGCCTCGTGTTTCGTCTTTTGTATTTAAGTCCTGTCTGCCCCTCGCTCACCGTCGGATCATTGCATGTATTACTGTCATGATGTCTGTTTGGTTCCTGTTCCTGTCTTTGGTAATGTCACCCTGTCTTTTTGTTCCACGTCTTTTGCGGTCAGTCCTGTTGCCTGCTGAGATCTACAAACCGGACAGTGCGTAACTGCTGTGCATCTGGAGCGGCTAGCGTGCTATCGGGCGGACCGGGCCATTGTACGAGGGGGAACATTGCGAGGAGGTGGAATGTGCGTCTACATCCGTGACGAATGGTGCCGGGACTCTGTGGTGGGATGCAAGCACTGCTCGCCTCTGGCGAAGTTTGTGATCTCCAGGCTGTTGGGGTCCTGAACTCTCTCCCCCGTTGTTTACTTGTATGTTAGTCGTGTACTGTGTCTCGTCACCGTGGGATGGAGGAAACGTTATTTTGATTTCTTTGTGTGTCTTGGCATGAAGGAATTGACAATAAAGCTGACTCTGACTCTGTTGGTTTTGTTAGTAAGTGATGTCAGTTTGCCGAGTCTTTTGAGTTTGTGTCAATAAACCCTGGTCCAAGCTGCACTTGGTCGCCCTGCTCCATATCCACCCCGAATTCGTGACACTTGGTCCCAAGTCCAAATTAAAGCTTCTACTACCTCATGAGCTACACGTATTGTATCTCCTGCAGATATCCAAGGTGTTACTGTCATGCTGTCGTGTTTTGTGGGTTGTTTTTGTCTTGTCCTGTTCTTCGTATTGTCACTTTCTGTTTTATTTTGGTAACTCTCCTCTCGTTTCAGTTCGTGGGTCCTTCCTCTGCGCGTCAGGCCACTTGACTTCCCTGATCCCAGTTGTATGCACCTGTCTCCTTGGCCCTAGATTTCTGCACCTGTGTCCTCCTCCTTCTGTGTGTGTATATAGCCTGCGTCTTGCGCCGGCGTGTCTTGTCGCGTCATGAACACTAGCGATCACGTAAGTCACAGAAATCCCCTGAGAGATCATAGTTGGAAGATACCTTTTGTCCAGCCTGAGCTCTCTGTTTTTGTTTAGTTAGGTTATTGCCATTGTATTTCCCTCGTCTTAAGGTGCTTTTTGTTTGCTGTCTCCAGCCTTTTTCCCTCGTTTTGAGGCCCTTTTGGTTTTTGCTGTTCCCAGGTTTTTGAGGCGCGTTTTGTTTTTTGTGCTGTCTTCTGCCTGAGAGAATAAAACACCTTTTGTTGGCACTCTGCATTTGAGTCCTCTACCTGCTCCAACCCTGACAGTTACTATAGAAACAAGAACAGTTTCAAGAAAAACGTTTATTCCAGATCTGCTTCCCCTGCTAGTTTAGTGAAAGATCAGACAATTTGTTGTGCATTGGAGGGCAAGAGGACATGGGAAATTATCTCATGCATTTATACTCCTTTCCTGAGGGCATTTTTGTTCGTGAGGCTATTTCGCAATCTGCAAGAGTCTTCTCTATCATTGAAATTCAAAGGTATGCATTTAAAACCTGGCGTGACCCTTTGGTCATCATGTAGAAAGTAGTGGTAGAGTGTCCGTCCTGAGACTGGAACATTGTGGGTTCAAACCCTGGCCGGGTCATACCAAAGACTATAAAAATGGGACCCATTGCCTCCCTGCTTGGCACTCGGCATTAAGGGTTGGATTTGGGGGGTTAGATAAACAAATAATTTCTCGAGCACGGCGCCGTTGCTGTTCACTGCTCCCCTCTCCCCCAGGCGATAGATCAAAATCACACTGGGATGGGTCAAATGCAGAGGACAAATTTTACCACACCCAGCTGCGTGTGACTATTATTGGAACTTTAAAAAAAGTAAAATAAAAAAATAAAACCTGGCGCGACCCTTTGGTCATCATGTAGAAATAACTCATTAAAATAATCTCATGCCATGAGCACCGGATAACCTTAACCACGAAGGTTACCAAATGATAGAGTGCTCCAACATCACTAATACAGACACACACGCGCGCACGCACACACACACGACCTTGAACTGATTGGCAGACATGTGTCAAGTAATTCATAAAGGCATGCAATTAAGCATTGACCTCTTGCATTGCATCTTATTTTATGATATGTGATCACAGTCAATGCATCCATAGCGCTTGTCATGGTCAAACAATCACCAATCGGGGATTGTTCGGGAGGGTGTTGTAAAACACAGTGAAGAGACAGGGAACAGTCAGTGGATTGGGACAAGGGACAACTGAGGTCAATCGAGCCAACTGAGCCTTTTGTTTGAATCATCGACGCATTTACAAGGTCAGCAAGGAGAGCATGTACACAAGCTTGTCTGAGAAGGGATGTCAACCTCACCTGCAAATATCCTGCACCGCCACAACTCAGCCTGGTGACGTTTTATTATTTTGTTCTTATTCTACTATTTCATGGGTCTTCTCTCAGCTTTGCCATTAAGCTTCTCTCCTTTTTGCTATTACTCCAACTCCCCGTCCTTTTTCTACTTCCCTCCCTGTTTGGACAACATAATCAAGCGGCCATCCACGCACCGATGGGCCTTCTTCCTCTTTCATCACGTCGTTACAGTCTCTCGGGAGAAATATAGTTTTATAAGCTTTCTCTTGCGTCGGTCTTTTTCTGTCGCATTCCATTGTGTCGCCATCCAGTTCTTGCTCTCATTTCACCCATCTGTTATGTCACCACCTTCCCCATTCCCTCTACATTTATTTGTATCTCTTTTCTTTCCACACCGCTTCTTGCCATCATTTAGTGGTGTCTCTCAGTGTACCCCTCCCCCAGTACACCTTTTTATGTTACAGTATATGTCCTTGAGTCTTTCTTCAACCTGTAAAAGCTGAAAAGAAAGGCACAAGGTAACCAAATCTCCTTTAATCAGGGATGACTGTATGCCATTAGCAGCCCAGTCTAACATAATCAAAAAATAAAGGATCACATGAAAGCTGCAATAAAATGTGTCAAATTGCATTGGATGTTCATTGCAATACACGGGCAGCATTGCAGGCACATATCAAAGAGCATGTTTGAAAGTACCCAAGGGAGCGTCTTGAGGTGGTCGTCAAAGGTATGTGTGTCTAACGTTACACTAAAAGCAGTGCTATTAGCAACACTTTAACATGATTATGAATGAAAGGCTTGACTGCAGTCAAATGGATATTAAAACGGTTACACCACCGGGTGAGTCAATTCAGACGGATTCTCTCGTCAAAATTTTCAGTTCTTTCAGTTATTTTTCGATTTCAATTTGTTCCATCATTTATCCTTCAAATTGCATTCCCATAACCAATCATTACTCTTCTCTCAACAGAAATCGTGAATGGACTCTACAGCTATTGCAGCTCCAGGAACATCTCACACTTGCACACGTCCTCCTCCAAATAAGGAAAACAAACCCACTCAGCCGCTCATTAATTAATGGGCATGTAGTCCACGCAGGATGCAATAAAAGAAAACAGACTCTCACTGGCAAATTTGCGGCTGTAAAACAAATCCAAGTGTGACATGTCTGTTCAGCTATTAAGCTATGTAAGAAATTGATGTCTGGAGGAAGGTAATAGATCAAAGCATGCTCTCTAAACAGGGGCATGTTAAGGTCGTTACTCATCCATGAGCTAGCCACACAAAGGTGATATACACTAAAAGGTACAATCAGATTAGTGGAGCGAGATTAAGAATGTGCACAGGTTAGGAATCTCAGAGGACCGGGACTGGAGGTCATTTTTTTCTGCTTGGTAATTCAGCCTTGTCAACCAGTGAACTGCTGTTGCTTTCTTTGATAGGCTTTTAAAGGATGTGCAGAGGATTGCTGGAAGACCAATTTGTGTAGCATCAATATTATTCCAATTATAATCTGACAGCCTCGTTTCTCTCTCCCTATTCTGCTGTGTGTCGTGAGTTGCAAACAAGCGACCTTTGAAAACAATACAAATCATGCAGACTAGAATCCAGACAGATGCAATAGCTGTCACGTTCACATACCAATGGAGACCACTTTTCTTTTGTATTAGTAATAAGTTTTGGCTTTTGATCCTGTTCCTTCCAGGAACTCAATTTCCAAACTATTTCCTGGAGCAACCTCTGCTGCCGTGACTGTTGGAGATCCCTCACGTTCCTCGAAGTGCATTAAGAACGTGGCAATGTGCTTGGTGGCTCCAAATGGATCCTGTCCTTATCTGAGTGAGTCAACAACATTACTAGAGCTTCTCACCTAGAGCCACCCTGGCCGCCGAGGCGTCGTAGTTTATCCAGAAGGATACCCAGGAGAGGATGGTAATCAGGATGGATGGCATGTACGTCTGCAGAATGAAATAGCCGATGTTTCTCTTAAGTTTAAAGCTCAGAGAAAGCCGAGGGTAAGCACCTGTGAGGAATGGAAAGAGAAAATACACTTACGTTCTTAAATAATGACAATGAAAATATCTTACTGAGTCAATGAGCAGATAGGGACACATTGCCTTTCTATCTTTCCATGGCCAAGGTTGGATCTATTGCCATGGTAACAACACCCAATTCACAAGTGCGCACGCACACGCGCACACACACACACAGACACACTTATAATGACGTATTACTGAAGATAGTGGTAAAAACTCGCATACAGTACTTTCTATACGAATCTCGTCTGCATAACTTATGAACACGTCTTGAAGAGTTAACATTATATTTCAACTATGCATTGCTGGGAAGTGGGAATGTGTCATTTTTTAGAGCTCAAACAATATACTTGCACACATTTGCGTGTGTGTGTGTAGGTGAGTGTGTGTGTGCGTAGGCGAGTGTGGGCGTTGAGCTGTACTGGCTGTACCTGCGACACAGTACAGTATCTGTGAGTGGGAGGAACAAGCATCTGTGCAGGCCGGCACACAAAGTATCCAAAAGTTAAGCTGAAGACGACAACAACCGCATCAAAAGCTGAGTGGGTCAGCTAATTTTGACCTCATTAATGATTATTTCCAGTTCCAAGCATGAATTATGTAAAGATGTTCTTAGTATTGTTTGTGAAACAAACCATTTCGATTGGCCTGAACCCTTTAAGTGGTTTTCCCCGCAGTTTGTTGGTGTTGTGACTTGCCTTTAAGCCAGGCTTGTTAGTCGCCCAAGCAGAAGAAGTATGCAAGGGAACCCATCCAGCGTTTGCCATGAGGACTATTTTTCACTATTTTACAACACCACTATGCAATAACTGACTCAGATTCTACCGTTGATCACAATGCAATCTGAAATTCTATTTGGATTTATACATGTATTTTGTACAATGACAGATTTGATGGCTTGTTTCATGGGATTTTATAGGGACTCCAAAACCCTACGTGGATGCAGCATGTGGGTAATGTAGGTTTAGTGGTCAAGGGACTAAGTCAAGATAAGAAAATAAACTTCAGACGCACAGTTGCATTTGGAGTGAAAATAGATTATTGTCATCCAGTGCATATTTACCTGTGGAAAACACAACATTTCTGGAAACCAACTTGTAATCAACAATGGAAAACTGCGGCAGCTCGATGCGCGTCACCCCTGTGACGGCTGACTCGCCCCCTTTCCAGTAGAACTCGATGTCGTCTGTGGTGTAGCCATCTGCATGAGAGGAGAGACACGAGACACCAAGGTGTAACCATCTGCTTAAGAATCACTGGAGAGAGAGATGCAGCAGCCTTGCTTATTATCATCCAACAGGGCTGTCGCAAGCATGGGAAAAACAAAAAAAAAACATGTTTGAAGTTGATTCCAAGAACCAGATGTTGCTTTGACAAGTCATGTAAGTTCATGGAAGTCAACATTTTCTGTGCACTAATATGTTGTATGTGCCCCCCAATAGTCTAAGCATAGAATTTTGGCAACAGTTGCCTGTGAAGTCATTTTCAGTCAACAGCAAGTGGAAAAATGGCCGCTCCCTTAGATGGGTTAAAACAGATGGATTTTTCTGTTTAATCCATATTCCACAAACAAAACACTAATCAGAACACTGTGGTTTGACTAGTTGGGCTACAAAGAACATATTATTACAAATAATTTTTGGGTTGACTTCCTCTTTGAATTGTAATAATACTTAGTACTGTATATAAAGATGGACGCAGTCACAGTAGTAGTAGAACCGTGAGCTTAGTTTCGGAATGACCCAAAACATGAGCTTTGTGTCCAAGTTCAAATTCCAGTACTTCACATGCATTGATGTACTCTGCCTGTGCAGCAAAATGACAGCTTGGGCAACATGAGGTCTCTTGACTCACAGCTCTCTATCTCCAGAGTGCAGTTCTGCTCATCCAGGGGATACCTCCTGAGATCCATCATGCATGCTGCTGTCGTAGTTATCCTGCCAAAAGAAGACACGGGTAGGGGAGGAGAGGACACAGGAATATATTTTTTATATCGTATTGTGTGTAATAATGCTGAAGAACCATATCTGAGGTAAAATTCAGTTTTGGTAATTGTATATAAAATGCTAATACAGAACTGTGGCATACTGTAGACAGTATATTTGTATTCAGTCTTGAATTTATTCCACATTATAATACAGCCTTAAGCCGAAACAGATCAAATTCCTCAGATGTCCTCAAATTCCAACAAATGAGGATTTTATTTTTGCAATTTTGTTAAATCCTTGTCTTTTCCATGAAGCTCAAAACTGAGCTCTGGTGTTTTTGCATCTTACTTAGAGTCCAGCTATGATAGATTGGACATGATTTGGAAAGGTACCCTCTACGTAAGATCCCGCAGTTAACAGTGCATGTCAGAGCACAAAGCAGGCATGGAATTGTCTCTGGATGGCCAATACAGAATTGTCCCGAGGCAATGATCTGGGGTAGGGTACAGATAAATATCTTCTTCTTTGGTGCAGTTGTGTAAATCTTGAAATAAATAAATGAAAGAAGATTAGAACCACGAGTACTAATTCTAACTCTTATCCTGGAACAGGCCGGCCATCTAAACTGAGCAATTGGGCAGGTGACCAAGAACCTCAATGTTACTCTGTGGAATGAAGAGGACTGTGGAATATTGCATTAAGACAGTTTGGCTGAGTTTTTGGGTCATGATGAGGTGTGTTGTTTGTCAGATGTACAAGCTCAAACGGCTGATAAGGAGACAGTCGGAAATAAGCAGCAAAGTGAAATGCAAATTCACAATGGTTTTGAGGCCAACTCAACCCCGACACAAAGCCGGCAGCTTGGCAGTTTGCCACTCGTTGTCTTTATTCAGTTAAGACTCTCACGAAGCTTTGAAACCCACTATGTGACAACATTACACAGCTATTATTACAGTAACATCAGGTCCACAAGATACATATAGACAGAATGCTCTTATCTGTAAACATAATCTTTACACATCCCATGTCATTAATAAATAATCCTAATTTTTAAATTAAATAATGTCCGTAAGGCTCTAACCACAGTTAGTAAATTCTCGAGTTATTTTCTGATTAAGCAATGCGATTCTATAGCATTACAGTATATTAGAGGAGTAAATAAATCCGACTACACACAGACTTCTGCCAATGTATTAATTAAAATGAAACAATTGCATTACAAAACATCAATATCATGAACGCTATGTTTGGTTGTAGTGTAGAACTCCACTTGCAACGGCAAAAGGTGACAGATACATCACTGTTGTGAGGAAAGCTGCATTCATTATTTGCGTTCTATGCAGTTTTATTCATAGGTCGCTCACTTGTGCTTGTCTAGAAGATCAATAGAAATGAGGGCTTTATTAAATCATGGGAAAACAGCAGTTTGACAAGCTTGATATGATTGCTTATAACCTGCTAAAATATCGTTTTCGGGACTTTCTCACTTCATCCATCTCCCATCCATTCTAACTAAATGTTGAGGTGCCCTTGACCACGTCACATAATCCTTTGGGTGCTCAGTGGCCTGCACTAAATAACTGCCAAAGTATCATTTTGGGAAAGTGTAGTGACATGATAGGGCATTAAACACACTGGATTAACTTGACACTGGGACTTGGATTATTTTTGTTACCCTAAGATTCACTTAGAAACCATTTGTGGATGAGAATTAGTTTGTTTCATTCAAAGGGGCTGGTACCCAAGCAACCTTCCAAGTCAAGGACAGAATCTCCACTAAAATGTGAAAAAGTATCATTGTGGCGTAAGTACCTTACCTGAGGCCATAAAGAACGGTTCCATCCGGATGAAGACGGATCATTCGATTTTTGACGGTGACACCGTGAACAAATGACTTCTTGTCGTTGAGGAAATAAGTGTCTGGTACCCAGAGCTGGTCTGCTACTCTATTATCCAAGGTCAGGTTGAGCGGGATCCCAACATAGGCAAGTCGTTTGTCTCGCCAGTATTGTTGGAAATACATAGTCAAAGTGTAGTCCTGTAAAAGTACACAAGATGAGCATAGTGTTAGTTTGGGGGAAGTTCCAAAGTACCGCTTGGAGCCAAATTATTTTTGCATTGATTGACACATCCAAAGATTCATCGGAATTGGAATAGGAGAATCCATAGCAGTATTTACTTTATTGTTTGAGTTAACTTTATGAACGCCTTTCATCCTTTGGACAACATTTACCCTTGAATCCTCCAAAAGGTGTAGATATTTCCAAATTGTTGAGTCAGCTACTTTGTTTGCTGAGAGGCAGACTACACCCTGAACTGCTCCACGCAATTTTCAGAGCTATGTGTGACATATTTCCTGCAGTGTAGTATGTCTGACATAAAATCTGAGAAAAACACAAAACGTGTTGAGAGACATGGTTGCTCGAAATGCTGCCCTTCAAGTGTCACCAGCCCCTAGGCTTACTTTTGTTTCGCCCTTTGACTTGTATATTTCTGCCAAGATGAGCAACCAAGTGGGTCACATACAAGACTTTCCGACTGTCCCCATATTTGTCCTCTCCGGTATTCTTTGAAGAGTTCATAAGCTGCTATTTTATGTCTTGGATCGGGCTGACGTCATCATATCTGTAACTTTCTTTGAGGACTCTGGTAGGATTAATCCTGCTCTGTTGTTCAAGTAGACTTTAAAATTTTACGGAGAGTTATTTGCTGTTGGTCGTGAGACAGATGTGGTTCAACACTGAGGATATAGTTTTCATGAGAGGAGGGTGCCGTTCAATAAGATGCCGTGTCCTCTATTTCCCTTTTCTGGAACCTCAATAATAGAAATGATAGATGGTTGAGAGCGCAAAAAGAAAGAGCAAACAGCATAAAGAGAAAGGGTTTAGAATCGGTGTGGGATATCAGCAGTTCTCCCACTTCAACAGTCAGGGTTATACTAAGTTAGGGTCCCCATAGCTTTCGGATGGTTATAAAATTGTATGATGCACTGACCTCAATAACCACAACAACCAGGATGAATGCGTAAAATGCTCGTATTTTAGATACGTTTCATACAGCTCGAATTTGACAATTACCACATAAAATCCAGTTTAGCCCTTCCAACTTGGAAAAAGATGCAATGACTGATAATGAATATATATTGTCAATCATATATTCAGAGAGGAAAAAGCATTGAATGAGCCGAATTGATGACCAAAACAATAGGAAGGTTAATTTCAGCAAATGGGAGGTAAATATAGGAACTGTTTTCCACAAACAACAAAATACACATCCCCCATTCTCTTTCTGCTATTCTGCACCCCCACTCCCTTCTGTACTTGTCGTCCCTCCCTCTTGAGCCAACGCCATCTTTTCCCCTCTGCCCGCTGTGGCTCTGAAATGAAACCAGGCTGCACCAACCTGGCGCTGGCAAGGCACTCAACACCTGCTGGTTGCCGTAGCACTCAGGTTGACACATAACAGCAAAACAAGAGGCATGTTCAAGCAGCACTACACTTGTTATATAACTGCAGGCACTTTTTTTTTTTTTTTGCACATCCCTGGTGTGCATGACCCACACACTTACAAAATACAAGACCAAAACACAAAAGACCCCAAATTACATAAACCCTTAAAGGTCCAATGGAATATTCCAAAGTTGATGGCATATTCATCAGTATTTAATTCTAGACTCTTCTAAAAGTTTCTCATTTAGTTCTGACACCTTACTAGCACTTGATAAATGTGCAGAGATATGAACAGGGAACATCAGCACACGCAACACAGATTGTACACATTGGTTGAGAAGTATAGTACAATGCTGGTGCTGCGTCACAAGATGGTTGGACTAGGATGATCAAAGCACACCATTTAATGGTGCTGGGGTGTCGGGAAAATGTAGAACAACTAAAAGAATGGCTACACCAGGAAAACAAATGTGCAATAACTCTCATTGCTGGGGTGACCACATACCAATGCAAGCTTATGTAATATTTAACAGCAAATAAACCATGTTTAGATGTTCAATATGGACCCACACATCTTACAATATGTTATGATTTCTTACAGTCATCAAAAAGAAAATAATGATGAATCGATTGCTGAATGTTGGGCTGACTTTGCATCTATAGGACGTACAGGTATGTGACGATCTATTTTCTATTGACTAATGTAGCACGGAAGTCCCCCGCCGCGATGTGTGACTCACAATGAGAATGAGTGGGATTCAGTTGCACTGCCATCTGATTTGCGTATGCACCATATGGTGCTTAAAATATTTGTTCTAAGCTGTAATAAATGTATATATCAACTTAAAGGTCAGACACAGTTCATTTTTGGTTACGATTTGGAAACAATCGTTCCTGTAAGAAACAATGGAAATAAAAAGTGTAGATAGTTCAAGACTTTTATTAACTTGAGGAGGCACGTGAGCATGAGTTGGGGAGAAACGAGTCCTTTGTGTTCTAGAGCCAGCAGAGAAGAGTGGAGAGTGCATGGAATCTACTAGCTGATTATTCCCTCGTAGAGAGCACTGGGGTTGATTGAGGTCAGAGGAGTAAACCAACAAGAATCTGGTGGAGGAGATCTCAAAGCAAATAAAAACGGCATCCAAAATGGCTGTAGCTAAAGGAGGACAAGTGGTGGTTGAACCGTGCTGGCAGATGGAGTCAGAAATGAGATGAGGATGAAGCAGTATAAAGTGGTGGGGTCCCAATTTAAATGCAGCGCAAACTCTCGAATTCAAACTCAAACAGATTGAATTAGGAGGAGCCAACTTAGTGTTGTGGGAGCAATATTGTACTAAGTAGCTCAGACAGGGAAATGTGTTAAACGTTTTATTCATTCTCATTTTGGATATTTGGTTTGCTTCCAAAATTGTATCACCTTCGGGGCATTCAAATTTTGATGTTTGACTGTAATTGGATTAAACAGATCCTGAGCCAAAGTTAAGATCAGTTCTGTGCTCTCCATGTATGAAGTTAAACATTCATATACTGTACAATCAATGTACTTATCATCTGAATGTAATAATTGGATTTACATTCCCAACTTAATCGGGAGTGACAGTAGGTAAGCAGTCAGTCCAGCAAGCATAAGCATGCCTCAACATAAATAATTGAATCCAACCATGTAGCCATGTATAAACACATGGCCGTCATCAATCTTGCATGGTTACAATCAAAGTGAATTTGTGATGAGGGCTAGCGCAGCTCTCCGCTACCTGCCCTCTAGTGTGGGTTCTGATTTTCTATGTAAAAGGTAGATTTGTGGCGATAATTCTATAGAGACAATAACAGTGACCAGTGCAGATAGATGATGAGCCTCAATTATTCAATTAAGCCGCATGGATTAACACATTCATTTGTGAGGATCCAGATAAGCAGTGTTTTGGCTGTGAAGTGACCCATATTTAATTTAATCTTTTCCTCTGCAGTGCAAGCGCTCTTACTTCACATAAGAATTGTCTTGTCTGACAACAAAAACTGAAATTTTGTTAGTAGTGAGTGGGTGGGGTGCAAAAACTATGATTGTATTCATGAACCTTATGAAACAAAAGTGTGACTCCAAAGGCTTTGGACAGATCGCAAAATATTGCTTGCAGATTGAACTATTAACAAAGGTAATTGTTAAATTGGTTGCATAGTACCACGATAAGCAATGAGAGGCACTGTTAGCAAAATTTCCCAAATGGCATACAATGTATTTATGTACTTCCATGATGTACCATCTTACATAATTCTAGGACAGAAGAAGAAAATGCATTTATAAGGTGGAAAAGAAATTATGACTTCCAACGGGTAACAATGAAACTTGCTGATTTTCCTTTACTGTAACTCCCAATTTAGACTTAGACTTCCTTTATTTGTCATTCAAATATACTCAGCAATGAAATCTCAGTAAGAAAAAAAAAAAAGTGCAAAATATTGGAGTATAAATAAAAATTCAAAAACGAAATAAAATATTGTCAAATAAATCATGGCAATAATTATAATAGAATATATTGTATTTCCCAAGCTGCAGAGAAAAATGATATGTAACCAGCATGTATTCCATAGGAACCAATTTGAGTCACTTCAATGTAATTTCAGCCTATTCCTTTGGGATATCCCTGAGGCAGTATATTGCTGCAGTGCGGGGGAATCCCTGAGTGGTTCCCTATCATCTTTATTTCTTGCCAAAGAAGAGTAAAAATAATCCTTACTGGGAGCAAAAATAAATAAATAAATGTATCAAATTGGCCCTTTACTTCTAAATGACAGGGTATCCCTTCGATATGAAGGATAAGTTCCTTTCTGTCTAATATTGTATGATGTATTGCTTTATAAAATGCTAAGAAGGCCAAGGCAAAGAAACAGTCAGTAGTTATTGAATGGCTTTACAAAAATACACACATTGTCTCTTTTTGGACAAGATGGTATTTTTGGATGCCAATTACTGGCATGGTCACATGGCATTTTGGATTTATGGGCAAAAGGAGACAAAGGAGAGAATGAAATCAAATGAGATGATTATTTTTCGGAGTCAATCAGTCAGCAACACAGTGGTCTAAAACGTGCCTTCAGTTTATTTGAGAGAAATTATTGGTAATGGTTTACGTTAAAGGCTTCCAGTTTTATACACATTTCTGAAATAATGAATTTGCTCAAATTAACTGTGATAATGTTTTTATTATTTTATGTTATTAGCAAGCATTAATCCTATACCCACCAACAACCAATCCATATTAAAATCAGTGTTATTTTTGATGATAGATTGATTATTCAGTTACAAAACTAAAAGTACCCATATCAGAATTTCAGACTCAGATTTATTTAGTCTTAAAATTGTGTTGACTCAAAATATGACATTGACAATCATCTGCTTTTAGTTTGGAAAAACGCAATTAATGTTTGCCCATTTTCGTACATGTTAATGATCAAATCCCTGATTGAATCATAACCAAATTTGTTGGTGAAATTTCTGCAGTGGCAATTAATAAAAAGAAGGAAAAGAATGGTTTTAAGTAAAGGGATGCAAATGGGATGTTTCAAATCTGATTAATTGATTAATTGACATTGTAATCAACAAATTAATCAATTGTTAAAATAATCAAGAGTAGCAGACCTGTATGTTATTATTAATATATAAAGACATTCATTTATGTTAAGACACTGGTTAAATTAATGTTTCCTCACGATAATTAGGAAAGAAACAAGTATGCAACACCATTTCTATAAATCCCTTTCATTGCAGATCACAACACCTGTGGAACATCTGCCACCAACATTGAGATCAACAAGGAGCTTTTTCCTCTTTTAAAGATTTGCATCCATCACTTTCTCCAACAGCATGTGGCCTCCTGAGGCCAATTACATTTCATCAGTCTGGAAGTAGAATGGTGGATAAAAGACATGTGAATATATTAAGACACACTGTATAGAGAGAATATCTGTGGGACCTATATACAGTCAGATAATGATGGTGACACACTTAGGGCCTACATTAGTTACCTTGCTAACTGTGTGGGCTTATTTTTATAACCAAGTGAAGCTGATGCAATAAAAAACAGACAACCCAAAAATAATTCAATATATTTAAAAAGTCAGGGTGCAAGAAAAGCAACCAACTAGTAGGAATATAAATGTGGTAGTATGAACATTTGGAGAAAGAGATGTTTTCAGTGTTCCATGATGAATCGCTTTCTCTTTCGCCCACATGCAGCCGTGGGATGACTCGCTTGTTCAGCCTGTTAGTGTAACTTGGTACGGACCATTTGCCCACGTGAGGGTCTGTAAATCAATTTACCCTAAAAAAGAAGCTAATGCATGCGATGGGATCAGAGGCGTTGATTACTCCTGTCAGCAAATCCTGACAGTTCACCTGAGACATAACAGTTGGAGTGTGAACTGGAAGTGTCGCTACATCAACCAAAGATGAAAGTGAATAAAAGCTCCTTCTGGCAGCAGGATAATAGTCAATCAAAAAGTGAGTGTAAGTGCCTTCTTAATAATTGCGCGGCCCACTCATATCAGTTTGGGTATGTCAGCCGCTTTACGAGGTCACTGGCTCAGCACAAGGCCCCAGTTGGTCACTTGGGGCCCAAGGTAACTAAAACCCACGCACCTTAGCATAGTTCAACTTCAACAAAAGGTGAGTTAGGTCATTTATACCACTTTGTCCTCCTTTGAAATGAGCAAATTTAGTTACTAGTTTGAACCTTGCCATCATATCACACAAAACACTGACAGTTGATTTTAAGGACGTGTTTTCATTTGCTTCCTGAAATCACTGCTTCGGCAGGTCCTCTTAATCCATTTTGCTTGGCTCTGATCTTGTTCCCACATGCCCCTAGTGCCCCCCAAACAAATTTCCGATGTAATTAGTGCACCTCATCTCGGCCCTTTTCACATCTGCTGAATGAGGAGCTTGTGCCCTCATAAAGGGCAGTGGGAAAGCGACAGTACCTGCTGTGCCAGATGCTCACACTGTGCTGTTTTCTGTTTCAATAAATATTTACATCTTACAGCTCTCTTTCTCTCTCTTGCTCTTCTCCCATCATTTTTAAACTCTTGATTTGCTGCCAGACTTGATTCGATCTGCAGTTCATTTAATCAACATAGGGCAGAATTGCAAATAAGGAAAATGTCTAGAGAATATATACTCACTGGCCACACACTTCATTAGTTATGCCCAATGAAATCCAAAAGAGCTGTATCAAAAGCTGCCTCACGCCGAGAACTGCATCTATAATTCTGACTTTCCTTTTAGCAAAATAATGTAGCCCACAAATGAGAAGACTCACTACAAATGCAGTCCACTTTTAAATCAAGTGTTTTGCCGAACTGGAAAAAAAGCAGGACAGCGGCTCCCTAGAACCGGACTTGCCTACACCAGACTTTGGCGTTTGTTGTGATGTGTGTGGTCCTCCTATGTGCAGCCCAAATCATCAAAACAGCTGTCATAGTCACACCCACCGTATAATTATGCTTCGCTAATGGTGCCAGCTAAACTGAGCATTATTACCTTGGTACTTCCAAGTCTGACCCATAAATGAACAGGAGGGCTCAAAGAACTAGTGAATTATTGAAATAGTCAGAGATGAACTGCAATTGTCTCACCTGAATATTTAAAGAACATTTGATGAGCGCTTTTTTGGGCTGGTCATCCACAAGGTATTGAAAGCATTTTGTTACTTGCATGTTTTTTTTAATTACTTTTCTAAATGTGTGCATTTGTATTTCTAAAAGTAAATTAATGACTCACATTCTGTTCCTAACCTTCAGTTTATCTGCATTGCAACTAACTATATAGTCTTTGACATTTGCATTTATTCCCACAGATTTTTTTTTTTCACATTCTGTGGGAGGGGGGTGACCCCAACATCAAGCAGTCTACATGTTTTGACAATTCTTGAAATTTTAGGAGCATTTTATGACTTCTACCCCCTGGGCCTCTTTGTTTGGCTGGTGAAGTGGATTCAGTGTCTAGAATTGTACACAAGCAAATACAGGAAAGTGACCATTTTGAAAGGCTTTACTCCAGGGAACCACTGAGAGCTGTGACTGTGCTGCTGGCTGGATAATGCATGTCAGTGTCACAGTCATTATTTTGTTCTCTCTTATGAGCCCTTAACCAATTTATGGCAAGGCCGTTGTTTTTTGACTGGGTAAAAAGGGGATGTGCTGAAAATGACAGCAGTTTTCCACGACAAGAAGCATGCAATTCAAAAAGTGGTAGTAGAATACTAAAACTTCTATAATAATAATAATACTAATAATAATAATAATAATAATAATAATAATAATAATAATAATAATAATAATAATAATAATAATAATAATAAATATAATAATCATCATCTGTCTATATGACATTGTTAAAATACTAAAGTAAGCAAAACATTGATGTGTCCTGCTTGGCTGATCAGTAGTCCAGTTATTTCTTGGACAAATTCTAATCAATCAGCAGTCATAACAGGCTGATGTTGGCTTTGGACCCCTACTGAATAATATTGAGATATTGATCTAATCTGCTCATAAATCTGAGGTACACAATTTATCAGAAGAAAATTGTGACACATAAATGCAACTCACTGGAAGCGGTGGTTGCTATGGGAGTGACTGCTCAAAAGGTCCGAGCCAGCAATCACCTGGTGAAGTAATCATCGAGTCTTTAGTATTGATCAGCGACCACCCACACAGATGTCCCTTTGTGGTCAAGCGTATAACAAAGCTGCAGTGTTCTGATGAGTTCTAATGACCAAATCATTTCAGAAGCTCAAGGGTCCAAAAGCCAGAATACAGTTGCCATCTATTGCACAAATTTAACAGCCACTGTAATGTGTCAGTGCTGATATTGCTCATTGTATGAATTTTTTTTAGGATGGACCTGAACCAAATGTACTTGATTAACCCAGTCGATTGGGCGAGTGGGCCAATCATGTTATTGATGCAATTCAGGTCATTATCTGCAAATGTTTTTGGAGCAGCCTCAAATGTTAAAGAAGAAAGGTAACAAAGACCAGCAACATCCCCTTATCAGTGCAGCCAGTCGGAATTGTCTGGTAGCTGTCAGCTGAGTAGACCCTCCTGAGAGGGTGCTCCTGTATGTTCTGGCTCACAAGCTTAACAAACAGCACCATGTGTGAGCTATAGGCTTCTGTTGGCTGCTTATTGCAAAGGTTAATACGATTTAAATGGTCCATGGAAACCGACAAAGAACCCTTAATGGATAAACACAATACAATTTTGGATTTCAACCCAGTACTTATACAGTCAAGCTTGAAATTATAATTTCAAGACTCATCTACACCATAAGGATAGGTGTTGGACTTAATGTTGTTTGCACCTTCTCCAGGGCAAAACTGAATCTTCCCAAACTGTAAAACTCAAGTGTCTGTTCCAAAAGACAACCTAAAACCACAACAGTGACAAACCAGAGCCTCAACTCTCCTCAACCCTCCACCCCATTATACCCACACATACATACAAGATAAAAATCCTCCTTCCAAGAAATTGCATTATCACCAGAATTGGCTCACACAGCTTGAACCTATTTGTTCCCGGGGCCTATACAGTAGGCACAATGATGTACGGCGTGTGGAGGCATTCAAATGTTCAATGCCAAGAAAAGCATCCAATCTGCTCCACGTCAAACAGTATAATGAGCTGAAAGGCGAATCTTGATTTACACGGGCAGCCGTCACCACTTCTGGCTACATTTGTAATTATATACAAGCACCGGTGCAAATGTATTTCGGAGCAGGCACAACGAGAAGCATCGTTTTTATGTATACACAAGCAAGCGATGTTTATGATCTAAATCCACTCACCATATTGACTTCAGACACCATGTCTATGCTGGCCACATCTATGCTCATCCCCACTGCTACTGGAGCCCCTGCAAGAGGTTAAACAGCTTGTTATCATGCACGCCTAACCCTAATTGACTGCAACACACTTCATGGTGCCAAACAAACAAATAAAACAACATAAATAATAGAGAAAAATAAGATACTTCATAATGATGGGTGAATACCTCCAAAGTCTGGCCTCAGTCGGATGTCGTACCCTTTGAGGAGTTTATCCACCGTCTCCTTCACGAATGACATGTTACCAGGCTCGTTGACACTGAAACGACAAGAGCTTCACCGTGACTCGCGCGTCATGCAAACCTGATCAGTAACCTTGACTTAGCGATGCGGGCGCGAGAGCTCACCTTTTGGCGCAACACACTATGGACCCGATCACTAGTGCGGACAAGACGCGCAATTGGCGAGCTTTGTGCAAAGTCAACATGTTTACGATCGCATACGACGGCAAAAGCAGCGGTGCGACGAAATACGAGAATCTCCTCGATCAACAGTCTTTTAAACCACAGTCAAATCCATTGATTATCCATGAGAAAAGTCGGTTGGAGAAAGGGGGGCGCGCGCGCTTTGAGTCAACAGCTCAGATGTGAAATATGGGGCGACATCGTTTCGCCTTCCAATACTGGTTCTCCGGTTTGTCTGTGCGGGAGCGTTGAGCAATCAGGAGCGCATATTGATGAGGAGGGTGGACGAGAAAGCTGCTGCCGCCGATGCTGCTGCTGATGCTGGCGGCGGTGAAGGCACTCGTCTCGTTCCAATAAGAGACTGAGCCCAATACTTGCACGCTGCAAGAAATGCCCACCAGTCGAATCAACAGGGGCGTTCCTGTTGTAAGGCATGTTACCCACCCTCAATTAGTTCTTCATAAAATCTTTCTGATTTCTCTTTTCCCCAGCAATTCCGACCAAATTAAGTTTTAAAAGAATATACATAATTGGTGATGTTGCGTGATTGTGTTATTTGGTAGATTCACCCGATGACATCTTTGATTAATTGGTTTCACTTGAGAATGGAAAAGCATAACATTCGTCTTCTCTGCAGAACTTCCAAGTTTCCTTTTTATCGAATTACAATGGGTTTTTTTCTTGACACTTTTTACAGCGTTCCAATAACACCATCTGCAGCAACCCCCTCCCCTTTTTTTCTTCTAAAAATGGTAAGACTCGAACACAATCCGAGCGAAGTGGTTCTTTCGGCTGCATGAATCAACCTAATTTATCAACACTTGCAATTGATTGGCAAATATTAATTTCTCCATTAAAATATATTTTTAAAATCTATTATAATAGCATATGTTTGTTGCCTGGGTTGATTCGTTGTCTTGACGATAGTTTATTCCTTCTGTTATTCAGGGTGTGAATAGGAAAGAGAATCTCGATGGTCAGCCAGGATGGTTTGGGAGAAGGGGAGTAGGTGGGGGTTTTGGTGTTGGACCTACTTACATACCTGCTTGTGTCATAGATGGCGAACAACTTCTTATTTCCGTCAACGGCATTCCTAGAGAGAGAAAAAATACAGTTCAAACACATGAATTAAGGAGGTCTATTTAAAGTTTAAAATTTATTGGCAGGATAAATTAAACCTCTATAGCTGGGGGAATCTGACGTCCACGTATCAATTTATACTATTTACTTGTTTTCTCTCAGTTAAGACGTAAATTCCAGACAGTCCTTATTTGTTTGTTCAAATCTCCCTCTAGATGTCCATCCTTCCATTTTATGTAGCGCTTGTCCCCACGGGGGTGCCGGAACCTATCCCAGCAGTCATCGAGCAGTAGGCGGGGTACACGCTGAACTGGTTGCCAGCCAATCGCAGGGCACACAGAGACGAACAACCACCGCGCTCGCACTCACACCTAGGGCCAATTTGGAATGCTCAATCGGCCTGCCAAGCATGTTTCTGGGATGTAGGAGGAAACCAGAGTGCCCGGAGAAAACCCACACGGGCATGGGGGGAACATGCAAACTCCACACAGGGAAGGCTGGAGGTGGAATCGCACGCTCCTAACTGTGAGGCGGACGTGCTAACCAGTGCGCCATCGAGCCGCCCCCTCCAGATATTATGATTAAGTCTAAAATACTGGAACAAGCACTGCAGGACAAATATTAAAAATCCCCTGCATCTCTCTCTCTCTCTCTCTCTCTCTCTCTCTCTCTCTCTCTCTCTCTCTCTCTCTCTCTCTCTCTCTCTCTCTCTCTCTCTCTCTCTCTCTCGCTCTCGCCCCTGATCAGTGGTCATTCTACAGGAGCTGTCCACTGCCCATGTGGTGCTGAAGACAGCCTCCCCTCCCTTTCAGTCTCTATTCATCCTCGAACGCATCTTCATAAAGATAAACGTCAAGAAGATACATTTCAAACTCAGTCTCTATTCATCCTCAAACGCATCTTCGTAAAGATAAACGACAGGAGGATACATTTAAAAATCAGACTGTTATCAATGAATCGTGGAACACGGGTACCCTCTTATGGCAACCATCAGGATGAGTTTTCCTTGACATATTCAGCGAGAGGTGGGGGTGGACAGCTCAAGTACTAGCCAGCAACTGCTAAAAATGAGTTTTTTTCTAAGTAACTAAATTCAATGGATTAAAAAAAAAGTAGGCTTTCTATACCACTCGATGCAGTAGCCTTTATGTTAACAAAATACTTTCCTCACATTGTTTACCCATCTTAACGATTCAAATCAATCAATTTAGTTTCATTTTAGATGAACACATTCTAACTGATAGCATTAAATGAAGCATTGACTTTTAAGGTTTCCTCCTTGGCTACCATTCCTTCTAATGAGATGAAGCATTTGTGATTAAATTATTGACCTCCATTGCAGCACTTTTATTTCTTCTCCACCACCACCAGTTGGCGTCATGTACCGAAACTGATAGCGTGGAGTCACTCTGCTGTTCTCGGAGAAGAGAGTCTGGCGATGATGCGTGCGTGAGCAAAGAGTGCGACCACACGCCGGGAGGGATGTAGACATACTACTCTAGCAACATCTGACAATAGTCAAGTAGTGAGAGAAAGGAGCGGGGAAAGAGAGAAAGAGCGAGAGAGAGAGAGAGAGAGAGAAGGAGAGAGAGAGAGACGAGAGAGAGAGAGAGAGAGAGAGAGAGAGAGAGAGAGAGAGAGAGAGAGAGAAAGGAGCGGGCAAAGAGAGAGAGAGAGAGAGAGAGAGAGAGGGAGAGAGAGAGAGAGAGAGAGAGAGAGAGAGAGAGAGAGAGAGAGGAGAGAGAGAGAGAGAGAGGAGAGAGAGAGGAGAGGAGAGAGAGGAGAGAGAGAGAGAGAGAGAGAGAGAGAGAGAGAGGAGGAGAGAGAGAGAGAGAGAGAAGAGAGAGAGAGAGAGAGAGAGAGAGAGAGAGAGAGAGAGAGAGAGAGAGAGAGAGAGAGAGAGAGAGAGAGAGAGAGAGAGAGAGAGAGAGAGAGAGAGAGAGAGAGAGAGAGAGAGAGAGAGAGAGAGAGAGAGAGAGAGAGAGAGAGAGAGAGAGAGAGAGAGAGAGAGAGAGGGTGGGCGGTAAAGTGGAGGCAAGCGACCACATCGGGCATTAGGTGACTGGACCGGTGGAGAAGTTCCTCATCCCTCCCCAGGCAGAGGGTCTAAACGGCCAAAACCATTGTGAAGGATGGAGCAGCATTCAGGTATTTTCTCTCATATCTTACTGCAGTTGAAGCTGTCAAAATACTGTGAAATGATTTTGTTCAGGTCGCTAACGCAGAGAGTGGGACACAAAGATGGGGGGGCTCTGTAGTAGTGAATTTTGCAGAATGTGTTTCTGAGCCGCACGAGAGGGCCATGCTGCGGCGAAATCTTCTCCCCGGGTGGTGCATGATGACCCCCAGGTATGGTGAGGTGTGAAAGAGTTCTAGCCTCACTGAACAGAGGTTTAATAAGTGATTCCACTGAATGGGGAGTTTATAGCAAGCCTCACCTGAGTTTACAAATTGTGCTTACAACCTTTGGCATAATATTGATTTTAGTGGTGCTGGTTTGTTTCATTTGTTGTTGTTTTTGTACATGTTGCAGCAGCAAAGAAAGTGAGCACGATGTCAGCCTGCATGGCGTGGCTTCTATTTATCCTTCTTCTGTTTGGATGCCAAAATGGGTAAACTCAATGTAACTTTAACTTGAATGCATCGCGCCCACTTCAAGATCCTTGCACTGACTGGAGAAAGTACATTTTCAAAAGCAACTCGTACTAAGAAGTAATTGAAAATGAAACCATTTTGTAAAAGAAGCTCTTGGTTGTTGGAGGACATTTTGCTGAGCTTTCCTTTCAGCTCTGCCGCTTTCTTACTGATTGATGACATATCCCTGCTGCACGATTACACTCTGCCTTAAGTGCACAGGGATCCTTGACCGTGCTGTCAGTAAATCAGCAGAATAGCCCAATCTCATCAGTGGCTCGTCAAACACCTTCAAATCTGACTCAGTAGCTTACTTTCAATTCTTTGCAACAACGTTATTTTTGTTGTAGTCACAGACGAGTGTCGCCCCAAAGGAGCTTTCAGTCGTGTTATGCATAATTTGAAGGAAGTAACATTTGAAATAGATTTTTGGAAAAATCTTTACAAGCTGAGACTTAAACTGTCTCCAATGGTGGCTGCAAGCAATTAATAATTCACCACAACAAGACTACCCAAGCGTTGAACAGGCAATGGATCACATTTAACCACACAGCATTTGCCACGTCTGTACTTTGACTAACAAAGTGGTTAAAGTGGTGTCAGGTCTTTGACTTCAATTCTCCCCTCACAGCGGCTGTCAGTCCTCCCCCGAGGCTCAAAAGGAGGCGGCCACAAGCGACAACAGCACAGTGTTCACCAGGATCCTGGATGGGCTCCTTGATGGTTATGACAACAGGCTGCGGCCTGGTCTTGGAGGTTGGACCAATCCATCCATCCATCCATCCATCCATCCATCCATCCATCCATCCATCCATCCATCCATCCATCCATCCATCCATCCATCCATCCATCCATCCATCCATCCATCCATTCCCCCCACCCAAGTCCGTCCGTCTGCCCGTCTTCCATCCAACCCATCCATTTACACCACCTAAAAGTCTCATTTCAAAGTCAAGTGTAGCAAAAATTCTCTCCCTGCACATCTGAAAGCCTGTTGACATGTTGCTTCTTAATTTCTGGGACATGCACAGCATTGGCAGGTGAATATTTGAGTTTTGCAAGTTAAATGGCGTCAATGTTGAGCGTGTGCGTCACTCCCTGCAAGCACAACCTGAGTGTTCTCATCATAGTGTTCACCTTGGCAACAGGAGCAAACCTTGGGATTTGACACACAAGATTTTTTTTCTGATGGTGATAAACTAAAAGCTTTTCAGTTTCACTAACAATGAGCTTGCAGCAAGCATATTCATCTCTTTATGTGCATTTCTATACTATGTTCCTCTATATTTGTTGTGTACACGGTATATACACATAGACGGACGGCCGTACGTATATAGGGAAGAAGAGAGTTTTTTTCATTGTCAAGCGCAAAAGCCTG
This sequence comes from Syngnathus typhle, assembly GCF_033458585.1. Lineage (NCBI taxonomy): Eukaryota > Metazoa > Chordata > Actinopteri > Syngnathiformes > Syngnathidae > Syngnathus > Syngnathus typhle. The sequence continues at coordinate 7,055,541 of NC_083739.1, forward strand.
CCGTCACATCCTGGTAACAGTCGCTTCCCTTGACATGAGTGTACATACAGTTTGTCCAATACAGAGTCAGAAAACATTCAAGGCCTCTCCATGACAAGCAATCGGAGTTTGCCATAAACAGAATGATATGCATTAAAGAGGAATTTGGAGGTTTTATTTGGACACCACACTTATATAAAATGCTTCACTAAAAAAATTCAAGGTGTGTTCTGTTGCTACAAATTAGGGCCTGACCAATTAATCGTCCTGCCAAATAAATCGGCCAGTTATATTTTTTTCAAAATAAGCCGAATCAGCTCAAATATGGCCGATTATTCTATTAGTGTCTCACAAAACAGTACAGGAGTCTGAGTGGTGCAGAACGGTGTCCTTATACTAATTGTCTACTAAGTTGCATTGCTAAGGTTTTAAAGTTGTTCCACCTGTACAATAACCTTAATCCAATTTGCAGCAACAAATACAAGACCAAAGGCTTTTAGAAATTCAATTATAAATAGATTTGTTTTTAATTTAGGTAAATAAATAATTTCCAAACAGTTTAATGCTATTGTTTACTTTTTTTTTGCATGTTTTTGTCGCTAACTTTACTCTGTTTAATAACCAAACAAATACTGAAGAGCCAAGTGTTGTAAATTAGTCATGTTGTAACTTAATTCATATATTGTTGGTAGTAGTGAAAAAAAGTTAATGTATTCTGTATGTTTTCTTAGAATTAATCAGCCGATTAATCAATCGTTTTCATTTCTTTCAAGTATCGCAATTGGCCTAAAAGAATTCATGTGGTTCGTGCCCTACTACAAATGCCTACATTTGTCTTTAAATATTAAATTCTTTGTTTTGTTTTTTAATTAAAAGGAGTCTATAGACATTGTTGTGCAAAGGTCTGTTATAATATAACAGCAAGCAGAAAATAACCTTTATGAAATTGACGTCATATTCTATTTGAGATGGATTGGCTTTAATTGTACATATTATTATTCAGCAACAGCGGTGTCAATTCAATTAAATAATCAGTAACATCTCATTGCAAACACTAATGAGAACATTTTGTTTTTTTAAATAATACTTGACTTTATGCTGAAGTTTTCCAATAGATTTATTTTGTGTTTGTTACTTCGTGCTTGTGTCTTTATAATGTACAGTTATTTTTTTTTTAATATAGCTAAATGCTAAACAAATACAATACAGATTGATGGGATTGGATTAGATATATTCTTGAAGGTTGTATCTTTTGCTCTTCTCCCAATAAATAAATAAATGAATAGATAAATAAATAAATGCTTCACTAGTGTTCCAAATTTAGGCCCCATTGTGAAGCTTTCTCTATGGTCTCTCCACAGAGAACGTCACAGAGATCAAGACAGATATTTTTGTCACAAGCTTCGGCCCAGTGTCTGACACAGAAATGGTGAGTTCACCTTCATGTGGGTCATACAGTAATTAAGTCAAAATGAAGCTATTATACCTTACGGATGGCCATCTCCAACTTTTTCCAAATGATTCATGCCCTTAATAGCACGTCCGCCTCACAGTTAGGAGGGTGCGGGTTCGATTCCACCTCCGTCCCTCCCTGTGCGGAGTTTGCATGTTCTCCCCGGGCCCGCGTGGGTTTTCTCCGGGCACTCCGGTTTCCTCCCACATCCCAAAAACATGCTTGGTAGGCCGATTGAAGTCTCCAAATTGTCCCTAGGTGTGAGTGCGAGTGCAAATGGTTGTTTGTCTCTGTGTGCCCTGCGATCGTCTGGCAACCGGTTCAGGGTGTTCCCCGCCTACTGCCCGATGACCGCTGGGATAGGCTCCAGCACTCCCGCGACCCCCGTCGGGACTAAGCGGTTCAGAAAATGGATGGATGGATGGATATTTACATATATGTGCTCTGATTAGCACATCCGCCTCATCATTCAGAGGTGGGGGTTTTAACCTTCTTGCATGGAGTTTGCATGTTCTCCCTGTGCCTGTGTGGTTTTCCTCCCACATTAAAAAAAACGAACATGGTAGGCCGATTGACAACTTCAAATTGTCTGTAAGTGTGATTGTGAGTGTGAATGGTTGTTTGCCCTGCAATCGGCTGGCGTTCAGGCTGCATCCCGCCTCTTGCTCAAAGATAGCTGGGATCGGCTCCAGCATTCCCGCGACCTTCGTGAGGATAAGCGGTTCAGAAAATGTAGATGAGAAGACAAGATGAGTCCTTTTTTAGTCCAGTATTCCTGGCACTCTATAAAAAAGCAATGATCAAAGACTGATATTGGCGAGGGCCTTCTGTAGGTGTTCGACTTGATAAATGTATGTTCATCAAGAGTGTGGAGGGTAAGGTTAGTTTGCTTGATAACATACATACATAATCTTTTACTCATTAAGAAAATAAAGGCAAGTCAATATTTCAGTGTCATATTTCTCACAGATTCCAACTTCTCAATTTGATCTCTCACTATGTCAGAGTGGATTTGAGAAAACTAAGAACAGTCTTGCTGCTCATATTTTTCTCATTCTCTTTGGTGTTTGCTCCTAGGAATACACCATTGATGTGTTCTTCCGTCAGACTTGGAAGGACGAGCGCCTGTGCTTCAAAGGGCCCATGGAGAAGTTGTCCTTGAACAACCTGCTTGCCAGCAATATTTGGACACCTGACACGTTTTTCCTCAATGGCAAGAAGTCCATTGCTCACAACATGACCACACCAAACAAGCTGCTGAGGCTCACTGATGACGGCACTCTCCTTTACACTATGAGGTGGGTTCTAATACAGATAATGTATCAAGATTGATAGATTAAAAAATTATAACCTAACCAAACAATGGTTGTTGAAAAGAAAATGTCAACGAAAAGAATTCTGGGAAGAAAGCCAACAGAAATTCTTTCAATAATACAACAGCGACATCCAGTGGTTTTTGTTTTACCTGCCTTCAAAGCAAATGGAAAACTAATATAAGTAATGTCTATGCTTATGTCACGCCATAGTTATTGAGATGACACACATTCAAGGTTTCTTTTATCCTAATCTTAATGATATAGCCCATTTCATTGTAAACTATTTTAGCCATCACTTCTGTAAAAGGTGGAGTTTTTATCCGGCCCACCTAATAGACGATTCAAAAGACCAAGAATTCTGCAATATTTGTTGTGTTTAGTCCTTTTTCAGTTAGTTGATCAATACTGTATTTCTTTTAATTCACTTCATTAAATAATTGGAGAACACAAACAGTAAATGTCACACCCTTTACAGTGTTTTATTTTTTAAAATGGTCAATAATTCCTAATTGAATGAACATTCAAAAACGAGCCACATTTTTGGGTCACAGTTTTTACTTTATTTTTTTAAATCAAATGAAATGTCCTTGAAACTATCATGGATCAGCTTGTCTCATGGTTCAGGGGTTTCCAGGGCTTTTCTGTGGGTACAATGGCTTCGTCTGGTATTCTGAAAATGTGCATTTTGGGTGCATTACAGACTCCAAATTATCATAACTGTTGATCAGAGATGTTCACATTAAATGAAGTGAGGAGCTGTTTTGATTGATGCCGAATCGAGTGAGGTATGCTCACGTCCACAATGGCGCAAACCACCTTTTGTTAAACATGCCAGCCAATTAAATTACCTGGTCGAGCAGACCACACAGAATTCTGTCGGTCATGAAAATAGAGGCCTGAGTATTCAGACAGGACTGGACTGGATGAAGAAAAATGATCTTCATTTGTCATGTACACACACGGACACAGATAATGACCTCTGCATTTGGCCCGTCACTGTAGTGGAAACAATCACTGGAGCTTACTTCACATGGGAGTCATTCACATGGAAACACTTATTTATCTTATCTCATTACAAACTTCAATGGGCGCTGTATGACACACAAAAGCTACCATTAGCTGTGAGCAGAATGTATATGGACTTGCTTACAGCCATATTCAATTTCAAAAAGCTTTTAGCCATTACTACTGTCAAATATTCAAGTTCATACAAATAAAACGAGTAAGACATTCATTGTACTCAATACATTCTGGTTGTTTTAAACTGAGTAATACATTGGTGTGGAATACATTTGCCACCTATCCAGTTTGTTCATTTGAGTCATACAGCCCTCCATCACTTACGTCTGTACTCAGGATGCTTTTGAACATGGAAAGAAAGAGGTCCCAAGTGGATTCAGCACATCTTGTTCAGTTATCAGTTATCAGATCAGTGTAAAGCTCCAGAGAATAATAAGTTTCCTCTGAAGGATGACTAAGGTATTACTTTGTGCTCCATTGAATAAATAAAGCTCACTGAACTTCTATCATTGTATCGCTGTAAATTATCATGTAAGGGACAAGATTAATCCAAAAGATTTTGATCTAGTAAACTTTTATTAATTTATTTAAGGTATTATTGAGCTCCTTTTTATTCTGACTAACATAGTAACTGACAAATTCGTTTGAGTCTCTGCTCATACTGCAAATATAAGAAAAAAAAAGCCCATGATGTCAGATTTTTCCACCACACAAACAAATTTTTCATACAGTCAAAATGTTTAATATTTTCTCATCCTAATCTTCCAACTCGTTAAAATGTCAAAGTATTTGTAAATTACCCATGTTTGTGTTGGTGATTTATTTCTATTCTTTAACTGTTTTTATTTGATTTATTTCTCCACAAGTCCCTTTATTAAACTTTTAATTGTTTTTTTATTTACATATTTATACATATTCAAAATAAACTTTTAAAGGAAAGAATACGTGTAAAGAGGCAAGTCCTACAATTCATGAGGTTGATGCTATAAACGAGAAAGTGACCACCAGGTGGCAGGGCTGTCAACTCAAGTACAACATTGGAAATGAAGAAAATTATTGAACAACCATTATTGACAGTCACCCATGTGCGCTCCCCCCAAACACGCGCTATTTCTGATTCATCTCTTGTAAAAATAGTCATCTCATCTTTTTTTTTTTTGCCTCAGATTGACGATATCAGCCGAATGTCCAATGCAATTGGAGGATTTCCCCATGGACTTCCACGCCTGTCCTCTGAAGTTTGGCAGCTGTGAGTAAATAACGTTTGGTTCACTCTCAAATAAAAAGTGTCCGCGTGTGTCGACATACAACAATAGCCTGATGAGGTCGCGCAGTTTATAAAAACAGATCTGGCAAAATTCCATAATTTTCCAGCTTCTTGGACTAAAATAATGAGTTAAAATTTACATGATTTTTGTCAGACACAGGTGACAACCCTAGTGGGACATAGTCCAGCCACTATGTACGAAGCACATTTGACTGTAATCCAATTACAGTATAAGGGGCACTTGGGAGTCTGAAGCAAACTCGTACTAAATCGCCTTAGCCTTGCAGGTGAGAGGTGTGTGCAATGTGTATAATATTATTATTATTATTATTATTATTATTATTATTATTATTATTATTATTATTAAAATTGATCGGGTTTGCTAGATAATTCAAGTTGGAAAATGGAGAATGAAATGTTCGCAAGCTTATACTAAAACAAAAAAAATCAATATATAAATTATCTTTGCTTTGATTGAGTCTCTGTTCCACTCACTAATTCAGTTAGTTCCTGAAATGTGGGCGTCTTGTGTTCACCATGTACGTGTTGTTATGTTAGACTTGTTTTGGTCGGCCGCTGGACTTCAGTAAAAGAAAAAAAAAATCTATTGCGCTCTCGACTGGACTGAGCAACACAAAAGATCCATGTTCCCCAGCTCATCCTAACGTACGCTGTACTCCTGATTTCTTTTTTTAAATATAGTACTCTACCATGGCGTGATCTCATGACCACCCAGCGACTATTCTTGTCAAATTCAAATCTGCTCATTTCTGCTCGCCTTTTTCATTCAAAGGGTATTGCATGAAATGACAAAGTGGCCAACCTTAAACCATGTTACAGACTCATTTTGAACTATGCCATGCATAAAACAGTAGGGAAAATGATTTTGATTGCATGGGACCTTTAACAAGACCTGTTTTAACAATGATTCATACTCGTCATGATGCATTTGACTCCACAGCGTGCAAGATCATTGTCAAAGTAATCTGTAGGTAGTGTTTATTCTCTATCCTCCATTTCCTCCCGTAAAGAAAAATGCCTCAAATCGATCCCCGACAAATCAGTGTTGTGACTCGGTAATTTACTAACTCTTGGCTCCCAAGACACAGAGTATTGTGTTAAGCCTGGTTCACACTGCAGGATTATCGGTCCGAATTTAGCGGTCAGAATCTCCCCTTCCGACAATCATAGGTCAGCCCTGATTTTAGTAATGGCTCCAAAGATAATCTTACCAGATAATCACGCAGTGTGTGGCGTCTGTCTTCAGGCTGATCTCGGCTGCTCGGAAGAACCTCAATATTAAACATGTTGGATTCTTTTTTTTGTGGCCCAACTACACACCGTTTGCGCTGTCCGCCAATGACAATTGGGCACTCAGCCAGTTGACAGTGACGTATATCTATCTGGATCCAGATACATTTCTAAGTAGTGTGATGAAAATGCTGCTTGTGGACCCAACCTTTTCAGCTCCAAGACCCCCAATGCGAGACATTTGAATGTAAGAATGTGATTAAACTTGCTAGATTTGCATTGATGAATCCACTAGGCCATGAGCGCTAAACCTACGGCGAGTGGTTGGAGTTTTTGGGTTCTCGACCAGCAACCACCACACAAGTGGCAGGTTAGCTGTGACGAACTGGCTTTCCGGAGTGCTGACCTATATTTTTTCAGTGTACATTGTTTCTGCTAGTATTTACATTACTTGGTGATATCAACTGATGTAAACAAACAGACAGACAGACAGACAGACAAAAAATATACACCATTGCATTTACGGTGTTGCACTTGAACGTTCATAAACTCGCTCATATTTATTTGGGCTTTGCACCCTTTGCATTTTTATGTCCCAAATTCGAAACGTTTTCTGGGCCTTTGGGCAAACAAGATAAGAAATAATACATTCACTATAAATGATCATTTAATTAAAGAAATTACTGTTTTGCACTTTATTTATCCATCCTTTGTTTCCTCAGTCTGTCACCTACAGCAGATTGCTTGTGTTTGCACATCCTGGACCGCAGTCATGTTTTTGTCAATTGAAGAAAAGACAATTCAAGCAATTTTCTCTTGCATTTAAGATTGTAAAGTGATAGCAGCACCTGGATGCTAGTGTGAATGGAATGGGTGAAAATACCAATATGCCGGAGGGTAACAGCTTGCAGCAACCTTTTGAGATTGTGAAAAGAACTATGAACTCTTCATTTTTTGGAATGGTGAACTTAGTTAATACATTTTCAATTATGAACGATAAACTGAACTAGTTCATTTTCAAAGTTGTGAACTGAACTTTAAACTAGTTTATGTTGAAAATGAACTTTCCCAACACTGCTTAAAAACAAATGTAGGGCAAATTGAAACAAGCAAAGAGCAGCTCTAAATTTGGCCCAGGTAAATTCCATTAATCCCCTACTCTCTCCTACAAAACCTAAATCCTAATTTACCTGCCAGCCTTCCAACAGTCAGTTCTCAATCATGCAGGGATGAGTCACTACAATTCACACAGTGTCTTGTTCAGCAAGCAAGTTTTTGGGGTGAATGCACATCCGAGGGGGTCGGCCCTCGGATGTGCATTCACCTTGTGTGCATTTGCATGGTCAAACTCATTTTGGGGAAAAATAACGGTTACCTGGAGAAAAAAAACGTCATTTCAATGAACCAAGTAGATGACAAAATTTGTATTCGTGATCATTCTGACAGCCGGATAGGATTTATTAAGTAAGCAGTCTGACAACCTTTTTGGCACGTAGTGTTCAAGCACTTAGTGTGTATTGTGGGAAGGTTGGCACAGGTATGACATCATGCTTGCCAAAGTCATTAGCTCTTCTTGGGAGTAAGGCAAATCTGTGAAAGTCCCTTATTCCAATCTATCTATCGTCCAATTAAAGCCAAACCACACCACAGGTGAGCATCAACAAAATAAATGTATTTATTATATTTATTCGAGCAAAACACCTTCCTGTTGGTTCATTCAATTGTATGTAGAGTGTGCCTGCTGTCTTAGTCTGCCACACAAACGATAACACTTGTTCTACAAACGATCCCAAAAAGCTTCACTGGGGTGACCGCACGTGCGTCGTTCACGTCACCTACCGCAGGTAGTCAGCGGTTGAGGAAAGCTTATTGCTATGTACACAGCACCAGGTACATCAAGCTTACACTTCTGACAAGTGTTGTTCCCACAAAGGGATCACAAGGACAGACAGAGAAGTCAAACGGCTAATTGCTAAGATAACGTAAGATTAGTGTTGCCAACTCCCTGATGAAAAAAAATGAAAATAAATAAGGAACACTTCACCGAGCTGATTACCTTCACACTTCCTGGTGTGTGTTTGTTTTTTTTTGTTGCTATTTTTTTGTAGGCGAAACAATGTCGGAGATGAGTAAATGCATATTTTTGAATGATATGAACACATGAAAGTATCCAGAAATGTACTTGAATACAAACCAACAAAATCATCTAAATAAATATTTCTCAAACAGACACCAGAGGATTAAAAAATTAATTCTTTACATTCGTGGTGGACAACAAATCTTCCTGGGGTTCCCCGAGTTTTATTGTGCCATATGTTCCGTAAGTGTCCACCACTGGAAGCATATTGCTTGAGGTCAGTAGGTCCACCATGGACTGTGGAAAAATTGCATTGCAGTGCGCTTGATAGATATTTTCTCGCACTTTTTCGGCCCATGTGTTTTCTGCTTCTGGGTCTTCACTGTATTTTTGCAATCGCAACAGCAATTCGCAATGCTGCTCAAAGGTATGTGACTGTGTTCCATGCTCATTGGTCACAGTGCAGGTGAGGTCCTCAGAGGAACTTTGCTGTAAGGTGTTAAAAGGCATTGTTGGAGGTCATGTGTGAGATAGAGCTTAATGAACCCAGCTGACCTTGGGTTCACCCTAAATTGGTAGACACGGGTAATTGCAAAAGACTGGATGAACTTGGAACTGCCAATTTGGTAAACATTTTTGACGAGGCTCTGTTGCTTGCTCTCAAGGCACTCCAGTATTCTTTTCAAAATCCCATGGAAAACTTTGCTCTAGGTAGGTAGTGAAATCACAGGAAATTAAACTCATGATCAATACACAATTTCTACCTGTGATTAATACATAATGCCAGCCCCTGCACTAAACACATGTATACGTTCAATCGTCTTGTTATATTTCACTCAAGGTGAAAATGACAGATAAAGTTCATTTGTTTGCGCAAGATGAAATCACGGGCTTTTCATCACAAGAGTGATGCAACAGATGATGAAGGTTAATCTGATTTGGGCTGGTTTTGGTTGACAAACTGTCATCCCTAATCCAGATGGGTACCTTGAACAACACATAAATAACCATATGTGAACAAATAGATTTATGTTCTAATCAGAAACTGCCTGCCACCACATTGGATGTTTACAAATGTTGCTCCTTTTTGAAATTTGTATCTTATTTACAGGGTGAAATTACATACTGTCTTTTTTTTTGTCAGATGCCTATCCGGTGTCTGAGGTGGTTTACACGTGGACTCAAGATGCTGCCACGTCTGTGGAGGTGGCAGACGACGGGTCAAGACTCAACCAGTACCATCTGATTGGATTAACTGCCGGCACAGAAGACATACATACAAGCAGAGGTTGGTGTGCAAAATGAATGCAAAAATCTGTTTCTCTAATCACTGGCAATAAGGCCAAGATATCATAATCGATAAGGTCAAAGGTCAAGGCTACAAGGAACACTTTGAACACAAGACAATAAGTTAAGAAACCCGTAGTTATATTTACAAAACTTTCTCATATGGAGGCGCATTGGATTAATCCAGTCATGTCTCTACCAGCAGCTATTTGTGTGCATGTCCACCAAACAAAATCCTCTCTATACAGCAAGTAATGGGGTCAAAAGGCAACAATGGCAAGTCATTTCTCAGTAAACAAACCTTCCATCGACCAAACTTGACTTTTATTCTTTACCTGCTGAAAGACATACTACACCATGGGCCATTGGTATCACCCAATAAAGCGAGGTGACTAGTAATGCTAGATTTAAAAAAAGAAGAAAAAAGAGCGTGTGAGGCCGATAGTAAATGTGGGAGACATTATCGGGGGATCAGCGTCAATGAGCAGAGGCAAGTACATGAGAGTAGCCTATCCCTCACACAACCAGCTGTCTACAGGCCCTGGGCAGCCTTGTAAAACAACAATTATGCACACTCACCGACACACACACATACACACACGCACACACACAGAACCAGAGAGAAGCCTCGGGTTAATCCTGAAGCAACACCCGCTCACCCCCACCCCCACAGCCACCCATCCAACCACCCCCATCAGCTTTTGCATAAGAAGATGACATCACAGATCAGTGAGGGATTGGTTGGTTTGTCCCGAATGTGTGGGTGAGCAGGATTCTACAGATTTATCTTAATGACTGTCCTGACTAGGGCATCTGCAATGTAAGGGAAGACATCTTGGAGGCAACCTAGTGATGTCTTGAGTTAATTTTGGTATGTGATTGGTAGGAGATTTAATTATCTGATAGTTGTTCAGCTTGCTTCGGAACATGAACCTGTATGGATGTCAAAATGGGATTGGACAGCCAGCTGTGACACGTGGGAGAGTTGGTGTAGGGGTGGGAATGTGGGTTATTGAAAGGCATCTGCTTAATACTCTTATGTAAAAGAGAACTGTAATACAAGTCCATCCAGTTTCGAGTTGAATCATTATTAAAAGTGTGCAATTTGCTTTTTTTTTTTTTTTATGTATGCCCTGAGCTCAATAGTGCCCACTGACGCATTGGCCACTTACTCAACCTTGCTTTAAATAAAAAAAAAAAACTAAGTGCAGCAACTCATATGAGAAGTACCATGGCTTTGAGAATCTGATCAAGCTGTTTTGGTGAAGGTCTTTCTCTCTGTTGTTGGTACAATGCACAAGCATCAGCCCATTAGCTGTAGTCTTTCTTCTTCCATTTAATAGAATGAGTGCATGTAACTTACAGGTTGTTGTGGACATCACTTCAGCTGTATTTACAAGCCATGGACTGATTTTCTTTTCAGGGCCAATACTGATCCAGATTATTAGTTGTTAAAGAGGCCTACAACTGATATTTTAACCTGATATTCATTTGCAATAAACAGGAATTTTTAAACTTTTTTTTTTTTAATTAATACAAACCCAACAGTTACATTTATTTAAAACCCAAAAGGCATTTGGTTATTAAACAGCAGGCTTTCATATTTGTTATTATGTTATTTCCTTCTTTCATATTTAGAAATGACATGTTTATTTTAAAATTGGATGAAAAAGTGCAAAAGCTCAAAAATAAAAAGCTCAGGGAGTTCCAAGGGTTACCAGCAGCTCATAAAGTTCAATGGAAATTTGAACTAATAGCTCCCTAATGTTTTATGAAATAAATATTATTTAAATGTGTATCTTTCACACTACCGCAGCCCAGCATCACCCATAAAGCTAACTAAAACGGAGTATCTAAATGTAAATATTGTATTTTAAATTGTGATAGCAAAGACCTTGTCATTCAAAATTAAGACGCAACATTGCTATTATGCTTTGTGAAACTGGATCTGAGAAAAATTACAATAACTACAGGAGAAACTATTAATCCCTGACCCAGTTTTAAATTGATCACTTATCAGCCATTGGATCAATAAAAATAAGACAATGCCGATAATCGGCAAGATGCCAAATATTGGCCCCCATTCATTCACAGCCTTGATCCTATTCAGGACAATGGAGAATATTCTTGTTGTATCTTGCACCACACATTTTCAATAGGAAACAGGTCTGAGCTGTTGGTAGGTCAGTCTCGTCCTCACGTACTTTTCCCGTGAACCCACTCGCGGTGCCTTCACACATATGGAAGTTATCCATTCCATGGTCACTAACACAACCCAATACCATCACAGATGCTGGCTTTTAAACTCTGTGCTGGTAGCAATCCAAATCGTCTTTTTCGTCTTTGGCCCAGAGGGCACCACATCCCATGATTTCCCCAAACAATTTGAAATGTGGACTCGTCAGAGGACAGCACACTTTTATGCTTAGCCTCCGTCCATCTTAGATGAGTTCAGTCGCAAAGAAGCCAGCTGGTGGCGTTTCTGTGTGTTGTTTATATATTGCTTTCACTTCGCATGAGAGATTTTAATCTTGCATTTGTAGCATTAGTAACGAACTGTGTTAGCTGACAATATTTTCCTTTTCCTGAGCAAATATGGCAATATCCTTTTTACAATGTCTTTTTTGTGTGCTGTCTGAGGTGCAGTTAGAGAAAAAATGCTTAGTGAGATAAGTGGCTGAAAATAACTGGTCTTTTATTAGCACCGTTAGTCCACTATACCAATTGAGTGTCTGGAGGCGGGGATTAGTGTACACCCATCTTGAGGACATCACTGCTTGCGTCTCAGGTGTTCTTTAAAAAAATTCTAACCCCATCTGTAAAACTGGATTAAAAGTGACAACAGTAACATTTCTGTCAAAAGTCTGAGCTATTGTCGCAAGAGCCACGTGTCTTTATGTGTGTCGAAGGCAAGAAGATCCTACTTACCAGTCGACCAGCATTGCAGCATCGTTCCCTGATATAAAAGGAAGTTCTCCTTGGATGTGACGTATGAAGTAGTGGTTAAAAAGTGCTATGATCCACCAAAAGAACATGTTCCTCTTCATTCCTTTGCTCCCAGTGCTGCTGGGATCCTTGCATTAAACGTGACTCTGGGGCGTCCCAGGTCAGCGGTGCCTTGTGTCCGGTCTCCTCCAGCAAATGACGGGCCTACTCTTCGGCAGGGGCACTGAAGTCATCAGGGAGTTAGAAGGTGCTAGTGTTTGGGTCAGAAAACCAGTAGTTTCGGGGATCTCCGGATCCAGTCATGGCAAGCGGCCACATGGTCAAGCTCTCAGTGGGACCCACCTGCAAAACTGCTATCAGCTGATCCTGGCATACAATATTTTTTTCTCTCTTTGTGATTCAGCAAAATCCACCAAATTAAAATGAAAAAAAAGGATGTGCCGTCCCCCACCCCTCCCACCTAGCCCCCTTCCATCCCACCCGTATTTAGTTGAGACGACTGATGTGCTCTATGGCTGAGAGGTGTGCACTGCCGTCACCACACAAGAGATCATGCCTCATGGAGATTGGCATGGCTGAGTGGGCGGGGCACGGAGCTCTGCGAGGATCCCAGGACGGGAAGGCTCACCCTTCTGCGGCCGCCCCCAACCCCCCTCCCCCACCCGCCCCTCCCTTCTCTTCCACTCTTAGTCTTACTGACGGCAGGATGCAGATTGTAACCGGGGATTAGGCTGGTTCAAAAATCCGATTTTGCCCGTAGAAAGCCTTGCGTATTAATGGGTGTGTGGTGTGTGTGTGTTCTTGCAAGAGAGTGTGTTTGAGAGCTGTTTGTGTTTGTTTGGACTTTGTGTGAGAGTAGTGTAGTCACTAGGTTTTTCGTAGTTTACCAGTGGCGGCAATCGGAAACTCCTCTTGGCAAATAGTCGTTTTAAGCCTCAAATGCAATCTTCAGTTGTTTAAATGAAAATTGCATGGTCGACCCCCCAAATTACACACCAACTCAATCCTGCCCTTTCTGTTTTTTGGTCAAGACCCCTTGCACTGTCATAACTCTATATATAATCCCATCACATCCTGGAAAGAATTCACGGGGCTTGATTTCATTTGTCATAGTAAGAATCAGTATGCTTCATTGTATTCCATTTTCTCCTTAACCTGACCTCATTTTTGGGTGCTCCAACATCTGCGATTATTGGTGACAATCCTTTCCCCTCTACTATCTGGAGAAATGAGGCAACATTGCGTGCTTGTGGTTACAAATCTCTAACATTACTGTTGTTTACTATTATTCTATAGAAAGTCAAAGCAAGAAACATTAATTTTACACACTATTTAGGATAAAAATGGTCTATTTGAACATTTCTTGTCAATGAGAATTGCATTTTTACCTTTTTTTTCAATAGATGTTTCCCAGTTATTGTTGAGGCTCTACAGCATCTGCAATAATTGTTCAATCCAACAATAATGTTTTGAGGCTCTCACATTTTTGTGTTCTACTTTTATTGTTTGTTTCCCTACAGGTCAGTATACAGTCATGATGGCTCACTTCTACCTGAAAAGGAAGATTGGATATTTTGTCATCCAGACATATATGCCATGTTTTATGACTGTAATCCTGTCCCAGGTGTCATTTTGGCTAAATAGAGAATCTGTTCCTGCACGGACAGTTTTTGGTGAGTGTAGTCCGCTGACAATAGAGAGACTTCTTAAAACATCCATTCCATGTAGCTTGCAATCTTACAAAATCAACGTCACATTTGTTGACAGGGGTGACCACAGTGCTGACAATGACCACCCTCAGCATCAGCGCCAGAAACTCCCTCCCTAAAGTGGCCTACGCTACAGCAATGGACTGGTTCATTGCCGTCTGTTACGCATTTGTCTTCTCGGCCCTTATTGAATTTGCAACGGTGAACTACTTCACCAAGAGGAGTTGGGCGTGGGATGGCAAGAAAGCTCTGGAAGCACAGCACCCAAAGGTACAACACCTGGCGCATTCTTCATTTTGATTGAAGCCAGTACCCACAAGGGCTGCAAAGCACACTGTTCTGTCTGTACTTTTCAAAACTTATTCTCGGAACAAGCTGACAGATATTATTGCACAGAAACTGCTATTTTTTAATCTTCAGTGGTGCTCTGGCAATATTTAGACAATTTATCATTGCAATCCCAGCTTTTGCTATTATGACCTCCATCGCTCCGTTCATGTTAATCTTAGAAGAAATGTACTTTCTGGTATAACCAGTAACAACTTTTATTTAAAAAAAAAAAAAAAAGTGATCATAATCAAGTATAATTCATGATCAACTTTGAGGACAGAAATCCAACAGAAAATGATCTCATTTTTGTTATGGTTATTTTTATGAAGTTAATTCTGACTTTCCAAATTGTATGAAGCTAGCTTTTTCATTTTACCCAAAATATACACTCACAAAACTGTTTATCATGCATGTGTGTATCGGCATAAAAATCCAGTGGATGTCGCACTCGTAAGGACTTTAGATCAAACTCAACTGTCCGTATCAGACCTCATTTGCTGGTCCACTGGGACAATCAATGTGTTGTGGCGGAAGATCTTTAGCGCGTCATAAAAGTTTTGTTGTCTGTCACGCTGCAGAAACGGGACCCCATGGTGCTGTCGAAAAAGTCCAATAACGTTTGCTCGGCAGCCCTCAACTGCACGCCGAACATCACCAAGGACGTCTCAATCTCTACCATCTCCAACACAGCATCGCTGCAGCTGCGAGCCTCTGAGCTAAAGATGGCGGACCCCAAGAAGACCTACAACAGTGTCAGCAAGATTGATAAAATGGCTCGGATAGTGTTTCCTGTTCTCTTTGGAACCTTCAACCTTGTCTACTGGGCCACCTATCTAAACAGGGAACCAGTGATAAAGGGAGTTGTTGCCTTGCCCTAGTGTAGTGTAATTTGAAGTCTATGCATCTCTGTATGTCACCTTAAATGGTGAACTAGCTGCAGTGAGTAGAGCATAAGCTATTTTTGCTGGCCAGAGATGCCTCAGTTTCTGCAAGGTATAGCAACTTAGAATATGGAATGCCGCAGCTGTTGTTATGCAGGGGAAAGAGTCTTCTACATGTCCTTCTTAGGACATTTGAGAGCAACGAGTACACTAAAATACGAACAGCAGCTGCACTCCAAGTCATGACATCAACGGTTTGGCCAGGTATAAGATAGGCTTGTCTGTCAGAAGAGGGGGCTTTTTGGGGGCGAACATCTGTGCCGTTGAGAGCTGAAACATCTTTGCTTTTGGGGCCACTCAAACTTTTGAAGAGACATCACTCTGACATCGGTTGAATAACATCTTTTCCCAATCAGCCGTGTGTCACCCAAGTGGTTCCTTACCCGGGCCAGCCATCGTCCACCGAGTGTTTTTTGGAGACCAGCGAAACATCAAAGATCATTCACCACACTAGTCCTTTTTGACATTTTTGATTCAGGTTCATCCTGAAGGGAAAAATAACTCAGAAATGCTTGAAAAAGGCTGCTGGACTCCTGACGTATTTCGGATGGCCCTAAGTTCTTTTTGACAGCACCGTAAACGCTGATTGGTGCTATTTATCTTGCTCGTCCATTCTGCTGCGGGCCGCATGACGCATTCCTTAGAAGACAACTGAGAACACAATGTATCTGCCAATCACAGCTTGAAGCACAGGAGCACGCCACTGCTCTTACTTGACAAAGGTTTTTTTTTAAATGTAGTGATACAAAAGAAATCTTTTGGTCGTTATGCGTTGATGATTTGCTTTCAAGTCCCCTTTTTTTGTTTGCTTTTAAAGTGAACTTTTTTTCTGTTGGAGTGAGGCATCTTGACTTGAACATTCAAACCTTCCATGTTAGATCTGGTTTTCCAATGCTGGGAGTAACAGGGAAAAAAATCTGTGCGGAGATAGAGGTCTAGCTTTGCAAGGGATTTCTGAAAATTGAAATCATCAACTTGGGAAATTCAATGTGGAAAAATTCTTCTCTCATAAAACTTTCAGTTTCATTTAGGGCATACCAACAAGAATATTAATAAAAATGTCTTGGCCCACTTTTACTGGATGACTGGACAGATGTAAATAATGTGTCTACACTGTAATTTCCCATGTGCATGCTAAATTAAATTTGAGCCTGTATAGCTATAAAGTAAAGTGTGAAAATCGATTCACAGATGAGTGATCAAGTCTTGGTTTGACTAGCAATGTTGATGTCGAGACCGAAAGGATGTATTACCAGTCCAGCATAGTGAATCCAACGTACAACGTCCAACATTTTCAACAAGCCTGTTTCTGCAACAACCAGTTTTTTTGTTCATGCAAATCCGGAAAAGTAGAAATATTTGATTTAATCCAATACAACACCAATGAGAGGCACAGCTGTATCTGATAACTTGTTTTTAAAACAACATGAATAACTGCTGGTATGGCTTAACATTATGGTCGTTGTATTTTGCAAATCTCTTTTTATGTTTGTGCAATAACTCTTTGGGGAGGGGGCTCGTTAAATTTGAAAATGCAGTTTGGGGTTTTATTCCTACAGTCAAAGTAGTGGTACAGCAGTTTGACAGCAGGCCACTTTAAAGAGGAAGTCACCTCAACAGATTTCTTCACAATAACATGTTGTATATACCCCCTACTAGTCTTAACACAACATTTTGATCAATATGTATTGCGTTTGTGGGCTACGAGTCAGGCAGGACAATTCAACCGTTTTTATCCATCTCAAGGGGCAGCCAATTTGCCAGTTGCTGTCAACTAAAAACGATATCACAATTGCAAGGTCTCGGGTCACAACCAATCATGGCTAAGCTTCAGAAAACTGGTGAGGCGTGGTTGGTTGTGACCAGAGACCTGGTAACTGTAACCTGATGTCATTTTCAGTCGAAGGGAAGTGGCAAAATGGTCACTCTTAAATGGATGGAAACAGGTGGATTTGTCTTGTTTGATTCATATTCCACAAATGAAATATTAATAAGAAAATTGTTGGGCTGCAGAGAACATATTGGGAAAAAATGGTGATTGATCTCCCCTTTAACACTGTTTTTAGTCATTGTGGGATAAACTCAATGACACAGCCTGCTGCTTTGAGCAATTACCAAAGTGAATTTGGTTTGTTGTCATGGGAACTTTCTGCTGATGAAAAGATGATGGCTTGCAGCGCCATGTCAATAAAGATTAGCTGTGCTGTACCCGCTTTGCTTTGTGACTCTACAATCGGTTTCTTTATATATTTGTCCCCGTGGCCAGTGAAGGACAATTGAAAGGCCTCCATAGCAACCGTGACCATCACATGTGTTCTTAAATCTAAACATAATTCAAGACTTTCTTAAAGAGGCAGTGTGTAGAATGTTTAGATTTTCCAATGTTCATTTATTTAAAAAAAAATACTCTACAACAATATGCACAAAAAATGTCCACATACTTTTAAAAAAAAGTTTTGTATATATACTCATAGGTCTTGTAATCACTAATTATAGTAGTACAATGTTTGCGCCTCACCAAACAGGATGCTGCCATATTTCTGCTACAGATACTCAAAATGCATTCTATTATTTAAAAAATCTCTTCAAGTTCTGCAGCAAAATGATTATTGTTGGGTCATTTGTGTTTTGTTTCATCTACGATACTGATTTAAATGAATGAAAAAACTGTTGGAAACATAATGTTGGACATCCATCCATTTTCTGTACCGCTTAGTCCCCACGGGGCGTGCTGGAGCCTATCCGAGCCGTCATTTAATGTTTTGCAATTAAGGGTCATTTCATCTGAGGGGAGTTATTTTTCAAATCACATGTTTGTGCTCTAGAGGGCAGTGAAGCCTCTAAAGTGGCCGAGACAATGTCCACTGTTGGCTTGTGAACCTTTTCTTTTGCAATTAGAGTTACGATGGGCTATGTGGCACAGAAAACGGCGCTAATATTATTTCTAAGGATAATCATCATCATTATCATCATCATCCAAAAGACAAGGAATGTCTGCGTTTTATGTGCAAAACTAATTCACACGCTTGCAGCATAATGGCCCAATTATAACGGTCCATTTAATATAACATGCCACTCTAGCCAATTATGTTTTTTTGGGGGGAAAAAAAATCAACAACAAAAATCTTCCAGACATCAAGTGCATGTAAAATGCAGGTGACGTTATGCGTGTGCGGTGTATTAGTCACGTTAAAGGATCGTCTCGGTACAGAAAGGGGGAGGAGGGCGCAACTGGAACAAGTACATCTGAATCCAGCGACCCCCCCCCCCCCCCTCGCTTGAATGATCGTCAATCGATTGTCTGAGGATCCGCGTCGCCGCCTCCCCCATACACACCGCGCCCCCTTCGCAGGAGAGGACCGCGAGCCCAACTGTGGTCGGGCGCGCACGGCAAGCGAGTGGAGGGGGAGTGCGTGGGCGGATGAGGAAGTTCAGCGCTCAGATTGATGGCCACACACCCATCAGAGTGACTACTTTTTTCTCCTATGAGTGGCGCACCGGCGGGGATCTCCATTCAGCAGGAGACATATAAATAAAGCTGGATTTGTTTTCCTGTGGTGAAAATGACAATCAAGTTGGGGGTCGTCCTTTTCTTACTTCTGTCAATCCACGGTGCTCGGTGAGTCGGATTCATATTGCCTTTTAATACCCGCGCGACGCTTCTGCACACCTTAAAAAAGTTGCTTTATGTAAATCGGAACGAATGCATGCTTTCCCTCGCGCAACTGCACAGCCGTCAAACAAACCTAAACAACGACAAAAGCTGGGCACAAATGAATATCGTGTCTTTTGCACAGCGAAGGGACATTAACAACGTGCACCACTTGGCCATTATGTTTACAGTTTGTCGGTGTTGTGTTCCAGTCTAAATCTGCTGCCACACGGGGACGACGATGAAGATCTCCACGATACGACTGTCAATCAAATGCTGGTGCCTAGATCGCATCAGGAGGATGCCACGCTGATTCTGAACAATCTTCTCAAGGAATACGACAGGACACTTCGGCCCGATATTGGAGGTAAGACACCAAGCATCACAAGTTATAGATGTGTTTATGGTCCTCAGGACCACTCATCCGGCGTCTGCATTCTTTCACATTTCATGTGTGCAGTCAGGCCGCAATCAGTGTGAGGACAGTTTAAATTAAAAGGCCTAATATAAAATACAATTAATGTCACAATGTCTGTAATGTCCAAATTTGTCAGTGGGCCAACATTTTACTGGACTATTGATCTCAGGGGGCTGGACTCCAAATGAGTAAAATTTAGCCACATTATTATTTGATGTTGATTGTTTATATATTTTTTTCCCATTGCATCACAAAGCTGAAGACATTTTGGCCCTTACAGTCTTATCATGTTTTCTTTTTCATAGGCACTCACTGCAGCTTAATGTCACTTAATGAGGAAAACAATTAACAACAATAAAATTAAAAATATTGAGGTGATTTATTATTTGCAAAGGGTGAAATGGGCATCGGTAAAGTTTTTCTTTTTATTATCAGGACAATGTTTGCATTACGTGTGATTGTTGATGACGCTGGGATAGTCTACAGCTCGACCTTTTATTACGTTATCAAAAAAATGGAAGGATGGGAGGGGTGAGGGAGAGGGGGAGAAATAACCACCATTTCATGCTGTACCACACTGGTGGCGATCAATCCTGCTTTGTTCAACAGGAAATCTTTAGTGCATCAACTGGACCGGGAAGAAAGCATGTGTGATTTTAAATAATTGATTGAATTACAACAGTGCGAGATTCAAACCCATTTGTTTTCCTTGTTTACAGATGACGTGAACACGTTTGAAATGATTGCTGTCGTTTCCCTTCTCTCTGTTGAATTGATCTGTATGTTTGCACTCATTTTGCAAAAGTATCTTGCTCTGGCGTGTCACACTACTTTACTTAGGTGGCTGGCAAAACTATCACCTTTCTTCACACCTTAATGTGGAAACACACGCTAGATAAGGGTTGAGTGTACCTGATTGCATGTTTGATAGAAATGGGGATTTTCACCCAGTTGGTGAAATGGTGAAAATAATACCCACTCGACCACCAGCTGGAGGCAAGCGTTCCTTTGATTGCACCCACATCTCAAACTCCTTGGAGAAGAATGTTCCTCTTTCCAGAGGTGGGAAAGATAGTCGCTAATCATAGAACTCCTTCCCAGGTGCCTTTTCTGAGGCGTGAAGCCATGATTGTGAGTGGTGACAACATGGGCGTCGGTCTCTCGGGTTAAGTGTGGGGGCGCCATGCTGCATGTGACTCACATGCTTAAAATGGAATATTGTGTTATTTCTCCATCATATGCTCTAATCATTGTGTTTTGTGACCTAAGCAGTAATAGAAAGCCCAAGTGTATAATTTCGGAAATGACACCATAGGTGGATGTAAATTGGTTCTAGTTTAGGAAGAGTGTTAAGTACTGGAGGAACAAAGTGGGCTTGAGGGATCTTTTGTGTGCAATGGATATTATATACTAAAAATGACAAAGGATGGCAGTGGTTGGGGGTTTGAAACTTGGCTTTAGTCTTCCTGTGTAGAGTTTGTATTTTCTGCAGTGAAGTACTTTTTCACACAGGGCCAGGTAGCTTTGAAAATGTTTTTCCATTCAATAAAATCACAGTTTAAAAAAATGCATTCAATGTTTACTTGGTTTATGTTTAGCTTATATTTGTTTGATGGTCTAAAACAGGGGTCCCCAAACTTTTTCCTGTGAGGGCCACATAACCTTTCCCTTCTCTGATGGCGGGCCGGTGGCAGTTTGTAACAGAAAAAGTGTGACGATCGTAGGGGAGCTTAAAAAAATTATTGTTTTCCAGAAAGCCACACATAACCAAATAACGGTTATTTAATAACCCTTTCCAGGTTCTTTACAGAAAAAAGGTCAGGAAACAAATAATAACACTATTAATGAAATAAATAATAACTAAACCCTCTCTGAGTTCTTCACAGAAAAAACAGGAAATAAATAATAACTAAATAACTCTCTCTGGGTTCTTCATAGAAAAAAAACCATGGAACATTAACTTTCTGTTGTGCCATGCACAATCTTAACAGACAAAAGTTCAGCTCAGTTGTCAGAGCAGAACCTCTCTGACACATATGAGCAGTCTCTTAAAGTTCTTGTGTTCCTTCCTTATAATCCTTTTGTAGGTTCCAGTAGGCTTGTAGACACCGCTGTCTTTTTTGTTAAAGTTTGATAGTGCGTCATAGTCTGGAGTAAAATTTGTTGTGGCAATTCTTAGGCGAGATCCGAGGTGTTGGTCCGTTTACCTCGATCTGTGACGGGTAGATGTTGACGTTCATGTGGCTGAACGTCACGTCGCGTACGTCGAGCCAAATTGGCAACTCTTTTAAACGCTCGGCACTGTGTTCACCCTGCTTTACTTGGGCGACATTTTAACGGAAGGATTCCAGGGGAAGGTTTGTGGGTGGGTTTAGCGCAAAACTGCATCTGAAAGCTCAGCGCGCGAATTACAAGAATGCTGTCGTCACAGCCCACGCTCTAAATTCGGGACTGATACAAATAGAGCGCGAGTGCGCCATGTCCGTACACGCACTTGTGAGTGTGCACCGAGCTTTCTGACACGGCTTCCGGTAGTAAATGCGCAAGCGAGCGCTCCCCCTTCTACTGGGGAAACGCAGTCATTGCAGGCAAAATGAGCAAAAAAAAAAAAAAAAACAGTTTAATAATACAATTTATTCAGGGTTGGCGGGCCGGATTAAACGGTCCCGCGGGCCGTATCCGGCCCGCGGGCCGTAGTTTGGTGACCCCTGGTCTAAAACAATAAAATGGGGAAACTGAAAAAAAACACACATTTGAGAAGCATGCAAAGACTTTTTACGGCAGTATATACTATATATTCATGCCGTGACCCAGTAGGATCTGTTTATTTCTATTTGGGCCAGCGTTTCTTTTCTTTCCGCTCCCAACTTGAATAATACTCACATGTGTGGACATCGCCAGGGAATTGCTCCACTCCGCATTTTGGAGTAAACATGATGTTTTTATTCTGCTGTTTTTTTGTTTACTGCAACCTGTCGGGACTCTGCTTTTCACCTAAATCTTGACACACTTCTACATTTATGCATGCTGATTAAGACCTTGCTTTTGCAGGCAAGACATTCATGTAAAGACCTAAAAATAATGAGAAACAAACATTCACTTTGATCAACAATGAGGGAGATTCGTTTAAAACCTGCCATCAGAGACACCTGACAAAAACATGACGTGTACTTTGTCTCCAGATATACAAGGTTACTGTGATTCCTGACCACTTTACCAACAGCAAGTGAAAATGGAAAAATGCATATAGAAGAGCGCTTTCTCTCTTCTTATGTCTTTTGACATATGGCAAACATGTACAAACCTGCCCACAATACGTAAGTGGTTGTCAAAACTAAAAGGGTCTGATATTGTGTGACAACACCTTGGAGGAAAAGTGTTGTCGGTCTGAATTTTTGTCATCCAGAAGTTGATGAATTTGGAAATGGTGTTGCTCACAGTTCAGTCTAGAAAAAATATTTTGTTGTTGCCATAATAAAATGACAATTTTGAGTCATTCAAGCACAAGTAAACTTGTCTCATTTGAAGTATGGTATTTAAGTATAGTATATCAACACTTGACTTAAATGGCAATTTTAAATCCCAAAGTGTGGTATGGTGTGGGCTTCCTCTATTGGTATGTGAAAGAATCACGCATTGAAATGTTTAACATGTGCATAACGTTAGTGTTTTTAGCAATTTTTTTAGTATGGTAAAGTGCTGTGAAGTACAGTTCAGTTGTATTAGCTTTTAAGTACAATACATTTGTATTTCATTATTTACAAATATGTGTTTTCAAACATTTATGTGGGTGCACTATTGGTATAGTTCTCATGGCCAATACATTTTTAACTAACTATTATTAATATCCATCCATCCATCCATCCATCCATCCATCCATCCATCCATCCATCCATCCATCCATCCATCCATCCATCCATCCATCCATCCATCCATCCATCCATCCATCCATCCATCCATTTTCTGTACTGCTTTGTCCCCACGGGGGTCACGGTATTATTATTATTATTATTATAAATTAACAGTAGCTTTTTATTTTCTATATTTGAGCACAGTTAATGTTCTAACTGCATTTTTACAAGAACATTACATACAATATATTTTATGGGAGTAAGGCCCATGGCTTTTTTTTTTATTTATGAAAATGTGGGCCAACCACGCTAATTTTAAATGCATTACCATGATTATGTATAGAACAACAACCTCGAGCAGTTGAGTTCTCAAATGTGGTATGGTGCGGCTCATGCTAGTGGTATGTGAAAGAATCGTTAAAATGTTCAAATGTGCACAATATTACAGTGTGGACACTTTTTCCAAGTTTGTACAGTGCTGTTCTTAAGTACAGTTCAGTTGTATTTCACTTTTAGGTACAATACATTTGCATCTTACCATTTACCATGTGTTATTGTGGTACTTGGAGGGTAAAGTATTTTCTCTCAATGGCATGAAGGTTAAGAGTTTATAAAGCACTGGCCTAAAGGTTTTTAAACAGAAACACGTCATAGCCGTATTTCACAGAGACCTTAAGTTTTTTTGTTATCATACACAGCGTTCCTTGTATCCTTTGACTATTATCAACTCATCCAACGCTTCTAAACACCTTGTCTGAAAATGTTTTAATCATAGGCAGTGATGAGTTCTTAACCGTATGTAGAAAATACTAAAACTGCTGTTTTGTGTTTGTTTGACATTGAGGAATATACTGTAACAGTAACTGTAAACTGCCGTGCTTCATTTACATTTCACCATATTGTGCTTTAGATATATATTTTTCTTAAAATCCAAAGTACTTCCAAATAATAGAGGACACCTTTTTTTTTTTATCACAAAACCTTGTACATGTTCTGCCCACTCAATAATTTGCGCTCTCCTTATAAATTCCCCTGCTGTGTATGAAGAATGTGCTTATTATCCCCATTGCGCCCGCACCTTGGATGTTTGTCAGTTGCTGGCTTCTGCTGTCGATCCACTGATATCATGAAATTAATTTTGTGATTGGCTAGCCGTAAGAGAATCTATATTGTTGATTTGGAGATATTAATACAATTCATTTCTGCAAAGTTGCAAGGGACAGGATTGTTATCCAACTTCTGCAGACCTTGCTCATTATCTACTAATATACTACTAATTATCTATTATAATTATCTCCCCATGATTTAAGGCATCCTTTGATACCTTATTCCAATAATGTCTGTCAAACTTTGATATCATGTCGAGACTATCACATGTATCAGACACGCACAGTTTAATATACTCACCTAAATATAATGGGAGCAGCACACTTGACCACGATAGCGAAACCTGCTGTGAAGTGTCGCCCAGGTTTAAACTGCAAGCCAACCTTTCAGAGGATGGGGTATCTCCCTAAAACTCTGCTTGCATAATGAGGGATGAATACTTGATGAGATCCAGTTGACAAACCCCTGTGTCGCAAATGAATTGTTAATGCTGAGGCAAAATCATATGCGGCGAGTGTCTAGCGACACATCTAGGCCAATTACTCAAAGGTACTGATTTTCCAAAGACTTTTTGTGATGATGTACCTCAAACAAGTCTTGCTCCTTTGCATAGAGAAGCAACTGAGGCTTTTCCAAAGGTCAGGTTATGCCCTTTTGTTTGTGTTGTTGTGAGGTAAAGCAACTGTTTACCATCCAGCTGATTAGCAAGATATTCTTCTATTTTCTATTCTATATCTCAATTTTTCAACTTCCTGTCAGACCTGTCTCATTTGTCAAGCCTTTATTGTTCCAAGCATTCCATGATTGCTACTCCTTTTTTTCTTTTCTTTAAAACTACTTCTACATATGTGGTTTATGTAGTGATTTATCAGATTTTTTTAACGTTATAAAAGTGCTCTCCTCCTCCACTCCAGCATGGAAAAGCAAGGAAACAGTCGACATCCAACATAATAGAGCAGAAATGTTATTAGCTCTGAGTTCCCATGTTTGCCCCTGTGAGGCTATCCTCAAGACTAATCTTCATATAAATTGGGTGACTGGTCGACCACCGAGGAGTACTGATCCTCACCTTAGTCGATAACAAGCAGTTTGCCTCAGATTGGACTGCGATTTTGTCCCTATTGTGTCACATTTCCTT
Organism: Syngnathus typhle; assembly: GCF_033458585.1. Lineage (NCBI taxonomy): Eukaryota > Metazoa > Chordata > Actinopteri > Syngnathiformes > Syngnathidae > Syngnathus > Syngnathus typhle. The sequence goes on from NC_083739.1 coordinate 7,081,283, forward strand.
TGGATTCTGACCATGATCCCTGCATGACCCACTCGCGTCTATGCTCGAGAGTGTGTGTGTATGTGTGTGTGTTTGTGAGTGAGTGAGTGGGTGGGTGAGTGGGGGGGGGGTGAGAGAGAGCGAGAGAGAGAGAGCGAGAGAGAGACCGAGAGAGCGCGAGAGCGAGAGAGCGAGAGAGCGAGTGAGAGAGTGAGAGAGTGAGAGCGAGAGAGTGAGAGAGTGAGAGCATGGTTTTGGTTGCTTTAAAACAGTAAATACCAAATGTCACTTATCGCTATGAGGAGACATCTTTGTATTGAAGCTAAATGTTTTTACATACTCAAACAATGGCAACAGCTATCTATATTCAGTACCGTTTGTACTGTGGTAGCCCAGTATGATAAGACGTCAAGTTATTTAACTATGCCATTGCTATTATTAGCTCCTAAAAATGTTTAACACGTGCAAACAAAGACTGTAACATGTTCATACATTGTGTTATGTTCACTTATTAAATTCTGTCTACATATTATACCGAGGCATATTAGAGGTTTTGAGCTTTTGAAGTCAAGGATTGTTAAGTAGTGAAATGATGCACTTAGTCTTCACAAATGATTCTGATTCCCTTAAAAATAGTGACTTGCAGTTGCACAAAAGAGACAGCAGCAGCATCTCCTCACACTGGCTTTTTCTCCACACTCTCCCTCCTTGACTGTGGTCAAAGTCGCTAAGCCTTCTATCTCTATTGAGCAGCCCTGCATGTGCAAAACTGCAGCTAACAGGGCTCCTGCCACATAGTCAGGCAAAGCACAGGGGAAGTGACTGAGTTTCAGTATTTGACCAGATGGAAAACGAGAGTGCTCTGTAAAAACTTCAAAGTCCATTTTAGAGGTCACATTTGATGTAATCACTCCAGGGCGGATGTTCGGGCACCCCTCATAGTGTCACTCAATTACTACTGTCTTCCACATTATACAGCAGTGGTCTTACTTCACCTTTTTTGTTTGAGTAAAGACAGCCTTGTGTACTTACACTGCTGCTTACAAGCAGCAGTGTGATGAGATTGAGGAGATGGCATGCTTGGAAGTTGATATTCAATGCCAGTGTCCTTCAGTAATAGCTCAAACATCATAAAATCCACTTTCGTCTTGGCGCATCACCAACCATGGAGTCCCTTTTTTCCTGTCCATCAGCTACGTGGTTCTCTTTCTCCTCTACAGTGTGTCATTGAAAGGTCTTCAGGAAATTTTAACCACTGTCTGTTGTCATCTTAGTCACGTTTTTCCTTTGGAATTCCTCTAATGTTGCAGCAAGTACATGAAACTCATGTGAGCTTGTGATAGAGCTGCAGGCCAATGCAGTCACCTGGCAGACCAGTCTAGTGTTGTTGGCGCTCGGAAATGACAGACCATCCCTGAACCGTCTCATAGACATAATGATCCAGTTACACAATAGAAAGAGAAGCAAAGAAGACAATAGAACAATGGGCGACACTGACAATCAATTCACCTCCTTCACCCAGCACAAATCACATTACTCTTGAGAAGCACCCAAAATGGCGCCAACCTCCGGTGGATAGGCCCATCCAGTTGGGACGGATATGCCTGACCCCAGCAGCCTCTACTGCGGCACGAAAGGACTCTTCCTCGACTTCTGTCCTGAGCTGGCTAAAGGCCAGGCTCACCAGTAAACAGGAGCTGAACCTACACATCCTCCACTATTCGGATGCAAGTGTTAGATATGTTCCATGTCACTCAAAACTCAACTCTGGTACAAGTCTTATTTGACTCGTTGCTGATGACATTTTCATAGAAATATACATAGACTTTGTTGTAAAACCTAACCTCTCTGTTTACAAGATATCCACTCCGAAGGAAATACTTTCGTATGACAGAACATTATTAGAGACTATTACACACAAGAAGAAGATATCAATCCCAAAGAAAATACTTGTGATTGACAGAACAGTATTAGAGACCATTACACACAAGACTGACCCTCTCAAGCTAATTTCCCCCACCAACCATTTACCTACAGTGTTGGCTCTACGGTAATGGCAGCACTGGTCGAAACCATTAATCATCTGGACTGATCACAAAAACCTATCATACCTCCAGACTGCCTGGCGACTGAATTCCCGTTCGGCCCACTGCGTGCTCTTTCTGGGATGTTTCAGATTCACCTGCATTTATTGCCGGGGCTCAAGGAATGTGAAGCCGCAAGCTCTCTCCCGACAGTTTCCCCTGGACAGGGGTGTGCCCACCAGTGAGGTCATCTTTGCTCCTGGCTGGCTATGTGGAGTAAATACAGGAGGCCCTCCAGGGCCAGCCAGCACCTGATGGCTGTCCCCTCCGGCCGGCTGTTCATTCCTGAACCATTGAAATTGTCAATGATCACTTGGACATACTTTTTGGACATGGGGGTTCACCGGACGGTAGTTACCGTCTGCCTTGGAGGCTGCATTCCCAAGGACATAGTCTCTGACAGAGTTCTCCAGCTCACATCACAAGTTTGGAAAGCATTCTGTAGGGCACTGCAAGCCACTTCTGGTTACCATCTCCAATCAAATGACCAAGTCGAATGAGCCATATAATGAGTTGTGATTTTTTTTCCCCCCATTCCCCTAACTTATGAAATTGCGTTTTGAAAAATATTTCAGGACATTCAAGGTATTTATGTATTAAGAGCGAGTTATTTATTGAAAAATGACCAAGTCGAATGAGCCATCAAGGACCTGAAGACTCTTACGCTGCATGGCCTCCCGACTCCCTTGCTCCTGTTTTTTCCACCTCCCATGGGTTGAATACGGACACACCTCTTTAGTTAGCGCCGCCACAGTTATGTCATCATTTATGATTAATTGGTTACCAACCCCGCGTATTCCCTACTCAGGAGTCGGATGCAGAATTCCTCAGAGTCAGAGTATGTCAGGAAGGGCGAGCTGCTCTGGGCAGACTGGCGACTTTTGTGTTTTTCGCCCAGATAAATTCTGTGAAAATTCTGAACCTGGTCCTTGCTTGTCGATCACACCTCGACACGGTGCTCAGTTTTTTTTACCATTATGCTCTGCATGTTCTTTGCAACTTCTTCTATTCCTCATGTATTTTACCCCTGTCATCACTGTACAGTTAGTTGGTGGCGATGTTCCATCATGGTTGTGTATGTGAATCACCAAAAATGTTTATTCGCTTCACATTAAAAAATTAGGCACAAGCTTGTCAAAGTTTGCATGTGTCACAAGCTGTGCTGGGACAGCATGGCCATTTGTTTTGCATTCTTAAAAGGAGTTTCATCAGAGGACTTACCCTATCTGTGGGACTCCATTAAGTTTAGTGTACTTCTTTAGCTTGTAAGGGTGGATGCTCTGGTGGCAGAAAAGTATCATTAATGCTACAGGGAATTTAACCAGACTCATCACCACACCATGATATTCTGTGACCTAGATATTTGAAAAAAATAATAAAACACATCCATAGACACCGATAGAAAAAAATGCTTCAGTCACTGAACTGAATACATGAAGAAGCTGCTTGTTGACCAGGATTATTGATCAAATCTAGGCTTTTTTAGCTGTTTTATAGTTGCCTACTTCACTGAAGTAGCACTACAACAATATTTAGTGTGTTTGTGTGTGTTGTGTGGCGTGCGTGTATGTGTATTATGATACGGCACAGCAGCTTTATGCATGTGTACATGTAAAATATTGACGATTTCCTCAATTTGTTTTTACTGTTATTGATGTGTCATGCCTGATTACTTACTTGCTGCATCATTCATGGAATAATTGTTACCACTGGCAAAATATGGTGTTATTTTATTGAAAACAATTTCCATCTCTAGTTTCACAGGCTGGTGCATCACAAAGTTTTTTATGCACTTTATTATCAGAATGTCTCCTGCAGCCTGTTGTCCATTTATGATTTACAATTTAGGTTGCAATCTTGCAATGTGTTCACATTATGCACCATCTACTGTCATCTTGGGCAAAGTTATGTTACCATGGTGATCGCTTCCCTTCTATATGATCCAGTTCAATAGTTTTTTTCTTTTTCTTTGTACTCCATTGAAAACCCTGCTATATCATATTTATTTATGCACAATGCTTACTCATTTAAGTGGAATTAAACCCAAAAATATTTATTATATGTTCTATGCAGCCCAACTAGTCTTAAAATTAGTATTCTGATTAATGTTGTTTGCGGAGTGTGAATTAAACAGCAAAATCCACCTGTTTTTACCCATCTATGTTGCTACTTGCTGTCGACTGAAAATGACCTTCACAATTACTCAGAAGGCAAAAACCAGTCGCAGCAGGAAATCTTTTTTTTTTTTTAAATAGCCTTTGGAGTTTGATCAAATTACTTCAGTTGGGAAGGTGATGAAGCTTCAGAAAACCCTTTTTATTGTCAACCCCTTTTGAGTTCCTACGCTAATAAGAAAGGGAAAAGGAATGTAGCGCCTTGATGTTGAGGCTGCTACCAAACTATGGTGCAATATGTGTTGACAAGAACAGGCCAGGACTGAATGAAGGCTGACACTTCCCTCCTAATCCTTTGTGAGTCGTGACCACTTAATTGATTTCTGTTTGACCCTCACGCTGCCCTGTGTCTCTCCTTTTACCACAGCAGTGGCAGTTCACATTTCTACACTTGCTAAAAGCATGCTGTGCTGTTTCTTTGAAGAGACTAAAAAGAAATATGAACTGAATTGACCAAAGCAAAGAAAACATGGATCCCCTGTCTTCGACCTTTTGCAAGTGTCACTTAAAAAGAGAAGTGTTACTTTTGAAATTGAAATGAGGATAAATAAACCAAATATTCACTTCTTAATGTACGCTAGACAACAGCTTATATTTGGCTCTGTGATTACGTTTTCATGGTTATGATTAATAAACAGCAAGATCATTTTGTTGCCCTCCTCTCATTACACCTTCCATTCTCAGATCTACTATAGATATTTGTTTAAAAGCCGCTTGCCCAAATGCAGTCAGGCGTCTGTGCAAGAGCTTCTCATCCACACAGCAAACACACAAAAAAAGCACTTGCCGTTTCTACAGAGTATTTCTTTAAAAAAAAAATTTCTGTGTGTGTTTAATGTATGCTGCTGCTTTTGGAAGAAGGTAAACAAGTCCAGTTTCTCAGGGTTTGTATGGTTGCATCGGAATTGTTTCCCAGCTGTGTGGCTGCTTGCCTTTTGCTTGAGTATCTGGACAGGTTACCTATACTGGAGTTGAAAAATAAAGCGAACATCAAATCATAATTATGTAACTCTCAATACCTCAGTGATCATTAAATACATACAACCAATCATGGCTCATTTAACGTTTGAAAGCTGAGCTGTGATTGGATGTTACCTGACTTCTAAGCATGTAAGGCGATTTCCAGACAAGTGGCAAAATGTGTTTTTAAAGGTGTTAATTGTAATGGGAAATAATTAAGTTATTAAATTCACAACAGACAAAATGTTACTGCTGGAAATGGCTAAATAACTTAAGTATCCCTTTAACCTGTCATGATTGAAAGCATTCATTATGGCGAGTTTATTTCAAGTGCTGTTGTGCAGACAACAAGTGGAAAGGAGTTGCAATTGGCAAGGCAGAGCATCACCCTGAGTGGTTTTCTTGCACAGACCAATGAAGCACAAGCACAATTTAGCTCGTATCGTTGCATCCACCTCTGCTTTGTCATACCACAGTCTGTCCCTCACCGACTGACACCACACAAGGATTATGAATCTAGTCCTGAATGAGTAATTATTTCGCTTTCAATACTCGTGTTTCATTGAGGTTTGGAATGTGTTGTTTAAATGTTACATGTTAATACTTGTATGTCTTGTCCATAATGATTTCCAGAACTGGTGGAATCCGCTGGCGGAAATTATTTATTTGAATTGGAAGATAAGCCTTTTTACTGCTATTTTTTTTTTAATCTAAGGAAATTGTAGAGTGATGTAAAATGAAGTGTTTTGGCATTTAGCTCAGATGTTAAGCAAATAAATCTATTATCTTGCAAATGCATACCATCAATGTCAATTAAAATGTTTTTAGGGAGTTTTTTCTCAGAGTCCTTCAGATCGTGTTTTCCAAACACTATTTTTTTTCTGTAATCAACCGCTTGATTAAAAGAGACAACAACATCTTTTAAGGGAATACAAAGTGTGTCGGGCCACAAACTCAAATAGTGCAACAGGAGTGGATTGACAAAAAGATGCATGGTTTTTGTAACTGCCAGCATGAGGGTGACTTGAATGATTTCAAAGTCAAAGTCAAAGTCAGCTTTATTGTCAATCTCTCCACGTCACAACACACAAAGAGACCGAAATTACGTTATTCTCTATCCCACGGTGACGAGACACATAACACGATAGACATACAAGTACGCGACACAATATAAAAACAAGAAGGCAAAAAATTCAAACAATCAATAGTAAGAGTGATGAATAAATAATAAATAAACAGATAACACAATAAATAAGAGGAGCAAAACGGAGCCAGCAAGCATAGCGCAAAAGTAAAAAACATCATAAACAAAAAGGCACAAACAATAAATAATAAGAGTAATAATAAATAATAAATAAACAGATAACACAACAAATAAGAGCCAGTGTGCATACAGACAGTACAGACAGTAAAAGTACAAGACGCTACGCAGAACGGGGGAGCGAGTTCAGGATCCTAACAGCCTGGAGTACAAAGCTGTTTGAGAGTCTGGTGGTGCGGGAGCGCAGGCTTCTGTACCTCTTCCCAGAGGGCAGAAGCTCGAACAAAGAGTGAGCGGGGTGACTCACATCACTCACAATCGTGGTCGCCTTGCGGGTGAGATGGGAGGTGTAAATGTCCTTCAAGGAGGGGAGCGAAGCACCAGCAATCTTACCAGCCGTGTTCACTATGCGCTGCAGGGCCTTCAAGTTGTAGTCAGTGCAGCCGCCACCCCAAACAGCAATACAGCTGGAGAGGACGCTCTCAATGGTGCCGCGGTAAAATGCAGTCATGACGGCCGGAGGAGCGCTCGCTCGCCTGAGTTTCCGCAGGAAGTACAGGCGGCGCTGGGCTTTCTTTGCCAGTGATGCGGTGTTGGTGGACCAGGAGAGATCCTCACTGATGTGCACCCCCAGGAACTTGGCGCTGCTCACTCTCTCCACCACAGCACCGTCGATGGTCAGCGGCAGGTGTTGGGTGTGACCCTTCCGGAAGTCGACAACAATCTCCTTGGTCTTGTCGACGTTCAGCAGGAGGTTGTTGTCCCTGCACCACGTGGTCAGAAGGTCAACCTCCAGCCTGTATTGAGTTTCGTCTCCCTTGGTGATGAGACCCACCAGAGTCGTGTCGTCAGCAAACTTCACGATACGGTTGTCGCTGTAGGTTGCAGTGCAGTCATGCGTCAGGAGGGTGAAGAGCAGCGGACTGAGCACGCAGCCTTGGGGGGCCCCCGTGCTCAGCGTGATGCTGGCGGAGATTTTGTCGCCAACACGTACTACCTGTGGCCTCTGACAGAGGAAGTCCAGTAGCCAGTTGCAGAGGTAGGTACTGAGGCCCAGCGCGTCAAGTTTGCTGATGAGGCGTTGTGGCACAATGGTGTTGAAGGCAGAACTGAAGTCCACAAACAGCAATCTCACATACGAGTCCCTCCTCTCCAGGTGGGTGAGGGCCGAGTGGAGGGCAGAGCAGATGGCATCCTCAGAAGACCGTTTGGCTCGGTTCCGACAAACAATAACTGTGATTCTTATAAAAATATTTTTAAAATATTTTGAAAAGATTTGCGAAAAACTAAAATAATTTTTAACCATTTTGTTAAAAATGCTCATTAGCTGTCTTGAATCTGGATGACAAAGGCAACTTGGTCTTTTCCTTTTCATGCTAGCTCATTAGCTGTCGACCTTTTAAAAATGTGCATGCTAATTGATCATTTCAGTCCTCCCAGACTGATTTGACTTAATAGCTCTATGACACTTACCACCCTCCCTCCCTTATTCAGATATAACTATTACATAAATAATATGCTAACAAGTTTACCAAACCATCCGTATCACTCTAAATCATGAAATCTTCATCCTCTGTGTCACTTTAAAACAACTCAGCTAACACCAGAGATAGAAGATGCAGCTGCTTCCTCTTCTACGTCGCTTACGTCAGACTCATCAACACAAATATCAACACAGGCCTAGAATGCCGTCTTGCGATTTAGTGTGAAAATAACATATGAAATGATGTAATAATGTGTAAATAATTTCACAAATAAGTCGCTCCAAAGTATATATAAGTCGCACCCCCGGCCAAACGATGAAAAAAACTGCCATTTATAGTCCGGCAAATACGGTAATCCGTGCCTTCGTTACATTTCGTTTAGACTACTGTAATGCACTTTACCTCGGTGTCAGCAAGTCCTCGATCAAACTTTCAAAATTCTTCTGTTCACCTCCTAACTCCAGCTCGTGAGAGGGAACACATAACCCCGATTCTGGCCTCCCTCCACTGGCTCCCAATACATTTTAGTAAAATTGAAATGGTTTGTTTTGTATTCACAGATACAGTTAACAATCTCAATGGTGTCGTAACACTTTAACATTTCATAAAATCAGAATGACTTGTTGTTTATCGACAACCATGCAAGTTTATTTTTTCTGCATTGTCAACGTGAAGTAATGTGAGTTCGAAGGGCTTCTTCACATATTAACGAGCAGTCGCACACGAAATGGCGCATGACTAGAGTGGCTATGTTTGTGGAGAGCAATGGATTATGGTGTTTACAAACTACTCTCCTCCGTAGCCCACTTAAACTCTATGAACCATAAATGTGATTTTAATTGAGAGAGGGATTGAGGTTCTATGTATTGGTCCCACTGGAATAATCCAAATGGAAATGTTTACAGGACACAAAAAAGTAAGACTATTCAGCAGAGATGACAAAACACACAGAGCACATACAAAAAAGTTGTTTCAACTTTACCTAAGATACTCTATGGCAGACTTATCCTATATGCAGTACACACAATGTAAGGGAGCAGTTGGAACTCCACACACCCAAAATCATTCAAAAAACGTTAAAATGGTCATTGTGAATTGACAGGAATACATAATCAGTATGATGTTTGAAAAACATCTGCGTGGTTTTATCCAGCTCATTTTGTATTTAGTCATGCTGTCTGTGTCCACACCGGCCAAGAGCAGTGCCAATGCTTCTGTTACGCACAGATCACTCTTCCCCACAGAGATATCTTCATGCGATACTGTTACACCATATTTAATACTTGAACTACCTTGCTGTCGTTTTGACGTTTTCCCCAACTTTTATGTGTTATTACGCTGTGTATTCAGTATGGATTGACCTGGTCTCTTGATTTTCTGTAAATATTTCAGTCCTTTAGTGCACTTTATGGTAATATAAGAATGGTTCTGAGTCATTATTCTTTGAAATACCGAGCGCCCGTTAATTTGTTGACTCTATTCATCTTACGCACATTGCGATGGGAGGGCGCCACCAGGTTTACATAACCAGCGGCTGCATTGAAACGCTGCTTGTCATCATGAGCTATAAATACCATTATAGATTATAGGAGGCATTACAGCTGCTAGAAAATATTGACGAGTCTGAGGAGGAATTAGGAGGCTGACACAGTCAGTCCGAGCCAAAAAGTCCCCCTGCCCCGGCAAAGAGGAGCCGTGTCGTTTCTAGTATAATAGGCTGTGTGAGATTTATGATATTTTAGACAGTAACAATACCCTTATCAAATTTCTATTGTCTTAAAATATGCTTTTTTAAAGGTATATTTGTAATTAAACAAATGGTGAACCATATTTATTCTGTGTTATTGACTGTACTAGTTAGCACAGTGTAAGTGGGCAAACCTTACTCAACACTGAGGACACCATAGACTAGAAATATATGATATATAATAAGTCACCGTTAGTTCTTAACGTTAGCAGTACATCATCGCGGGTTCCGCTCAGTGGCCTAGTGGTAGACTGTCCGCCCTGAGACTGGAAGGTTGTGGGTTCAAACCCTGGGTCATACCAAAGACTATAAAAATGGGACCCATTGCCTCCTGCTTGGCACTCAGCATTAAGGGTTGGAATTGGGGTGTTAAGTCACCAAATGATTCCCGGGCGCGGCACCGCTGCTACTCACTGCTCCCTTCGGGAATGGGTTAAATGCAGAGACAAATTTCACCCCACCCAGATGTGTGTGTGACAGTCATTGGGTCTTTACCTTTTATCGCATCAGCGGCACGACAAAGTATTTATACCTAACAAGTAGTCTAATATAACATACAGCAAGCCAATTTCCAAACAAAGCTCCAGGTCACACCGTCCCTAATCAAGACGGTAACGAAGCAGAGTAACAAAGGACGCCTATCCCCGAGAGAGCCTAAAACAGTTCATCAAATGGGCGTGCCTGTGTCTGTGTGTGTTCTGTTGTTACCAGACGTGGGTGAGTTGTGTGTGAAACCAGTTTGCAAGGAGGCCCAGCTGCGTTACCAAATAAGGAGTTGTTTTGTCTTATCTCCGTGGGGCCATTCCGGTGAAGATTCACTTTTGGTAGTGCAGTCGCAACGTCTCGCATCTGTCGGGTGCTTCCTTTTGCAATCATCCACCACCTTTTGTATTTCCATACATACTCACAAACCCACTCATCATTATCAATAAATGAAAGTCAAAGTGATTATCAAAACATCACTACAGTTGTGTCCTTTTTATTCATCTAGATGGCAGTATAAATGTATGTCCCTTAAATATAACTTCCTTCAGAATTCCTTCATCCCCCCTTTTAGTCCCTTGTTATGACTTCTGACCCAAGGTCCTTGAGTCACCCTCCTGATGAGGGCATCATGTACTCGGGTCCATCTCTGTCTGATCCCTCTGTGATAGTAACAATAAATCTGACGCACAGCATAGTAATGTGATGGGTGTGTTCTGTTTCATTTTATTAATTTGACTACCAAGCCAGGTCAGTGGAGTCGAGACAGACGATGGCGCACATCCCCTGCGTATCTTCATTCTTAACAGACCGCCCACAAACCCTCAAATTCGGACACCATTCCCCCACTATAACACTCAGCACTGGCTCCCCACAAGGATGTGTAGTGAGTCCTTTACTCGACTCATTGTACACCTACAACTGCACACCATTCTCTCGCCAACTCCATTTTCAAATTCACCAACAATACCAATGTAGTCAGGCTCATCTTAGTGGGAGACAAGTCAATTGAGAGACTGTCGGTGAGGAGTCAAGAGCACAACCTCACTCTGAAGACCACAGAGACAAAATAATTCATCCTGGACTTCTGCAAACACAGCACTCCATTTTTTCAAAGGGTTACCAAAGATGTGAGACTAATCTTGAGGGCAACGTTTGGCTCACTGATACCTGTAGCTCTCCCCGAGTGGAGCTGCGTGGTCAGCTGGGATCTATGTTCACGATGCGTAATGTATTTGTCACGCACCATGCTGGTATGAATGCTCTTTCTTCTTAATGGAGGTGCTCAGGGTAATTTTGTAATACAAAAGGGGCCAGCTATTTTTCTTCTCCAAAGCAAGATTGGGAGGAAGATGAGAAAAATGAAGAGGAGGGTGGTGAATTCACCTGGCCTCTATGGATCTGCTACTCCCATTAGTGGAAGTTGTTTGATCCATCAACTCAGTTCATGCTGTACTTTGTTCTTCATCTTTTCCCTTTTGTTCTCATGAATGAGATGTCAAAGAAGCTCTGCAGAGACAGGTTTCAGACCCTGTCTATAGTCTCCTTTCTGTATTACTTTGTAAAAGGCTATTCAGGTGGCATTGAGCTTCAGACTACAATGACCACAATCTGCACTTTGCTTTGAGTCATAAATACATTTTAAGTATGATTGTATCATTTGGAAAAGTTGCTGATGATATATTGTCCTGTAACCTTAGGGTGCCAGAATACCCCAAATGAAAAATCAAGATTTTATTGTAAGCCTGCATAGGAACTTGTTGCCCACTACTGTACTTGTCTTCATTATAAGGTTAAAGAGTGTGGGAGCGGCCAAGAAAACTCCAAAAGAAAATAGCCATAATTTGGGGATGTTGTGAAGTGAATTATTTTCAAGGTCTGTTAAAATACCCAGTCTACCACAGTGGGTGTTGACTGCATTGGTGCTTTCATTCTATGCATCCAAAAAGTCTCCAATTGATCAAGTTCAAATCTGATCAAGTCCAAATCAGGTGTTGTGTCTTTTTAAAACACACATAACACAAAAGTCCTGAATCTCTAATGTGGCCAAATATCAAGAATACATCCCCTATTTTTACCAACAGACTTGCAAATGTGAATGACAACTGAGGAGTGGCACAAACTGAAAGGTGGACATGTAGCAAAGTCCCTTTCGCAAGAGAATTGTTATCCCTAATTGGACAGTTGGTGGAGCGTGACACACTCCTGGAATGGAACCAAGCCTCCCAGCAGCCATCCACCAACGCATGTCCAGCACAGCAGGTTCTTAGAGGCTCAACGCTCTGATCCACACACATGAACACACCCTAGAATCTGTTATGTAGAATGACCTCTTAGATTTGTGAATTCTTGCATAATTAGGGGAAATACAGAACTGTAGAATATTGAAAAGCATGACAAATTACTGAAATTCATATTGTCATGGATTTACATCTATTTGGCTGCTGTGTCAAAGTATCTTTGAGGTACTAATTGCAATCTGCTCTTCTTAGCTCACCTGCATCACTCTTACCAACCTGTTAAGGACTGATTTTTTTTATGAAATTGAGGATGTCCGTCAGCAAGGTTTTACACCATATATGTGATGTTCCCTTGTCTACTGTCTTTGGTACACCAAAACTGTTTACCAAAACCCCAAAAAGTTATTTTCCTCTGCTCATGAGCGATAGGCGGCGAGGGAGGTGTAATTGTGGAGAGTGGCCCCTAGCCAACATTTATTCGTCGACTGGGACACACACATCTGCTTCAACCCTCCTGGCCATTTTTGGAAAATCCATACATTTTCCTGAAATTCCAGATGGCCACAACACCCCTGTATATTCATTTTAAACAAAATAACTCTGCTTTGTAATTGAAAGTTGGAATAAAAAACATAAGTGACGCTAATATATTCTATTCTGGCCAGTGTCTGTGTGCTGGCCATTAAATTTATAATGCCCACCCCTGGTGGCACCCCTGTCCAAAACTTCCATTGCGTATGTTTTTCAGAGTACACCGTCTGTCTTCCCCCATTCCAAAGTCACACTATAGTACTGTAATATGATGTAATGTAATATTATGTATAATATTATTTGACAATATTTTAATGCAGATTTTTCTCACTTTTGATTACTCTTGACTCTTTCAGTGAAGCCAACAGTCATTGATGTGGGCATATATGTCAACAGCATTGGCCCTGTTTCATCCATCGATATGGTGAGTTCAAGCACTTCCCTGATCTTACCTTTCTGTTGTTGTGTCATTGCCATTGAACTTCTCTGTTTACGTCTCATGAAACTGTCATGAGCTTTGAATGTTTTTTCATTCTGAATTATGAAACCTCTGTCGTCACGACATCACACCGTGATCCATGGCAAAACATGTAAGCTGTTTGCCACAAAGAGAACGTGTCTTCAGCTTTAGAAGGCTGCTGATGGCGGCTGGATAATATTTTGTATGACGCCGCAACTTGGATATGATTCTACCCTTGGCTACAGTGAAGCGTGTGTCCTCCTGGTTATTAAAGTAAATCATTTTAAACTTGAACAAAAGATGGAGGATCGACTGGCAACATTTCGTAAAGTGCCCATTGCTGGTAAAGGCTTTTTAAAGTCGTTGAATTCCCTTTTATATATTTTCCTCAAACATTACTTATTGCTTTGCTTTGATTTTTGGAGGCCTCAGAGGCTCCCACACTGAGTGCAATAAGTTAACCTGTAACTTAGTAAATGGCCTTGGTCTGTTACACTTGTATTTTAATAGACATTGCAAAGCCTAAAATCTCTGTAGACAGTGCCAATTGATTAATTTACTTACACGATACAGTAAATAAACGGTAAGTGGAACAAAGTTGCCGAACAAGCATACCATTTTCATGTTTATTAGATTGCTGTTATTTGCACAGGGAAAGAGTAATGGGTTGCCAACTGGCCATTATTCCAGCTGGATCCCTGCAGCTCGGTTTAGCAATTAAATGGACAACTCACTGAGACCATTAAAAGCTGAGGAAAAAGATAATCGTAGCTTCAGATGCACATTCTGAAGCCTGATTAAATTTTTTAGATAGTATATATACTGCATCTTGGCCATGAAACATCTGAGCAGCCAATACTCCCATTACTCTTAGCCCCTAACAAAGTATGACTGAGAGTAAAAGTTTGCAGTTAAAGGACATCTTTGTTTTATGTCAAATCCACTGTGGTGTAGAGCCAAACACCTGAGAATTGTGTCACTGTCTTAATATTGATGGCCCTGTACGAAGATGCTAGTTTCATGGAGTGAGTGTGCATGGCTGCCAACGTAACTGGTTTCCTTGTATTTGTTGATGATGTGACCGCTGACAACAGCAACAGGATACATTTGGGCCATGTTTGCGCATAGGCTTAAAATTTACTGGACAGCGCTTTACTGTGCAGAAGGACAATGACCCCAAGCACACTGGAAAAGCAACCCCAGAGTTTTTCTTTTTCATTTAAGGCAAATAAAAATAGCCAAGTCAGTCACCTTCCCTGAATTCGACTGAACATGCATTTCACTTACTGAAGACAATACTGAAGGAAAAATGCCCCAAGAACCAACAACCACGGAATTAATTTATAGTAGAAGCCTGACAGAGCATCACCAGGGATGAAATCCACCATCTGGTGATGTCGCTGCAATCCACACTTCAGGCTGTAATTGCCTTCAACTCAGAATTTAAAAAAAGGCAAGTTTGATTTATGATTGTTAATTTATTCATTTCTGATGCGATATTACAATATACAGGTAAGTCCAAAGATACAGCTGTTTGCCTTGAGTGTAATACCAAATTGTGCCACAACACAACATTGAGCATCGACTATTATTGTGGAAACAGACACAACTGTATGTGATACAGATGGTAAAATCAAAATCCTTTTAAGTGTTATTTAACTTGTTTAAATGCGTTTAAAGCATGGGGCAGGAGTAAGTCTATTAAAATGAATTAACAAATTGTAAGATAGTGTAGTGTGTGGGTCAGAAACAGATCCCCAGGGATAAAAAGGGGTTCACTATTTTTAGTTGTTAAATTTCACACTTGTAATAGTACACTCTTGTACATTTTCCAGAATGTGTAAAAACAATCAAAATGTACGACATACGACTGTGAAAAAATGTAACAATGTGCTTATAAAAATCATTAATGGGAAATATCAGCATTTGATGAGACTATTGCTACGGTTTATGTTCATTTATGTTTTGTGCAAGAAGATGTTTTCCACAAATTTTCAGTTCTCATTTAAGTACCCCCCCCCCCCCTCACATTATATTGACGATTGCATGATCGTTGTATTGTGATATGTCATCATCACGAGTCACTCTGCGGTTCTCAACACCAATCAGTAGGCCAATAGGTCAGCCTATTCTACACTGAGCGCAAACCTTTACAATCATGCACAGTGATTGTGATTCACCATTCCTCCATTTTTTCTCCTCTATGTTGCACTGATTGGCGGCCCCCTGTCAGGGATAGCGAACAGTGGGCACCACAATGCAAATCCCCTGCTGTCCTGGGAGTTTGCTGGAGTGGATTTATCTCTAATGCTCCCACTCTCTGTCTGCCTCGGCATGTCTTTCACTTTTGTCAATTTTTAAATGCTCTCTTTCCTCACTTAACCGCACACGTCAGGCTAAGACTCACCCGAGTCCAATTGGTCATCCGTCTGCAGACCTCGGTCCCTCTGAAGTCTGTCTGGTTCATATGAAGAACCACTTCAAAACTACCATATCACCCCACCTTCCGTTGCATACTCTACTGGCTAACACTGTCATTATATAGTGGAGCTTTGACAGAACTGCAACCAACAGACTATGGATTTTATGATAAAAAAAATACCGTCCAGTTCACTCAAAACGGCCATTTGTACAGAAGTTGTTAAAGTCTGTTCATTCCAGAATAGACCCCTTAATAGACCCCTATGTCACCGTGACGTCACATTGTTAGCTGGAGGCAAATGAAGGAAAGCCATCAGTTAACGCCGCTATTGTTATGTAAAATTATTTTGCAGTTTTGGTTGCCAAAACTGTAAAAGCAAAAATAAAAACTTGAAATGATATCACAGCCCAGCCTCTGGCAGTTATGAAATGTTGAAATTGATTATTGCCAGCTAAAATGCTGTTTCTGTCACGTCTGCCTGTTTTCTTTCATAAGTCACCAAGATTCACAAGTACAATGCGTTCCTAGAGGCTGTTTGTAATCTGAATTGCGCAGAAGTGGTTATTTACTCAATTGAAATCTGTAAGAGCTCATTTGACTTGTACATTTCCCCTGAAGTCCACAAATGGCCTAATCTCTCCATGGCCTATCCAGAAAGGAGGTGCTTTAAGTGGCCACACTCAGCTGGCCACACATGTATCTGTGGCTAGAGCAAACTCTCATCATGTTGTAGGTGTACACGTCTTTCGAACATCCCATTTTTTATATAGTATACATTTTTGTTGTCAAGCTATTTTCTAAAGACATCTAAACATTAATGGGAGTGAAAAAAGGAAGCCCAGTCACCAGCGACCAGTTGCACCACCATTAAGCGCCCACCCCTTCCCACAAAGCAGCAGTGAGATAAGTTTGGATACATGTTGAACAATTCAAACAGTTTCAAACTGTTATAATTATTGTGTACGGAGCTCTGCGTTGCAAGGCTGAGATGCCACATGATCGACCCTGCCGTGGATCCCACCAACTCATTGGCATCCCTCCCTCACCCACCCGCGGCGACGAAACTGTGGGCCTTCCGGCAAACGCTGTGTTAATTTTCTCAAGGATTAAGTCATGCAATCCTCAGTATGATTACACTGTAGTTCTGCCCATCTGCTGTAGTCTCACGCTTGTTATGGATCTGTATATCCAACTTGTCCAACGTGCTCATGTATCTAATTATGTCCTTGAATTGAGAATATGTTGACTGATTTTCATCATTCTCCATTATTAATCCTTGCCTTGCTCCAGCAACTACGCAACCAGGATGTCTGCATGTGATGTCCGGAGCTCTATTGGTTATGTAATATGGGGAGGGTAGATTCTAAACCCACTTTTTACACACACTATGGAGAAAATATAATGAACATTTGAAAAATGTAATTTAATATGGGTTGATTAACTATTAATGGAGTGGCAAAACATTTGGTAAAGGTGACAGCTGCCACCACTTATCAACTTGTGAAACCGCCAATGCTTCGCATACATTTCTTTCCTCCTGGTGTCGCCTGAACCACAATGAATGTAACTCTGGAACGTTTGTCAGCTTTTCGCAGCACCCTGACATTGTCTTTGTTGTTTTTCTGTATGCTGCTGTCGGAGGGAGCTCAAAGCTTGCCGATTGAGACATTTCATACGACATGCTCGCTCATTGAGCTTTCAGATGAAGGTCATCCACTGCAAAGGAAAACTAAGTGGGTTGAAAATAGCTCAACTCTCCGATTATGAGGACACATTTATCATTCCACAATTAAAAGAAAGAGGGCAAGAGGGTCAAGCATAAAGGCAATGAGTTGTTATTTAACACCATCAATGCAGCTCAACCTTCAGCTGTTTTCTTTGCAGAGATTCATTTGAAGATACAATCAGTGAACCAAGGATTGTCATTTGAAAAATGTAACCCAAACATGTTTTTAATATGCTGCAACTGGATGAGTGTCGTTAGCGCTTGATTGTTGTGCTTGCAGCATTGTCCTTCGCCTTTGTCGCACCAAAATATAATTGTATTTGTATAGATTAACTTTCAAATGTTCACTGCACATCCTGTTGTTGAAGTCTTATGAAATGTGACGCAATATGATGAATCTAAAAATATACAGCCAAGTTCATTCAATTGTGGCAGTTACAAAAAATGCCTTTATCTATCTATAAGGGGAGACATTTCATGGTGATGCTGGATCTCTCGAATCTCAGGATGACACTTGAGTTCCTACAGATCTCTCTGGTTAAGTTGAATAAAAATAGGAGGGCTATTTTTACCTGAAGGTTCATCCCACAATAAATCCGGATGCATCCTGATCATTATAAAAATGAATTTAGCCTTGTATAGGGCTGCAACAACAAATCTATAATGTAGCTAATAATCGGTATTTAAAATAGTGACAAATTGAAGTACTGATTTGTTGTGTCACGTGGCGGACACATGATTTAAAAAGTCACTGTCCATGCTATTTTTAACAGGTTTAAAAAAATTGTGTGCAACCTTTCAGGAATCTAGACAAAATACGTTTGTTTTCCCTGAGCTCTTCCCGGATGACAAATCCTATCGATAAGATCGTAAGCTGCATGACAGTAATGCCTTATTTATGTCTCCAAAAATTACAATATTGACGTTTTTAGTCAGGATATTTGCCACAACAAAAGAAAAAAGGCCGTTCTGTTCAGCTTCCAGGTCGTTGAGCGTGTAAGTGTAGACATGCCTGACTTGTGTGCGGGCAGTGTGGGATCGATTCCCATGTGTATGAGACTGGTTGTTCATCGCTATATGTACCCTGCGACTGGCTGGCGACCAGTTCAGGGTGTAGTCAGTCGGCGTTTATCCTGATGTCAGCTGAGATAGGTGGCCAGCATTTCCCGTGACCCTGAACAGGATAAACGGCGCTGAAAATAAATGGGTGGATGTTCAGCTTCCATTATACAAACAGGTTTGATGGTGAGAAAATGACATACGCACACTGAGTACCCACTCCACATTTTATGTCATTTTGAAGAGCTATCTTTACAACAACGTCCTTGTGCTTGTCACTTTCTTTTTTGTGGCTTCCCTACTCCAACTCTCCTGGAGTGATACCGTGCTGAACATAAGCTCCAAAAAGAGCATTCAGCCACACCAAGAAACCAAGGTCATTGCAAACAGAGATGTGCCAAATGTGTTTTTAAAAAACTTGTGTTTTACAAGCGCCCTGTCAATTCCTCTCACTTTACACTGTTCATCTCTTTTTTAGTATTCCAAATGCCTATGTGAATGTGAAGCCGACCAGAAGGCAACAAAGAACATTTTGTTGGTGAAATTGACCACAGAATTTGACCTCAAGAGAAAGACACTCTTTACTGAGGAATTGTGACCAAGTAGCCTGCAGTAATTTTCTTTGACACTACTTTTAAAGAAGAAAATAGAACCAATGATGAATGAATAATTGATGCTCAAGTAGAACCAAGACATCAATCATATAAGATGCACCACATTGAACTCGAGTTTTTCTAATGGTGCCATCATTTGTGTGTGTGTGTGTTTGTGCATGTGTGTGTGTGTAGGGTCAAAAGCATGGTGTGCAGGTGTGAGTTACAAACTACTTTAGTTTGCGATCATCATTCATGTGTGACTGCATCACGTCGGTGTGGCTAAAATGGCTCGATGTGATTAAAAAAAAAAGAGAAGTGTATCGCTAAAATCATTAAAAAAATAATAATTAAAAGCAAGGATGGACGGAGTGGAGCTTGACAACAAAATTATCATTTATCGCAGAATAGCAGTTATCAGCTGCCTGGTAGCAATGATAAATTAGATGATTGTGAGGATGGGCGTAAAGAAACTCTCACTTGCACTATCATGAGACTGGAGCTTTCATCACCATGGAGACCTGGAAAGAGGGCAGGAGGTGAGGGGTGTGCGGGTGGTGGTGGGGGGGGGGGGGCAGCAAAAATAATGAAGCGTACAAAACATGCACAGACATGTACTATTCTTCCGTCCTGTCTACAGTACATGATCGTGTGAGACTCATGAGTGACATGCGGTTTTGCCCGATATGCTGTGATTGATGAAGTCTCATAGATAGATAGACAGACGCACATTTTGTGTTCAAGAGAGATCCGTTTGACAGGCTGTTGAGCAACAGGCATCTGTATTGAAGGAAAAATAGCATGACTGTGCTATCGCTCGGGATGAAGTGGGGGAAGGAGGGCTTTGGACAACCGTGTTTTCAGTCTAAATCAAACACTAAGCAAAACCTCTTGTTGGATTAAATATACAAATTGTTTGCTACCAATGCACATCTTCTAATGTGGTTTGGGGTTTTGCCAGGGTTAGTTAAGAAAACTATAGATTTGACCAAGGTGTAGCATTTCTTTGAAACTAGTTTTTTTTGTATTTACTGTTTCTTTTTTTTTTTTTTATCTTTTAATGACAGTCTGCAAGGAGACTGACAAAGCTTGCCAGTCTAGCATCTCTGCAAAAAAGTAGAATAGCAAAATGTTTTTCTTGGCAAGTTGGAAAACAGTGACTGAGCAATAAATTGGAATTGGAAGATATTAGGCTATCTCCTTGCAAGCATGATGATCTTGGATAAGGGGGAGGCTATTTTTTTCCCTAGCAGTTGAAGTCAGTTTAATTAATTCCAGTCACATACACATTGCTGTCAACATAATTTTCATTATTATCACACTGGTATTTGCATCCCCGAAGAGAGCTTTCGCTTATCTTAGCACACGCAAGTCTATTGTCACTGTTTGCTCGGAGGAATTACAATGAAGATACCACCAGTATTTTAAAATTGACTAATATGAGATTGTGCTCTCTACCATAAAAAAAGATTGTGCCCTCATAGCTGAGGTCAGAAACTTAATATAGCCTCAAGGGTGGCTTTTATTATCAGACATTGCTGTACATGAAGCCCAAATATTACATTTCAATTAATGGAGGTCTCTTAAAAAATGAATGATGTAAAAAATGATGTCATTGTCCTTGATTGATCGAAATTCACAATCAATTAATCAACAGTTATGGGGTTTAAATATTTTAATACCGATTTAAATGGCAGAAGAACTCGAAAAGTTCTGTAATTCCACAGCAAAACTGAGAATCAAACAACAACGGTCAATAGCAGTGATGTGTATTAGGAGCCATCTCATGTTCAATTGAAAGAACCACATATAATTGCCAATTACAAATTGTCCAAGACTAATTGGTAATTAGTCACTGACTGCAGGAGCTGAATGCTCGCGGCAGGAAGAGCTCTCAGAGGAGAGTCAAAGAGTAGTGGAGAAAATGAGAGACAGCAGGAAAAAGAGTTATATCTGCACACACGGATCAGCTGCTCAAAGCACAGGCACATTTTAGTGCCAATCTCCTATTCAAAAGTTATCCGTAAGCTGTTTTTTGTTTGTTTATTTCTGTAACACACACACACACTGAATATCCCGCTGTGTAAGAACTATCATAGACAAAAGAGAATTTAGTTGATCATGTTCTGAATCTTTAAGGCGGAACATCAAATATTCATGTCCCTGATAATAAACTTGCTGCTTTCTGTTTAATTTCCCTTCTGAGAATACACAACAGCAGCCACCCGTTGTCATCCCCCCTGCCAAATCGGTCTTTGTCTTTTTCTTTTCCAGCCATGAGTAATGCACTTTCTTGAACTCCTCAATTTTCTTCACGTGTCTATATCCTGTTTGCTTGAAAATGTACGTATCCTCTCGGGAATTTTGCACGAACCCCCAGCTGATTTTACCTAGATAAGTCCAAGCACTGATCTTGATTGTTTTGCATAATACATATGAATAATTCAGTGGCTGCAGTACCTTCTCTTGTTGGGATTTTCCCAGGAAGTACAGTCGCTCTGAAATTCCCTTCTTGTCGATCAGCGCAACAAGTCAGCGCACCTCACTTCCTACTTCACTATCGTTGCCAGCATGCTTCAAGGCTCACCAAAGAGCATTGGTGAGAGACAAGTGAGGACAATGTGTCTGATTGTCAGATACCAGTCAGTGTGTAATGCTACGTATTTGAGAAAATCTGTTTGTAATTAGTACATTGTATTTTTAAGTCAAAGTCACAGAAAATATGACCAGTAAACAAGCTTGAGTTGCATTCGTTCAATGAAAGCCTTGAGCGAATGACACCTTCTGTAAACAATTGCGCAAAAATGAATTAGTACAGTATTGAATCAAAATGATATTGCTATCACTACTGGCTTACTGCTTGAGACAGATCTGCCCTAAAGGGAGCCAATTTCCCCATTGCAATAAAAATGCTGTCAAAATATACGTATTCATTATGTATTGATCTAAATGGTATTTTAATGAAAGCATGTCACGGTCAACTTATTAAGACACCTTTAAAGTGTTTTAAAGTATGCATCAAAGTATAATATGAGGCCTGATAATATCTTCCATTTGGCAAAAGTGATAAAGTACAGCTCAGGAAATGCAACTGCCATTCTAAAACTAAACCATCTGCTTTGTGGAATCGGGGCTCTAAATCTATCCTGAACTTTAAGTAATTAATAACAGCACATGCAAGTAGAAAAAAATATGCTTGTTGTGAATGCATCTTACAATGGCGAGAAAATAAATTCTGATTTCCACCTTGCCCTCTCACAGGAGTACCAAATCGATATCATCTTTGCCCAGACTTGGGTGGATACACGCCTACGTTATAACAGCAGCAGCATGCGGATTCTCACTCTCAACAGGTACTCCATTATTGCCTGAGTCAACAATCTCACATGCTTTTTGGAAGCCTTCAGTCATGGAGCAAATTGGCTGATTGGCTTCAAACCTTGCATAGAAGTCTGAGGTATTCTCTCTCTCTCTGTCTGCCAGTAACATGGTGGGCTTGATCTGGCTGCCCGACACTATCTTCAGGAATTCCAAGACTGCAGACTCTCACTGGATAACAACACCCAATCAGCTTCTCCGTATCCGAAACAATGGAAAAATTCTCTACACGCTGAGGTGAGAGCTGTGTGTGTGGGTTACAGTCTTAACATTAGAATCTTTTGTCCTTGAAGTGCCATTTAAATGAAGAATGTCCACGTCTTGAAGGCTATCATTTGAATCGATATGTTGTGGATTTCAAAGGACAACTTGTGCAAATAGCAAACACAAGTGCGAATGACTGTTAGTCGAGGCGGGTTCTGCTCCTTTTAATGAAGACAACAGTCAATCCAACATACATTCTCCTCAGACACTTTGTTCATATTGTTTGCTTTCATGCTGAAAAATATTGCTAATTGTGTGAGAGGCAGTGTTTGTCCAGACCGCATGCCTTCTTTCTTTTGGTTCTGATTCCGCTCACACTTTGAGCCATTACTTGCTGACGCTCATCGAAGCATGCAAAGAGAATCACTGAAACGTCCATGTTATTCTATTATTCAGGTTAAGGGTTGCTGTAACAGTCTTTCCCAGTTGATTTAAGGTGAGAGGTGAGACATTACACCGCTGGACGTATCACCTGTCAACCATATTGATTGGGTCAATGACTGGAAATGAGCCTGCTTCTGCTATATGAACTAGTACACTAGCAATGCCCCAAGTCATATATTGTTAAATCAAAAGCTGCCTGATGGTGCCAATCAAAATTGACCTTTTTAATTGTTTTTTTGTAAAGTTGTGTTTTTGATTCTGCTATTGCACTGGATCAAGTTATACCTAGATTATTCCACACATATATTAGATGGTTACGGATGGTTAATAACATAGCGGGTGAAATGTCAACACTTTCCAGCTTCTTTCAGATGTTGGGACAAAGGTGCTAGTTGTTCACACCTCAGCTCCATATTTGGGCTTTCTGGCACATCCGTTATTGCAGAAAGTATATCTGCAAGTTGAGAAGTCAGCAATGTGCACTTACCACAGAGAAAAGCAGGATGCAGGCTGCTCGCTGTTCTGATTGAGGTTCCACTTTGGTGCATATTTTACATGGCACAGAGCTGTCAGGCAACTCACATCATTACGTTGCGTGGCAATAAGTTCTTTTCAGGCAATTGACTGAAGAACAGGACGTGACTTGAGTGAGCGATGTGTCTTTCTACTTTTCTCTGTCTGTCTCTTTAGAATGACCATCAACGCTGAGTGTCAGTTGCAGCTCCATAATTTCCCAATGGACGAGCACTCGTGTCCTCTCGTCTTTTCCAGTTGTGAGTACTGACAGTCACAAGTCCACAGACACATGAGCTGGCACTTACGTTTATAGGAATGTAACAAGGCGTCTGTATCCCCTAACCTTCCCATACCCTCATGTAATTGATCCATAGGATAAAATAGAAGTCAAGTCCGCAAAATTTTCATTGTAACAGTATTGTCTCTGCAGCCCAACTAGTGTTCTGGTTAATGGTGTGGTTAAAAATTTGTTTTGGGTTGCCTTCCCCTTTAAGACAGGGAAAAGTTTGGGAAGGTAGCAGACAGTTCTGCCTTCCAGTGGCTTGCAACAGTCATAAGAGAGATCAAAAGATGCAGATGATGATTTTGCAAGCCAAAATGAGGAGCGCAGCTGCTGTATCTCCAAATCCATAACCGACTAGTAATGTGCTTGATGCTGGAGCCTCACACAACTATTTAAATGTGTGGTTTAGGAGGTGGTTGCTCCCCGCTGAATCAAATATGATTAAATTAATTTCAGGTAACCATTTGAGGCAACACCAGCTGTGCTGTTTGGTCTGAAGTCAAGCAGCAGCTGTTTCCATGCAAAAATGACAAATTAATATGAATTAAGAACCCTGACCTTGAACAGATCTACTGTAAAAGAAATCGGAAACATATTTATTAGTATCAAGGCATAAATTAAATGTTTCCAGTTCAAATGAATAGATGACTAACTCATTTTCCATTGGATTTTTTTTTCAATCACTACCAGACACTGTTTTATATCTTTCCTTCTCAGAAAACTCATAACTGTGCTTAATACTGGATTTTTAAATCAGCGTATGATCTCCCTTGTAATTAAAGAACAACGGAAATTGCATTTGGAGAAGCTGCTCGCTCTGCCACATTTTTTTTTTTCATAGACCAACAGAGCCTCTGTTTCTAGAGAAGTAACCATACACCTTGACACACACATGCATACATGCTATATTGTGTTTTTTGTTTTTGTTTGTTTTTCCAAAAATGATTACACGTGATCGTTGAGCTGACATGGCTGCGGTCACACTGAAGAGCTCCTACTGTGTCAATGATATACTGCCCACATATACTCTCATTCGCTTTAGGTACTTTTTTTTTTTTTTGGGATATTCATTGGTTGTATTTTGAAGCCTGAAGGTACAGAAGACAATGTGTGCATAGTATTCCTAGTTCTTAAGGTTGTGTGATGAGTAAGTAGTGTTATCCCAATTTACACTCATGCAAACCCGACATTATGATTATCCATTGCCTGTTTTACCAAAGTGGTTTGAGTCAAGTGTTTCAGTGACGTTTGTCTCTAAAACTTTGGCCGTTTGGCGATGCTCGAATTGGTGCAATTTGGGTCTTCAAATGAAGAGCGCCAAGCAGAGCTGCTGTGAGTCACAGCTTAATTTACTTTCCCATTTGGATGGATAAATAGATGGATGACTATGGATGGTATAGATTGGTGGATTAGAGCAAAGGAAAACTAGTTAATTATTTTTTTTTTTTTTTACTAAGATGGTGCTGTACTGGCATCTTCAAGAGCTCTAACATAGCTCTGTTATTTTCTGTTTTTTTTTTGTGTGTGTTTTTTGCTCTGACTAGTTTTTTTGTCAGGTGTGACTTTGTTTTGTCTAATATATGGACTGTTCCTGCGTTTTGGCCGTGACATTCCCTCGATGGATCGATTTCTGTGCATGATGTTAGCGCCTTCTCAGCACCATGCGTGTGGTAGCACTGATTTTGATGGAAGGAATGTCTGCACTATTTAACTGTTGCCATTTGACGGCCACGGGGCTGTGTTGGGCAGTATCATTCACGGCCCTGTTTTTTTGGGGGAATATGTCAGCGCTGTTGGTAGGTCTATATTGCCGTGGCTGAAGGATGGCTGGTTGGAGCTGAAGATAAAGACAAGACATAGGAGCAACGCGGAGCGTGGGGGTGTGCCTCGAACTGATTTGAAATCGAAGCCAATCTACTATATGAGACAGGAGACCTGAACCATCCTCTCTTAGTCTCTCTATTTGTTAATGGACAACAGATAATTGTTTATCTTGAAAACCTAGCGGAATCAGATGCCTTTGATCCACTTTGAATCTCTCCTCCCCTCAAGGGAGGGATAGCTTTGTTTGTATTGTTGCCAATGTTTTATGTGCTATTTTCCATGGTAAAGCTATTTTATGTTTTTGTAAAGCGCTTGCTCATGTCAAAAGCCTTTGTGAAAGCGCCCTATAAAAAAAAATGTATTGTATTGTATCTAATGGAAGGCCATTGTCTTAATGAGCGTACAACAAGGACTCACTCTCCTCTAGCTCATTATTGCTGTCACTCATTTCCCCACGTTACATCTCACTGACCCGAGCTCAGCCTCCCTCTCAGATGCAGATTCAGTTTGATATATTTATGTAGCGTGCATTAGGCGTGCCTCCGACTTGGAGCTTAAGTAGTTGGATTTTCCACACCAACTCAGGCTGGTCCAGTCCCAACTAAGTTGTTACAGAGGTGAGGGTGTGATTTACCAAAGTCAAATTTCTTGTTTGGCACGCTCAAACATGGCGAATAAAAAAACTCTCGAATCTTGAATCTTGAATTTTGGGTCAGACCCTCCTGTTTGGTCTTTATATATCCCTTGCCTGTGTGAGTTTTCTCTCCTTGAACATCCTCTCACATCTCAAAAACATTCACATTTAGTTAATTAAGGTTTCTAAATTGTCTTTTGTGAGTCTGAATACTTGTTCACCGTTATGTCGTCTGATTGACCAAACCAGGGTGTACCCTGCCTCTTGTCCAAAATCAGTGTGCCCCACACTGACTTCCTGATCATTTTAGTCATTGTTATTTTAGACGCATGTCATATGATCACACTAACGTTAACATCAGCTCTAGCATGAACACAAGTGGTGTCCTGGCTGGTCGAACATTATAATATTAGAACATTCAAGGCTATCTAGGCCACCGACTCTCTCTCTCTCTCTCTCTCTCTCCCTCTCTCTGTCTCTCTCCGGTCTCCTCCTTCCAGCAATCTAAAAGAGCATATGTCTTGTTTCTAGATGGCTACCCACGAGATGAAATTATATACAAGTGGCGAAGAAACTCAGTGGAGACATCGGACAAGAAATACTGGAGACTCTACCAGTTTGACTTCATGGGGCTCAGAAACACCACTGATGTACTGACCACGACTGCAGGTACAAAAGAAGCAAAAGCGTGCTGACCCCATTTCATACATCTGAACCTCACCTATGGCTTCATGGCAGTTGCCCTATGTGAAGGAGACTGGTGTTGTGGCTTCAAGCCTGAAGGGGAAAAAGGGATATTAATCATCAACAATAATAGAGATGAACCGTAAAGTTAAATTATTCAGTTCTTTTCACATGGTGATGATGCTGTTCCTGCTTGTTGTTTGGGGGCGGCAGTTGTAATGTTGTCACTCCAATAGGTGCTACTAATTACACCCTCGACTAGCTTCACGTAGGCCCAATTAATTTGTAATGGTGGTTTTTTAAAGCGGATTATGCTGAGCACTATAAATGAGGGGTATCGGGTCCACAACATGA
This sequence comes from Syngnathus typhle, assembly GCF_033458585.1. Lineage (NCBI taxonomy): Eukaryota > Metazoa > Chordata > Actinopteri > Syngnathiformes > Syngnathidae > Syngnathus > Syngnathus typhle. The sequence goes on from NC_083739.1 coordinate 7,108,807, forward strand.
CAAGGTTATTGTAAACCCCTTTTTAGCTTGCTGATGAACCACACTGATCCTACTTTCACTTTACAAGAGCTTCTTTTATAAATGTTCTCTTTTGTCACCAGTATCAACTGAAAAATCAGTAAATGAACAAGTAAGAGCATAAAGCGGAGTAATATTTAATCCAAATGCCTGATTCTGATTCCGTGGGATAAAAGAGTAAAACCATTGTATATAAGTGCAACATATCACAATTAGAGCCTGTGTAATTTGACAGGAGCACTGTATAAGTGTCAGGACATGTTGAATGGCCCCTTTAAAGGTTAACGTTAAATCACATCACGATAGAACTCACAGCTTCTTAGATTTTTTTCCTACGGAAAAGAAATAAACAATCCTTCTCTTTTTCATTTTGAAAAACAAAATGTAATAGTAAATATTCTTGGGGAAAACTACAGTTTGCACACAAACATGCAACTCAGCCCCAATGTACACATGAGGCAACTCAGCCCCAATGTACACATGAGCTCATTGGTGGGGGTAACTAAATGATGACAGATGAGCGCTGTCATCCTTATGGCTGCTTGGGTTCTCGCTGTATTTTTACAACACACTCACTCATTGTCCTATGGAGATGTAGTGATCCCTCGCCACTTCGTGCTTCACCTTTCGCGAATGCAGTACTTGGCGGGTTTATAAGTGAAGGGAGAACGGCGTTTAATACACGCTAAGGGGTACGTTTGTTTAAAAGACAAAACAAAAAAGATTTAGACTACATGCACACTGCAGCTCAATTCAGATTATTTTGCCCTAATGTGACCAGTCAGATTTTTTTTGACAATCTGAACGGCTCAACAGAGCGAAAGGAAGGAAGATTGACTTTTGATAGGCCGTGGATCTGAAAATTTGTATTAAGTAACTTCCGGCTTGAACACAAAGCATTAAGTAGACAATTGTATTCATAGCAGTAACTCAGTGAGATAGACTTTTTTTTTTATTTGGCACAGCAATGCATGAAATGGATCAAAAATCCTCCCCTCATTCCCCCAAAAACTATTTACACCTCACTAATTCACCAATTGCTCCTCTGGGGCTATGAAATATCTGAGAGATACGCCTGTGGCGCCTACGCCTGTGGCGCCTGCTCAATGGACCACATTTAGTTCTTCCACAAACACTACGTTGCGAGTGACGTCTTTTTCTTCTGTGCATTGGGGGTGCATATGTTCACACATCAGAAAAACTGAAGTTGCATTTAACATGGAATGTGAACACTTACACACACACACACACACAAAATCTGATCACACCCAAAAATGACAAATTAGGCATTAAGACATGTGGTGTGAACGTAGCCTTAGACTTCACCTCACATAAATGTATTTTTGAATAAAATATCTAATACAGGCCAACTTTCTTTACTTGTCACAATTAACTATTAATGTAGTAAAGCTGCAGCATTTATGAAGTACATTGTTCATAAATATAAGAAATCTGGAGACCTCCTGCAGTCCCAGACTCTGGTGGGACTTTCTCTTTTAAGCTTAAATGCACAATGTACTGCAATCCATGTTTTTTTAACTTAGTGTTGACAACAGACCTTGTTGTTTTCAGCTAACACAATCTCACAATAATTACTATATTTCCAGCTTGAAAATGCAAATTTCCCTCAGTTTATGGAGTCTGGTATGGACACATTGATTCATGAAGACACCAAAAACATCACGACACATTCATGACATCACTACCTCAGATAAGAATGTGATTATTATTTTTTTTTTTTTGATCCTTTCTCAAAGCTTCAAACTGGAGACAGTTAATTGAAAACGTGCACCTTTTACAGTAACACATATGTTACTTAACACACGGTTGCCAATTATTGTGTTTCTTTTTAATTTTTTCGTCTGTTCCAATTCACATCTTGCTCTTTTTTTTCCTTCTCCCACTTCATTGTGTTTAGTGAGAAGAGTGGCGAGAATCACTGCCCTTTTATTCCAACATGTTGACCAAGCTTGAGGACGTTTCAGTTTGGATGACAAATAAATGGTCTTGTGCATTAGGATGAAACAAAATTCATAGTTAGAAAAGTAATCTTAGTTGTTTCATATTACCTTGAGACATAACTCTTTCATTCCGGAATACTTCAGGCGGTTTAAAACTTCAAGGTCGCTTAAGCTTTCATCAACTGACAGATAAAAATAAAGGCAGTTTAGGGGTGGTGTTTACCAGGTAGTAACTCATCCCAAGTCCCCAACTATCATTGCATTACTTTTAGAACTTGGGGCAGCACACCCAAAATACTGCTCAAGGCAAGGCTCGCAGCAGACAATTGTCACAGTGGACTTGAAGTGATCCAGACACAAGGAAAAGTAAATTATAAAAGAAATGTTGTCATGGGACACGTGGCATGATTCCTTCCTGTGACTAGCTCCAAATTAGCTTTTAGATCATTCAGAAGTTTTAAAATGGCATTGCTGAACATACTATGTCGTAATACTTTATGTTGGAGAAGACCCCCGACGCCTCTCATCATGCCTACGCCTACGTATTTGTATAGTTGGTCCCATTCAGAGGAACTATTTAAGGACTCAAAATCAGCCCTTTGATAAATCACATTGCGCCAGCTAAATCAATCAAAATCAACTGCAGAAATGTTTGGTGGAGGCAATCTTGGGTGCGCCTGTTTAGTTCACCAACTTTTCGACTCTTTTATGTAAACAATGACTGTGCTTGTTTTTGTACATGCTGGTAGAACTCCAAATTAAACTGTTTGTAGCAGACAGTCCTATCTTGTGCAAATGAGCCCCCCGCTCCATCTGTACTGCAACATCAATCAGAACTACGACTTTTCATTACCATGACGAAGAGGGGTGGAGCTATCAGAAAAAAAAAACGGCAAAAAAATGTCCCATTGATACTGTCACTTTAATCATCTAGTATACATTGTCATGATGTGGTTGATCACAACTACAGACATCATTTTCAAGTGACAAATGTCTTCTAATTTCCTTCCAACAGGAGACTATGTGTTGATGACAGTATACTTTGACCTCAGCAGAAGGATGGGCTACTTCACCATTCAGACTTACATCCCGTGTATCCTGACTGTGGTCTTGTCCTGGGTCTCCTTCTGGATCAAGAGTGACGCCACGCCGGCGAGGACAGCCTTGGGTAAGCTGCACATGTGGTGCAACTGGGCATTATGAATAACCTTTTTTGTTTTTAAAACTTGCTACCCATCAGTGACACTTGCTTTTCGACAAGCATTAATAATTTATTTTACTTGCATGATTAAGTGTCCTGCATGTTGACACTTTGTTTGTTGCTGTCTTTTGGATGATGAGTTCTGCCTGGAAGTCTTATTGTGGTAAGTGACTTCATTATGCCTGCATGTTTGTTCATATCCACAATATGTTCACAAATACCAAAGGGATAACACAAGTTGTATTCTAGCAAGTCACTGAAAAAAGATGAACACTACAATTACAAATCCAGACCATTATACTGTGAATCTGTGTATATTATAAATACTGTATTCCTTCAATAAATCAATATTGGTGAGGAGGGATTAACAGATATATGAGCATATAAAATGCAAAAGTCAAGAACGAAAAATCGTTAGTCATTGCACTCCAAATACACCAAAAAATGTCAAACTGAATCAAGTAATCTTGACGCCACATGCTTCAGTTATCATAATTAGATTTACTGTGGCACATTTTCCATTTCATTTAATCAATTAGATTGATGGCATGTGCAGTAATCATACCAGTAAGCGTAAATTTATTGTAACCAGAGTAATTATTTGGCAAAAAATCTTTAGTCCACTGAGTTCCCAGTGCCCCTAATCAAGCGCTGTCACAGAAATTCTGTTAGAACTTCCCTACGGCAATAAAGACTGGATTTAGGTCTGTCGAGATTAAAAGGAAAAAAAATCACGTCACTTTCTGCTGTTAGCGCATTCCATGAGGCATCCCTGTTATGATTGTTTTTTTCTTTTCACCTCAAACTGTAGTGTCATAATACAAAACGTTTTATGTTTTGCTGAGCTACTACCGCCCATAACGTTAGGCAAGATGGCAAATCACTTGCGCTATAAACGTCAAAATGTTATTGTCACCGTGGGATAGTGGGAACGTAATTTTGATTTCTTTGTGTCTTGGCATATGGTAGAAAATGACAATAAAGCAGACTTTGACTTTGTGTGCCTGGCTCTCAGGCCCCCGACACACGGGTATTTCTAAATGAACTTTTGACCTGTCTGTAAGCAAACATTCTTTTTGTGAGGACGCCATGTTTCAGTGGTAGACTTGTTGTTTACCAACTCAGATGTTGATGGATTGATTCACAGCCATTGTGCCCATGTCCATGTATGTGTCTTTGAACAAAACCCTAAACCCCTGGTTTCTCCTGATGGTTTGTTGTCAATGGAAAAAAATGAAGTGAAGCGCTTTGAGTAGAAAAGCACAATATTTATATAAGTTATTTTCAAAAATATTTTATAATTTACCATTTACAAAATGAAAAAAAATGAAAAAAACAAGTTTTTAGAACGTCAGACCTAACTGTGTTTCCTTTATTCGTGGACATTTTTATTTACTCACCATGTCCACTTTAAACACCTTATGTGTGGCGGACATTTTGTGCTGCAAATGTACTGCCTGTGTATGCGGGGACATAATAGCTTCAGTCAGCCCGTCTTTCAGGCGCAATGAAAGGCAGCAAATGCTCCCAGCGTATAGGCGGCGTTGTGATACACGGCCACTTTCTGAGAAAGGCTTGTGATCACTTCCAACGAACACAACAAACAGGCAGCACCAGGAAGCGAGTGTCCCACCCCTGATAAACACCCCCATTCAAGTCAGCGACACAAAGTCATTTAGCCTGCCTTCTCTGGTTCACCGCCTCCATTTTCAAGTGATGTCTGAGAGCTGATCTCGAGGCCAGAGGGCAAGAAGAGGGGAGATAAGAGGAAGAAAAGACAGACATAAAACAAGGATGCCAAACAAAGTGGGACCCAAAGTGTCAGTAAGAAGGAGGAGGCCAACACTCAAATGAGGAAGGCAATGCTACAGAATCCCATCCTGAGCAGCAGCGCTTAAAATGGTAGTGCTGCCAGGTGGCATTTGCAAAGACCTGTCACTCAGCCACTCCTCATCCAGGCAGGACATTTGGGGAGCAGCAGGCTGGAAGTAGGAGAGGCGAGCTGGGGTTGATTCTTGTTAGAGCTCAATCTGTGCAGCTCAGATGGAGTTTAGAGGTATAGGGCCTATGATGGGAAATCACACAGCTCGTGACTCTAGTAAAGAATGAGGAAATTAAGGAACTGGAGAGTTAAATGAAATAGTCCAAGACAAATCGATAAACATGCTATCGTGACAACTACAACTAAATAGTTTCGCTCCTGTGAGACATAAACACATTGATGTTTAAGGTGCCATGCAATATGTATTGTATATTTTAAAATATGTCTCTTATCTTTGATATCCTTTCTGGTTTATCCTGTCTAATTTAGATAGATTTGACATGATCTGGGTTGGCAATGAGCAGGAGGCAGTTTTTCAAGCTATTGTTATTTGGTCTGAAACAACAGTGTTATATTCACTATGTAAATAAGCCGTGCTCCAATTGAGTCTCTGTTGTCCTTAATTTAATTTGCCAGTGTACGTGCTACAAATACATTTGTGAGTTTAAAATCACGCAGCCACACACAATGTAGGCTACACACACATTGCTCTCAGCTGGGCACGGGAACTGTGACTGACAATTGTGCCGACAGCCTGGTCCCCCTGGGGAAAAAAAAATTGCCACCTCCATGGTGATGCCCAGCGACCTTGCAGCCATTAAGCAAGCATTTTGAGTGGCTGAGCACTGCAATGTGAGCGGGATTGTTCTCCTGCTGATTCTCGATGTACTGGATGCTCTCATTGAAAACGTAAATAATATCGGTACACCCCCATGGTGACGAACCCACCAGAAGAAACTGATACAGTTCAGATGATACGGTGCAAATGTAGAGGAAAAAAGGCTCAACATTAAAAAAAAAAAGCATTGGTCGATAAAATTAAATCTGACACAAGATCAAGTTTCGGCATAGCCTTCATCAGATAATCTATCTAAGGTTTCCCAAGAAGAGCCATCATTCACACAAACGTTTTTCAGAGGCAACATGTTAAAAAGAAGCTGACAGCGCTTCTCTAGGGAAGAGATGGCAGAGATAAAATTTGGCGGTATCGGCCCTTCAAACTGGACTGGAAGGTTTTTTTTGTTTTTTTTCAAACACAGGTGATCACGTGTTTAAGAGCAAAAAAAAACAACCTACTTTTCTAGAGTCAACACAATAATGTATAGCCCAGTAAACTGCCTTAAAGAAGTGAATGATCATGGCAGGGTCAGTGGAAATAATGCCAGACTGAATGCATAGCAGATGTGGCTTTAAATCACCTTTATTCAGATTAAACTACGCTTGGCAAAACTGGCCAGTTGCATGTTATAAACACCATTAGCGAAAACGAGGCCAGCAATGAGGAGCAGCATTTTATATGTGTGAAATTGTCTGTATTTTTGAGAAGAGTTTCTATGTAGAACACAAAAATGGAGTGAAATTGAAGTGAATTGAGCGGTGATTTCCTCTATGTTTGAAATGTGAAAAAACAGAGGAAATAAATCAGTTCCAGAGTCAAACTGTTGCGATCATGACATCAGTGTTTTTTATATCTGATGACATGATTTGAAGATTGTGTTTGACCTGACCTATTTTTCACTTAAACTCATTCTTCATTGGCGATGACAGCACCAAAATGAACACAGAAGTCTTAAGTCTACCATTTTAAAGAAAAATGCAACCAATCAAGTTGGGAGATACGTAACAATATAAAACTCACTAGCAAAGGTTGCAAGCAAAGCTTTTGTAACCAGTGCAATCGACATCTATTCCAAAAAGGCTTTGAGTTGCCTATACTTGCCATAGGATTGTGGCAACTACCTTTATATACGTATAAATGAAATTCCTCCACTCCATTCAACATAGCTCCCTGGCACCAAGATGCGACAAATGGGTGCCAAAATAATTCATTGATTTGGCCCGAGTACAACAGTAATGGCAATATGAGATTCCTTAAGTCAATAATGTATAATTGCTTTTTAAAAAAATTGATTTGAGAATGCTAAACCTTGAATATGCAGTGATTCACTGTAAATTAAAGCTACTACCATTTCTCTTAGATCGATCCGTTAATACTTTTGCTATCTTGGTGTTTTGCTACAACTGATGATTTAAAAACTGTATCAGATTCGTTTATAAGTACTTGGAAATAACAGCTGAAAAATTCTCTTGTCTCATATTCACCTCAAGGTGTCAAACGGTTAAATATTTTTAGTCTGCAGAAAAAAAAAAAAAAGGAATTTGCCTCACTGTTCCAATACTTCCGGAGTGATGTGTGTGTGTGTTCCGTCACTCCGTTGCCTATTTTGTCACACCACAGGTTCTTTTCGGTAGTCGGTAGACAAGGTATCACCTTTGTTGCCATGGCATCACTGAGAGAAAAGTTCCAAAGAGTGAATGAACCTGTGAAAATAAGATTAGTGGAATTAATTTGATGGCCAGAAGCAACATTGTGCCAAACATGCACTTAGATTTGAGGAAGAGTTCTTCATTTACCTTAAATGTAATGAGCGAGGGGAGAAAATCGAAGACGATCACTCGACCAGTCGGTAGCTCAAAATAGAAGGGAGCAACTCGTCTCTATGGAAACGCTGGGTGAAAACAGCACCATGAAAGGCATGTAGAGAGGGAGATGAGAATGAAAAAGGCTGAGGAAAGAAGAGAAAAGATGAGAATGAAAAGCCAGAGACGGTGATTTGGCCCACATGTGCATGTATGACTATGTGCAACACTGCCATTTTCCCATCTTTCTGTTTGCACCATTCATTGACAGATTTTATTTTACTTAAGGTCTCACGGAGCCCTTTTTAGCAATCTTTCTAATAACGGCATGTTTTGACGCAGGATTCATTCAAACATTTTCATGAAAACACTTCAAAGCTTTCCTTCCATGCCAGCAATACCGATGTGATGACAGGATTATTGTAAATTTCTACTAAAGTGAAAACTTTAAAAGTGCACTAATGTATTTAACTTGAGAAACCTTGCAAATAATCTCCTCAGGGCTGACAGCAGCAGCACAATGACGTTGTTTGATCACAGTTAATAAGTGCTCTGAATTTTTGTGTTCTCATGTCTTTGAATGCCTTAACCGTTGTATGATTTGGAAACTAGTCCAAATATTGGGGATTGGGGGTTAATATCCTTCAAAAGTGTAATTAATTGTACAACTACTGTGATCACAACCTGAAGTCACAAAGCTTTGGTGTTAGCATCCCTCACCCATGCGTTGACCTTTTCAGGCATCACCACGGTGCTGACCATGACCACATTGAGCACAGTGGCCCGCAATTCCCTCCCTCGAGTCTCCTATGTGACGGCAATGGACCTGTTTGTCACTGTCTGCTTCCTGTTCGTCTTTGCTGCCATGATCGAGTACGCCATGCTGAACTACTGCTCTGGTCCGCGCAGACCTCCAGCAAAAATGCAAAAACTGGTAAGCCACTTACGTCTTCATTCCGGTCAAATGCCACGGTTCGTCTTTAGGTTCATAATGTATTCAAAACAACAAATCCGCTTTGGAAATATAGTGTGAGCCATTTAATGAAGACCAACGATGCTCCAAGGAGTTCTGACTTCACTAGTGGAGCTTGCGCTGAGGAATTGGACCCATCTGTCAGATCAAAAGGGGTCAAGTGCTTTATTATGTATTCATGTTCATTTGATCAAACATTCCAGATGTGACTGTGATTCATTTAGTCACAAAAAACACATTGGTGTGAAACATCGCCACTCAGAAACTCTATTGAGTGCTGACTGAGGCTGTCTCTTTGTACATATATAAAGTGCACCATGCTACCGAGCTCACCATGTCTTCAAAGGTGAATGTCGTTATGAGCAAAAGTGTGCCACTTGAGAACCTTTCTTGCCGTCACCCAAAGAGCGCTGGAAGCTCAATGCGTGGGAGTTCTCAAGGCTGCTGCACCTGTCACCATTGATTCAGTGGCAGCAGCACACGTCTACTTGTCAAGCTGCTGTTGCCATTTGGTCGGGGGTGTTGAAGCTCACGGCTAATAACGACTTTTGTTTTCGACTGAGCAAGTAACACAAAGTTGAGTTTGAGCAGCATATTTGAGAAACCTGTAGCTCTCTGCTGTACTGCCTCTGTGTGTGCGTTTTGGTTGTTGCGTTACGGGGCGGGGCCATTTCATCACGCCATGTGAAAGAATGTGTTTGCCGTTATTATTATTGCTGCAAAGCTCATGTCAGGGCTCCTTTAATTGTTTGTGTGACTTCCAAATAATTGAGACAGGAATTAATTAGTGTACAAGGAGAAATGTAACCATGTGGAGCACCAACGAGAGAGTCAGTAACAAGTACCTGTTGACAGCGGTCAGAAATTAAATTTATGGCAATATGTCTCAGACCTCCATATAGCCCTATTTCAATGAGTCGCAGCAACGGCAGCAGAGTGTGAATCTGCATGCTGTTGAAAGCAGATGTAAAATCAATAAACAGCCCTGAAGATGCTTAGTCAAGGTGTTGAACAGAGTGACAGTAGCATCATCAGTTCCCCTCTGACTTTTATAGGGAAACTAGAGATGATCTAAGCAGTTAGTAACAGATGCTGTAATTCGTCTACTGATGACTCTCACAAAGCATCTCCCCAGAATGGATGTAATTGCAATGGGTCTCCAATCTTTTACTTCAGTTGGTCCAGGCTTTTTTGGAAGAAGAAGTGAATAATTGACTTTTTCCAGATACCTGGAATTCTTAAAGTACTGAAATAACTTTGAGACAATACCTTTGAGTTCATGAACATTTTCTTTCAATACTCTCCCTTTCAGGTCATCGGGCCAAGGTGAAGAGTTGAGCTTAATGGTTCTAAGGTTCGTCGAGTCTGATAGGAACATACTCAGGAATGGACTTGCACACATCATCACGCTCACAATATCCACTAAAGAAGACATTTAACTCAACGGCAGGGAATGGAGAAGGGGGGTGCGCTTTGTCTTGGATTCCCTGCCCATCGTCACATTTAAACCTTTACAAGCTTTCTTGGCATTTCCTGAAAAATATTGATACTAAACTTTATCCTTTAATCATTTTTTTTGCTCTCCTCTGATTTGATCATAATTCACATCTTTTTTTTTCCCTAACAAACTCAGCATTGACATTTTTAAAAACACAATTTTCCTGACGGATGCATTACTTCATGTCACTCAACATCCATAAATTGTTATTAGGGAATATTGTAACTGTTTTTGTTTATGTGATTTTACTTTCATTCAACAATAAATAGGATGTTAGGGTGTCAATTATTTCATGAGGGGTGTCACATGAGTTCAGAAACAGCCAGTCAATAGTTTGCAACTCGCATCGTGGTTCCTCCCTTCGGTCTTCGGTCCAGGTCACTCTGTCCTTGGTCACTGTCTCTTCCCATCTCAGCATGGCCCTGTCGCATGGAAGTAGGTGGATGACAATATTGTCAGATTTCCCCAGAGCAGGCTTGCAGGTGGATTTATAGGCGTCTGGTATGTTGCCATCACACTTCTCTGGGGTGCGTGCCAGGCGGGTAGGACAGTCCATATATTGGTCTAGTGTAGGCAGGAGATCGGACACATTAATTATTGGTTTGTGATTGTCCATGCAAAAATAATGAAACACAGATAATTATTGTGTGAATGCTGGGAGTATAGTCTGGACAGAAAAGAATGTGGAGGCAGTCATGTCATTGCAAATCCATAAAGCACATGCAGGATCATGTCAGGTTACGGTGGAGCTTCCAATATTGAACAAAGTCTAATCATTTATTGAATTGAGTTATTTATTTCTTCTGTCTTCATTTCAAGCGTCTGTTGGCTGATCAGCTTCCTTTCGATGGAGCAAATTCTAGCTTTGCTATGCGTTGAAAATGCAAATATTATTTGCCGGCGTTGAGTCTTCCTCCCACTCCCCACCACACGCACACACACATGCACACACACACGCTCACGCACGCACACACAAAACACGCACACAGATGAAATTGGTTTCCTTTTCTTTAAACCAATCAGATTTTCAATTCCACACTCTGCTCTTTCATATTCGAATCCTCAGAGAGACATAATTTTTTTTCTATCGTCTGATTGGTTCAGCTATGTTTATCCCTCTGATTGGGTGGGCTTAAACCTTGCACCTGAGACTGACTTTCAGGAGGACGATGTCAGACATGATTAAAAATTCATTTTTAAGGCACAACATTTCAAGGGAAAAAGTGCACATAATGAAGCTTGGGTCACCAACATTGTTGGTAGCTGCCTTGTTGAAGCTGGAAATTATATTTTTATATTTTTGACTGGACCAGTTACACAGACAGACAGGCAGGACCAAAGAAAGAAGGTCTGCTGCATCTGTATAAGCATCTATGTTGAGTGCAATGTATTATATTCAAAGTTTTGATATTGATCAATGTTGCTTGTGAAATGCTGTATTATAGTGTAACAGTGTGAAGATATATTGTATGCTAAAGTTTATTGTGTTGCTTGCTTTAGTGAAAATGGTATTAATGCTCCAATACGGTAAATATCTCTTGCGAAAATAGATTACCGGTCAGATTAATATCGAACCCAGTGCCCAATTGTTGCTTGGCAGGGATAATATACGTACTTCCTTCCGTGGAACTTTTTCTCAGTGCTGATTGCAGGTTGATTAGTAGATTAATAGAGATGTAGAGATGACGAGGTGGGTACTGTGTAATGTAATGAGTGGAGCCGGCCACCTGTTACTCGATAAAGTTAACTGAATAAACTATTTTTTTGAATCTCACACTCAGTTACATAGTAGTATTTTTGTATGTTTGTATTTGAGAGGTGTGTTTGGTGATGTTACTATGTTGGAATACTGCCTTGCTCTCCTTTCATGTGTCACAGTACCTGCTGGCATTCATGTTCCCCCCAATGAACTGTACGGCCCCAGTGCCGCCAGCACGATCATGACACTCTCAACATCATATTTGATTGAAAAGCAACAAACACTTGTCTGTATTGCTTACTTGGCAGCCATCACACACACACACACTAGACACCATCAGAACCAAATGAGTTTACCTGGCTCTCATCAGACCGCAGGACATTTCAGTAATCCATGTCCTTATCTGCTTGTCTTCAGCTTTGCTTACAGGTTTTCTAGTGGATCATGTTTTGAAGAGATTTCCTTCTTGGTCCAGACCAATTTATAGCGTCTGACCCACCCCTTCAATTTTTGTACCAATGCTGGCAGTACTACATCAAATCTCGCACTCCTGCCATTTAAGAGAGGAGTCACTTCCACGGTTCCACCATACACCAAACATATTTCAGTTTATCCTCACAGGTTAAAGCACGTAATCAGTCTATTTGAAGCTCGTATTTCGAAAAAGCACTGTATTTATTACTGCTTTACTGTATATATCAGGAGACCAGCATGAAATTGGCAAATGTGTACTGAGTCCCATGCATACAGTAGGTGTGGGTATATGCGTCCATGCGCGCTACTGCTTTCGCAATTTGCCATGCACAGTGGCAACGCAATCGTTAGATTCTTGAAAAAAATCTCCACATTTTTCTCTCCTTCTACAGACATATTCATCCTTCAGCACGGGTCGACTCCCTCGTCGACACATGATGCCCACGGGCAATGCTCTCTTCTGGCAGGACTATGACGATGACTGCCTGGACCAGTGCCTGGATGGGAAAGACTGCAAGAGTTTTTTCTGCTGCTATGAAGAATGTAAAGAAGGCGGCTGGAAGAAAGGGCGCATACACGTCAACATTAGTGAACTGGATTCCTACTCTCGGGTATTCTTCCCGACTTCTTTCTTGCTCTTCAACATTGTTTACTGGGTCAGCTACCTCTACCTCTAGTCACACTCCTGACATAGAGCATTGGAGCATCTGTATTTGTCATGCTGCCTCTGGAATTGGGGATAGTTTTTTTCAGAATCGAGGGTAAGGAGGGACATGAGCAGGAATGGACTAATTAGACCACAGACATCTGGGTGGCAATGCAGTATTTTGACCCACCAGGTGGCAGAGCACCCATAGTGCCTTCTCTAGTAAGGGTGCACAAGGTCACCGCAGCATTGCTGTTTTTATTCGCTCATACATCACGCCGCCGCATGCCATTTTCTCTGTGGTTCTGACTACAGGAAATGGTAGGACGTTCATCATGCATTTTGAGGTACTTTACAAATATAGTAGTGCTCAATAATAACAAAATGTTCCTAGAATTATTGGTATTTTTCCCAAAGACACCTATCAAACAATGCAGTTTACATTAAAGGAATGCACAAAAGCTGCAAAACTACAAAGGGATGTATGTTTTGTAGTAGTGCAGTGGTAGTAGTCGTAGTAGTGAGGTCCACCCATTCAGTTCCACTTGGTCAAATTGTTTGTCCCCTAATGAAAAATAAAGGGAATTTCTAATGGCCTGCCATTTGCGGGACCCTAAGATGCCTCCCGTGCCCATCCAGCAACAACTGAGGTGCCGTAAAATACCTAGATATGTAGGCCAAGAAAGAGAGAGAAGTGCTGAAAAATGGATGAGGCTGAATTGTTGGGGATGGAGTCGTTCAAACAGTCACCACAATGTATAATGGATAACACGTGTGGAGACATACATACAGTATGGACACACATGAAAGCCAGTCTTAACTTTAATGTTGTGTTTTGGCTTTGTAGAACACACACACACCAGCTTCACTCAGTATGTGTGTGTGTGTGTGTGTATGTGCGTGTGCGTGTGCGTGTGTGCGTACGTGTGTGTGTGTGTGATGAGAGAAATGAGTTACTGTATGTGTCTGTTTCCTTTTTCATAAAAATGGAATATACTAAGTAGGCTGCTAGTGAGTTCCAGTTTGTGAATTTACTACGTATTGATCAGGCCTCTGAACAAGTTTGTGTCCAATTCAGAGGTGTTGACTTTTTGTCCTGACTTTTGACCACAACCCCCCCCCCCCCTACCCCAAGCTACGCACTGCTGGTATTTCTACTACACTTTATAAGTGTTAGGCCATCTAGATAATCTAATAAAACAAAATGACTATTTTTATCTTTATCAGCATTTACAAAGATGGTTTGAAATCTGAGTACTGAGCTTTGGTCAGCATTAGCAACCCCCTCGCACATATTTAAAAACTTAGACGACATTGCAAATATTACAAGAAATGTATTCTCACTTCAACCTCTAACTTTAAGCTACAGTTATATCGCTCACATTGTTGGGGGGCCCAAGCTGATCATGGATCAGTACTCCCAGAGAAAATCTTATGTCTTTTAGCTGGACAAGTATGTTTTTCTAGTGTGTGGTACATTGCTTGTATGAATAAATAACGTTTTGGTCAACTATTATTGTGAAGTGTCTTTGTGGGGGGAAAAAAACATTTCACTTCATAACCAAAACTGACAGAGGCAATCTGCTCTTAGATAGCTGATAAGTTTAGTGGAAACTGAAATACTTGCAAGGATTTGGACACAGTTTAACAGGAACGGAAATACTTGTAAGGATTTGGACACTACATCGATCGATGTAGTTTGCCATGCTTCTTATTATTCTCAAACAGGGTTGATCTCTCCCGTTATTTTTTTGAATGTTATACACTAGTATGCCAAATGTTGCTGAAAGTTAAAATGTTTTGGTGGAGTCATTTTGAAATAGATAAATAAATGCATACATCCCATTTTTTTTATTTACAACCCTTCAAAATTGTAATTTCACAATGTTCCAGTGTTTAAGTTGCAGTTGACTTTTGGGCTCAGCCTGAAAGTTTTTTATGTTCTTGTGGTTACTGAGAAAGCTTGTGTGAAACGCTGATTCCAAAGTACAAAATGTGATCCTTGTCAAAACTGGAGCAAAGACTCATTTACATATTCCAAATGTGTAAGAGCTCAACCTGACTGACTGCGGCGACGAAAGTAAGCAAATGGAAATGAAGATGAGTGAGACTGCAATAGATACAATTATGGAATGTACGAAAACGTTTGTGTAGGCAAAATGCAAGTTTTAACATTCAATTTTCACACTACAGGTATGTAAAAAGAAAAAAAAGGCAGTTCATATGAATCATTTATTTTATTATTGGGCTCAATCCCAATACTACTCCTTATATCTTGCCTTCCTCCGTCTAGTGTATATTTTCCGGCATTGTGCTTCTTTTCACTGTTGTCCTTCCACTGATGAATGGCTGGATAGATTCTATTCGACTGCTACCTTCAAAATGATTGATTGGCTGCTTCCCCAAAAAAGGCAACCACACAGCATCACCCCATCCTTCCTGTTGATTGCCAACATTGTGACTTTGCCCATCTGGTCGGCTTTGTTTCTCAGTCGTATATATATTACTGACATGAGGAAAGAGGAAACAAAAATAATTATATGATATGTGCATGTGAAAAAATATCACTCCAACTGGAAAATCGCCTCCCTTGTTAATGAATGACATTCTGTTTTTTCTTCTTAATTACTCTGATTATATATAGATATAGATATAAGTGGCATTCTGTCAACATAGCAGGCTGTTTAGAAACTTTATAGCCTCTTTTTTGGAGACAAATGAAATATTTAGGCCTCGTACCCGATTTCTGAAGCCACACCGGATGAATTTGTTTCTAAATGCACACTGCCTTTCTCTGTCTCTTTGTGTATTTGTCACCGGCGTGTGCCACAAACAAACGCTGGTTTTCTGCGTAGTCTCTGCACTGCAGCTAATCTGTCTGAGCCAGACACCCCGCAGACTGTATTTATATCCCAATCAGATCGCTATTCAGCTTTCTCCTCTTTCCACTGTTTCTGCTCTTGTTTCCACGGGAGTGCGACATAAATCACATTGTATCCGCATTGTAGTGCAAGCAAGCAGGTGATGAATCTCCAAAGAAGTAATTTTTCAAGCAAAAAAGCTTGTGACTACCTTCACCTGACTGCTGAACTAAATTATCTATTTATTAGCCTAAAAGACAACCAGTGTTGCAAGTTTGACTTTTTTTTGGGATGTTTTGAACATTTTCAAGGAAAAACTGAAATATGGCACCAAGACTAAGCTGTGCACATGTTTTTGTAGTGTTCTGTGTCCTGGTCTGGGTGGATTTTTTTTTTTTCCAATCAAAGAGCGATCTTATTTCATATTGCCACAAGCAAATCAATTTTTCATTTCTTTTGGATTATTTCAACAAGTTTGCCCTTTGTCTCTGGCTTTGTTGTTTCTTCTTATGGAAAATATTGTACACTTTCCAATTTTATTCTTATTTAGGTCTGAATCTAATTTGTGTGATTTTGGAAGATTCGAGGAAGTCAGAGTACCCGAAGAAAAGCATGGGGCAGGCAAACCTTGAAAGGCTATGTAAGGCTAACCACTGAAAGGCAGTGAAGGCGACTGTACTGTATGTGCTCCTAGCATGTTAGTCAGACTTTTAACCTTCAAGGCACATATGCCCTTCAGACCACTTGTTGTTGAAAGCCAAGTTGCACGCACAATCATAGGTCACATGAATTATGCATATGGAGTTAAATGGAAATTGGGACATTTGTTGTTTTAGGCATTTTTTTCCACCTGATTGAAGTCAGTGAGGCGTAGGAGTGGTGAATTTCTCATAGCTGGAGTCTCACATCCCAGCCATGAGTTGAACATGGCTTGTCCCCCACTAAATTTCCCCCTCACCAAGGGGTTCAACACTTATACCCTATTGCACAACCTACAGAATGTTTCATTTGCCTTTTTATCAATAAGTATGAGAACAATATGAAGCATTCTCACAGTCTAATCTCTTAGTTGGACTAATCAGTTTTGAATTCCGCTATTGCTGGGGTGGTCAACCAGTCAGAGACTATGAGCGCCATTTTTTATTGTGTTACCGCAAGGAGCCACATCATACACATGAGCACACATGAACTACCACATACCATATTGAACTCAAGCGAAAATGTTGATATGAACGTAAAGGAACCGCATGCGGCTCGCGAGTTGGTCACCCCTGCGCTACTTTAACGTGTTTGACTAGCCTAAGCCGTTCAGTATACTGGGTTTCATCACGTACGGTAAAATACATGCATTCCTATCACATTCCATTCTCATTGCTGCTTCTTGCAAGGAAGCTGAAGTGGCTTGTGTGGGCTTTATGCACAACATCCCATCATGTCAAATTGGATAATGAATCTACCAGAAATGTGACTTACAAGAATTGTCTTACTATGTCATACAGTATAATTGAAGAGACTGCACATACCGCCCCTATTTGCTGGAATGTGTTGGCCATACTTGATGAGTCTCCATTTGGTAGCCCAACATTAAAGAGGAAACGGTGGGAAGTTGACAACAGGCATTTCCATAATTGGATTTAGTTTAGGCTGGTGTCTCCGGCATGTGTTGGTGACCGTTTTTTCTATGGCACCTCCTGACACCCAAGCCTACAGCTCGGTTGTGAATGTCTGACAAATTGTTACTCAGCCATACCTGTTCTTGTGCATTGAGGGTGTAAGGCTATCAGCCACTATTGGCAATAACACGCATGTGCGTCAAGTCCACGTTATATGTCTTTGCCATGACAACTGTACTGCTCTTTTTCTTTTGGGGGGTCATATATTTTTAGAGGCGTATTTTCTTCATTAAAA
The DNA here is from genome assembly GCF_033458585.1 of Syngnathus typhle. Taxonomy (NCBI): domain Eukaryota; kingdom Metazoa; phylum Chordata; class Actinopteri; order Syngnathiformes; family Syngnathidae; genus Syngnathus; species Syngnathus typhle. The sequence continues at coordinate 7,126,508 of NC_083739.1, forward strand.
TAAAAGAAATTGAACCATTTCTCATCTTCCCATCATCACTAATACCAGTGGCCTTGGGCCCTTAATCTATTCATCTATTCTTATCTCCGTATTAGATCATTAGATACTGCAGCAGTAAAGCAAATTTTAAAACCTGCAGCTAGACTTTTAACCTCCATTTTATTTGCCCGTTCAAACTGCATTTGATAAATATCAAATCTATTTCGGGGTCTTCTCTTTCTCCTGCTGTCAGTTCAGTAAATATCCTGAGGAAATGGACTGGAGGTTCTGTCCCTGAATTTTTCTAATATTGCCGTGGCATGGATGTAGTGCACTGATTCCCATTCAGCATTTTATTGCTGACAGTTGGTAAAACAAAACTTTGATTTGTTTTGTAAAAGAGTTGGTTCGCACTGCTTATCAGAAAAGTTGGAAGAGCCGAACAGTTATAAACCGAGGTGGTATCGAGGAAAAAAACAACAAAAAATCCTCTGATTAAACCTCACCTCAATAAAACAAAAAAGGAAAAAAATGGGTTCCACTGAAATTATTAGCCTAAAAGGAAAGCGAGTGTCTGTGCAGGCTGCATTCACTAGGAGAGCTGATAAACTGAAGAGCTGAACATTCATGCATACATTATCTGAACCATTTCTCCTCAGGGGGGCACGGGCATGTTGGAGCCTATTCCAACTGACTTCGGGCAGTAGGCAGGGTACACCCTGAACTGGTTGTTAGCCAATCGTAGGGCACATATAGAGGAACAAACATTCTCGCCCACACTCAATCCTACGAGCAATTTGGTGTGGTTCATTGGGCTACTATGCAAACTCCACAATAGACAAAAATGGCAAAAAAGAATGGATTGCACACAAAAAGAATAGAAAGAATGCTGTATGGTGTCAGAATTTTTACACTCATCATTAATTCATTTTGTTTTGAAGAGCAAAGTCATTAAGCATGAGGATGGTTGCTGTTGCTTATTATAAACCAAGTGGATAATGCATTGGGGTTTTGAAATGATGATTGCCAATAAAGCAGAAGGGCCTAATTTGTCTGACTGATGCATTCAGATGGGCACATTTGATATTAATCAATTCTATGAATTATATGTAAATTAGGAAAGGCATTAGATCCAACATGGAGAGTTTTGTCTTTACACTGTTCCCCTTTATTATTGTTTATATTGAAAATATGTTTACATATACTGTATATATGTACAGAATATTGCCATGGTGTTGTTAACTGTCAATTGTGTTGTTTTGGGGTGTTTTTCAAGAAGTATTTTGCTTTTTATCATCTAAAACACTGTTAATTGGACAATTAGCTTTCAATTAACTATGTGGTCAAACTAAATGGAAGGTGTATAGGTTTTTGTATTTACATTTTTTAGTTGTTATTTCTGATCAACAGTATGCCTTGCACTGGCAGAAAATAGCCCAGAAAATCACGTAATTCAAAATGAAGTATGTATTATATGAAATGTTATTGATTTGATGTGATCAAATAATCAGCAAGGTCTGCAGAAGCTGAACAACGATCCTGATCATATACTAAATCAGTTGTGTTGCAACAGGAAGATGTACAAAACATGCAGGAATCCAAGGAACATAATTGGTGACCCCTGGTTTTGAAGTAGCACTGGCAGGCATTCCATCCTTTCAAAATTCAAGCTTGATCAATTTTGGTGTGTTTTTCCAGTCATAGTCCCTTGAGAAAGTGCATTAATACTACAGTACAACATTTGGGTCGTGAGCCAGCATTTAGGAATCACTGAAGACACACAAGCTTCTCCCCAAAAGAGTCAACACACTGTTTTTCAGTCAAGCTATTATTTGAACACCCAGTGTGACAAACAAAAAAACGTTTTAACAACTCAAAAACCATGGTGATAGAGAAAAAATCAAAATAAATGAATGGATACTTGCTGAGCTTTTAACGACCAAGATGACTGAAGAGAACATTTTGCTTGTTTGAAAAATCGACTCCCAGAAAGCCCCTCAATGTTAGAGTTGTCAAAAAAAGAAATGTGATGAAGACTGGGAATGAGAAGTTGGAGAAACACTTTGATAAATTGCTCCAGGTAAACAAAATTATCCCTTGAAAACCAAACATAAAACCTGTCCCGACTAAATAAATGTGCTTGTGATACTATGGGGTAAATTGTCTTATCAGCGCTCAGAATACGTTCACACTAAGCGCTAACCCTTTAGTGGGGATATTCTTTCGCAGCTTGAAGATAAATAAATCAATTCTTTGTGGAAGTTACTTGATTGAATACGACAGCTCTGGTGGCAGGTAAGGTTGAGATAAGAGCACTTTGTGATGGGAACATTTATCACACGGCAGTGCAATCGCACGTAGCTTCTATTTCCAGGTGTCAATTTATTAAGTACACCTAGATAGAGCCCGTGCATTATAATCAAACAAGAACTCGAGCTTCCTCTTAACACCTTTGGTTGATGTATTTTGCATGGTTTTCTTCTTTTGTTTTCATTGTTTTCCTTCAGGTAGGCCACTTTAATTGAATCATGCATGACTACTGACACAGAACAAATTTCTTGGCTAGCACAGTGACTCTACAACAGGCACCAGAGGAACGATGTAAAAAGCTTGTGCATCTTATTTTTAGGGGAGATATCTGGACTTTTAAAAGAGAAAGGGGACTTAGAGACCTACCGTTGTGCAGTGTGACGTAAAAGGTTTAAATAAAACATGTCCCCTCTTAAAGGCCCGGTGCTGTAAACCTGAACCAGTTGAAAAAGAAAAAGAATGGAACAAACATGTTCCCCAAGTCACTTCAGACCAGAAATGATAACATTGTGCTGCACTATGGTTTGGATTTCCAAACCTGCCATTTTTACTCTGTAATGAGTAACAGCAAAACTTGTTTGTTAGAAGCTTTAACATTAACACCGACTTGACTGTGGACAAAAACTTCAATAACGGTTGAATGAAATGTGTACCTATATACGTATTTAAAAACAGTAATTCATGTTAAAAGTCAAAACTGAACTGCACTTACGTAGCAGTGCTACTTTCCCGCACTGCTTGTAGGAGCTGTCATACCACAAGTGATACTTGTCCAGATTAAGAGGTTCTACTGGTTTATTATTGTATCTAGTACACTAGTGCCACCAGAGCTGCAGCTGCATTGTTCACTCCTCCAATCCTTCATGCCTCCCAATTATATAACTGAACATAAGTGTGACCTTCAACCAATTACTGTATGTAGAGGTTTTGCACCACCTGTTCGTAAAGGTCAAAATCGTGGTAATTCCGTCAAAAGGGAAAGAGTGTAGGATCAAAAATTACTTGGAGTGATAATAATGCTAAACTACACAGAGCCATATAAATACGTTGAAAAGCAAATGTCAAAAGACATATAGCTATCCTTTAGAAAGCCAAGGATGTCGTCAGCCATAAACCATATGACTTGTGTGACTTACTGTGTGAAGAGTTAACTGCAAAACCAACACTCAATTTGTTTTTAGATTGCAAAAAAGAGTGATAGAATATGAGTTCAATTAATCTCAAATCCTATTGGTTCAAAGCTTTACTTCCTTCTTTATGGTGAATGTATCCTTGACACTCATTAAATAAAAATCAGGCAAAACTAAATAAATTGTAATTTGTTTTTATTAGTGTGACTGATGTGATAGTAAGATTGTCTTGAGTCTGTTTGGAGAACATGCAGGTAACCATTTGTTGATTGATTGACGTTATTTGCGTTAGGCATTGCATAGAACCACCATGGCGGCTGGGGAAGAACCACTGACCCATTTGCGGATGGGCATCTAGCTCAGTGTTTTGCATGCATGAGGTACTGGCCTCGATCGTTAGGTTACACAAGGACATATGGGGATGTAGCTCAGTGGTAGAGCGCATGCTTAGCATGCATGAGGTCCTGGGATTGTTCCCCAGCATCTCCATGTTTTGCTAGCTCAATCTGGATAGTCCGATTTTGAGTTGGGGATCGCATAGAACCACCATGATGGCCGGCGTTAGTCCAATGGTCCACTGGCCCATTGGCGGATGGCGATGTTGCTCAGTGGTAGATCGCATGGACCTCATGCATGCGAAGCATGCGCTCTACCACTGAGCTACATCCCCATCTGCCAAAGGCCGAGCGGTTGGTCCCTGGCCGCGATGGTGGTCCTATGCGATAACAAAATGCGAACATCTAGTCAGGTTGAGCTACCAAAAATGGAGATGCTGGGGAACGATCCCAGGACCTCATGCATGCTAAGCATGCGCTCTACCACTGAGCTACATCCCCATTTGCCAAAGGGAAAGGGGTTGGTCCCTGGGCGCGATGGTGGTCCTATGCGATACCAAAATCCGAACATCTAGTGAGATTGAGCTACCAAAAAATGGAGATGCTGGGGAACGATCCCAGGACCTCATGCATGCTAAGCATGCGCTCCACCACTGAGCTACATCCCCATCTGCAAATTGATAATTGATTGTTCTGCGGACACCATGAGATAGGTGGGTCTAGTACGGAAGTGAAAGTCGTTCTCGTTTGCGATGCATGTGGAAGTCAGTTGGCATGCACGGGTAACTCAATTCAGATTGAGCTACCAAAACATGGAGACCCTAACCCTCTAACCCTAACCTGCACCCCTAACCCCTACCCCCTACCCCTAACCGACCATGCTACCAAAAGATGGAGATGCTGGGAATTGATCCCAGGACCTCATGCATGCGAAGCATGCGCTCTACCACTGAGCTACATCCCCATCTGCCAAAGGGCGAGCGGTTGGTCCCTGGCAGCGATGGTGGTTCTATGCGATACCAAAATCCAAACATCTAATCAGGTTGAGCTACCGAAAAATGGAGATGCTGGGGAACGATCCCAGGACCTCATGCATGCTAAGCATGCGCTCTACCACTGAGCTACATCCCCATCTGCCAAAGGGCGAGCGGTTGGTCCCTGGCCGCGATGTTGGTCCTATGCGATACCAAAATCTAAACATCTGGTCAGATTGAGCTACCAAAAAATGGAGATGCTAGGGAACGATCCCAGGACCTCATGCATGCTAAGCATGCGCTCTACCACTGAGCTACATCCCCATCTGCCATTGGATAAGTGATTGTTCTGCGGACACCATGAGATAGGTGGGTCTAGTACGGAAGTGAAAGTCGTTCTCGTTTGCGATGCATGTGGAAGTCAGTTGGCATGCACGGGTAACTCAATTCAGATTGAGCTACCAAAACATGGAGACCCAAACCCTCTAACCCTAACCTGCACCCCTAGCCCCTACCCGTAACCGACCGTGCTACCAAAAGATGGAGATGCTGGGAATTGATCCCAGGACCTCATGCATGCAAAGCATGCGCTCTACCACTGAGCTACATCCCCATCTGCCAATGGGCGAGCGGTTGGTCCCTGGCCGCGATGGTGGTCCTATGCGATATCAAAATCCGAACATCTAGTCAGATTGAGCTACCAAAAAATGGAGATGCTGGGGAACGATCCCAGGACCTCATGCATGCTAAGCATGCGCTCTACCACTGAGCTACATCCCCATCTGCCAAAGGGCGAGCGGTTGGTCCCTGGCCGCGATGGTGGTCCCATGCGATAGCAAAATCCGAACATCTAGTCAGATTGAGCTACCAAAAAATGGAAATGCTGGGGAACGATCCCAGGACCTCATGCATGCAAAGCATGCGCTCTACCACTGAGCTACATCCCCATCTGCCAAACGCCGAGCGGTTGGTCCCTGGCCGCGATGGTGGTCCTATGCGATATCAAAATCCGAACATCTAGTCAGATTGAGCTACCAAAAAATGGAGATGCTGGGGAACGATCCCAGGACCTCATGCATGCTAAGCATGCGCTCTACCACTGAGCTACATCCCCATCTGCCAAAGGGCGAGCGGTTGGTCCCTGGCCGCGATGGTGGTTCTATGCGATACCAAAATCCAAACATCTAATCAGGTTGAGCTACCGAAAAATGGAGATGCTGGGGAATGATCCCAGGACCTCATGCATGCTAAGCATGCGCTCTACCACTGAGCTACATCCCCATCTGCCAAAGGGCGAGTGGTTGGTCCCTGGCCGCGATGGTGGTCCCATGCGATAGCAAAATCCGAACATCTAGTCAGATTGAGCTACCAAAAAATGGAAATGCTGGGGAACGATTCCAGGACCTCATGCATGCAAAGCATGCGCTCTACCACTGAGCTACATCCCCATCTGCCAAAGGCCGAGCGGTTGGTCCCTGGCCGCGATGGTGGTTCTATGCGATACCAAAATCCAAACATCTGGTCAGATTGAGCTACCAAAAAATGGAGATGCTAGGGAACGATCCCAGGACCTCATGCATGCTAAGCATGCGCTCTACCACTGAGCTACATCCCCATCTGCCATTGGATAATTGATTGTTCTGCGGACACGATGAGATAGGTGGGTCTAGTACGGAAGTGAAAGTCGTTCTCGTTTGCGATGCATGTGGAAGTCAGTTGGCATGCACGGGTAACTCAATTCAGATTGAGCTACCAAAACATGGAGACCCTAACCCTCTAACCCTAACCTGCACCCCTAGCCCCTACCCCTAACCGACCGTGCTACCAAAAGATGGAGATGCTGGGAATTGATCCCAGGACCTCACGCATGCGAAGCATGCGCTCTACCACTGAGCTACATCCCCATCTGCCAATGGGCGAGCGGTTGGTCCCTGGCCGCGATGGTGGTCCTATGCGATATCAAAATCCGAACATCTAGTCAGATTGAGCTACCAAAAAATGGAGATGCTGGGGAACGATCCCAGGACCTCATGCATGCTAAGCATGCGCTCTACCACTGAGCTACATCCCCATCTGCCGAAGGGCGAGCGGTTGGTCCCTGGCCGCGATGGTGGTCCCATGCGATATCAAAATCCGAACATCTAGTCAGATTGAGCTACCAAAAAATGGAGATGCTGGGAAACGATCCCAGGACCTCATGCATGCTAAGCATGCGCTCTACCACTGAGCTACATCCCCATCTGCCAAAGGGCGAGCGGTTGGTCCCTGGCCGCGATGGTGGTCCTATGCGATATCAAAATCCGAACATCTAGTCAGATTGGGCTACCAAAAAATGGAGATGCTGGGGAACGATCCCAGGACCTCATGCATGCTAAGCATGCGCTCTACCACTGAGCTACATCCCCATCTGCCAAAGGGCGAGCGGTTGGTCCCTGGCCGCGATGGTGGTCCTATGCGATAGCAAAATCCGAACATCTAGTCAGATTGAGCTACCAAAAAATGGAGATGTTGGGTAACGATCCCAGGACCTCATGCATGCTAAGCATGCGCTCTACCACTGAGCTACATCCCCATCTGCCATTGGATAAGTGATTGTTCTGCGGACACCATGAGATAGGTGGGTCTAGTACGGAAGTGAAAGCCGTTCTCGTTTGCGATGCATGTGGAAGTCAGTTGGCATGCACGGGTAACTCAATTCAGATTGAGCTACCAAAACATGGAGACCCAAACCCTCTAACCCTAACCTGCACCCCTAGCCCCTACCCGTAACCGACCGTGCTACCAAAAGATGGAGATGCTGGGAATTGATCCCAGGACCTCATGCATGCAAAGCATGCGCTCTACCACTGAGATACATCCCCATCTGCCAATGGGCGAGCGGTTGGTCCCTGGCCGCGATGGTGGTCCTATGCGATATCAAAATCCGAACATCTAGTCAGATTGAGCTACCAAAAAATGGAGATGCTGGGGAACGATCCCAGGACCTCATGCATGCTAAGCATGCGCTCTACCACTGAGCTACATCCCCATCTGCCAAAGGGCGAGCGGTTGGTCCCTGGCCGCGATGGTGGTCCCATGCGATAGCAAAATCCGAACATCTAGTCAGATTGAGCTACCAAAAAATGGAAATGCTGGGGAACGATCCCAGGACCTCATGCATGCAAAGCATGCGCTCTACCACTGAGCTACATCCCCATCTGCCAAAGGCCGAGCGGTTGGTCCCTGGCCGCGATGGTGGTCCTATGCGATATCAAAATCCGAACATCTAGTCAGATTGAGCTACCAAAAAATAGAGATGCTGGGGAACGATCCCAGGACCTCATGCATGCTAAGCATGCGCTCTACCACTGAGCTACATCCCCATCTGCCAAAGGGCGAGCGGTTGGTCCCTGGCCGCGATGGTGGTTCTATGCGATACCAAAATCCAAACATCTAATCAGGTTGAGCTACCGAAAAATGGAGATGCTGGGGAATGATCCCAGGACCTCATGCATGCTAAGCATGCGCTCTACCACTGAGCTACATCCCCATTTGCCAAAGGGCGAGTGGTTGGTCCCTGGCCGCGATGGTGGTCCCATGCGATAGCAAAATCCGAACATCTAGTCAGATTGAGCTACCAAAAAATGGAAATGCTGGGGAACGATCCCAGGACCTCATGCATGCAAAGCATGCGCTCTACCACTGAGCTACATCCCCATCTGCCAAAGGCCGAGCGGTTGGTCCCTGGCCGCGATGGTGGTTCTATGCGATACCAAAATCCAAACATCTGGTCAGATTGAGCTACCAAAAAATGGAGATGCTAGGGAACGATCCCAGGACCTCATGCATGCTAAGCATGCGCTCTACCACTGAGCTACATCCCCATCTGCCATTGGATAATTGATTGTTCTGCGGACACGATGAGATAGGTGGGTCTAGTACGGAAGTGAAAGTCGTTCTCGTTTGCGATGCATGTGGAAGTCAGTTGGCATGCACGGGTAACTCAATTCAGATTGAGCTACCAAAACATGGAGACCCTAACCCTCTAACCCTAACCTGCACCCCTAGCCCCTACCCCTAACCGACCGTGCTACCAAAAGATGGAGATGCTGGGAATTGATCCCAGGACCTCACGCATGCGAAGCATGCGCTCTACCACTGAGCTACATCCCCATCTGCCAATGGGCGAGCGGTTGGTCCCTGGCCGCGATGGTGGTCCTATGCGATATCAAAATCCGAACATCTAGTCAGATTGAGCTACCAAAAAATGGAGATGCTGGGGAACGATCCCAGGACCTCATGCATGCTAAGCATGCGCTCTACCACTGAGCTACATCCCCATCTGCCGAAGGGCGAGCGGTTGGTCCCTGGCCGCGATGGTGGGCCCATGCGATATCAAAATCCGAACATCTAGTCAGATTGAGCTACCAAAAAATGGAGATGCTGGGAAACGATCCCAGGACCTCATGCATGCTAAGCATGCGCTCTACCACTGAGCTACATCCCCATCTGCCAAAGGGCGAGCGGTTGGTCCCTGGCCGCGATGGTGGTCCTATGCGATATCAAAATCCGAACATCTAGTCAGATTGGGCTACCAAAAAATGGAGATGCTGGGGAACGATCCCAGGACCTCATGCATGCTAAGCATGCGCTCTACCACTGAGCTACATCCCCATCTGCCAAAGGGCGAGTGGTTGGTCCCTGGCCGCGATGGTGGTCCTATGCTATAGCAAAATCCGAACATCTAGTCAGATTGAGCTACCAAAAAATGGAGATGTTGGGTAACGATTCCAGGACCTCATGCATGCAAAGCATGCGCTCTACCACTGAGCTACATCCCCATCTGCCATTGGATAATTGATTGTTCTGCGGACACGATGAGATTGGTGGGTCTAGTACGGAAGTGAAAGTCGTTCTCGTTTGCGATGCATGTGGAAGTCAGTTGGCATGCACGGGTAACTCAATTCAGATTGAGCTACCAAAACATGGAGACCCTAACCCTCTAACCCTAACCTGCACCCCTAGCCCCTACCCCTAACCGACCGTGCTACCAAAAGATGGAGATGCTGGGAATTGATCCCAGGACCTCATGCATGCGAAGCATGCGCTCTACCACTGAGCTACATCCCCATCTGCCAATGGGCGAGCGGTTGGTCCCTGGCCGCGATGGTGGTCCTATGCGATATCAAAATCCGAACATCTAGTCAGATTGAGCTACCAAAAAATGGAGATGCTGGGGAACGATCCCAGGACCTCATGCATGCTAAGCATGCGCTCTACCACTGAGCTACATCCCCATCTGCCAAAGGGCGAGCGGTTGGTCCCTGGCCGCGATGGTGGTCCCATGCGATAGCAAAATCCGAACATCTAGTCAGATTGAGCTACCAAAAAATGGAAATGCTGGGGAACGATCCCAGGACCTCATGCATGCAAAGCATGCGCTCTACCACTGAGCTACATCCCCGGCTGCCAAAGGGCGGGCGGTTGGTCACTGGCCGCGATGGTGGTCCTATGCGATACCAAAATCCAAACATCTGGTCAGATTGAGCTATCAAAAAATGGAGATGCTGGGGAACGATCCCAGGACCTCATACATGCTAAGCATGCGCTCTACCACTGAGCTACATCCCCATCTGCCAAAGGGCGAGCGGTTGGTCCCTGGCCGCGATGGTGGTCCCATGCGATAGCAAAATCCGAACATCTAGTCAGATTGAGCTACCAAAAAATGGAAATGCTGGGGAACGATCCCAGGACCTCATGCATGCAAAGCATGCGCTCTACCACTGAGTTACATCCCCATCTGCCAAAGGCCGAGCGGTTGGTCCCTGGCCGCGATGGTGGTCCTATGCGATTACAAAATCCGAACATCTAGTGAGATTGAGCTACCCAAAAATGGAGATGCTGGGGAACGATCCCAGGACCTCATGCATGCAAAGCATGCGCTCTACCACTGAGCTACATCCCCATCTGCCAAAGGGCGAGCGGTTGGTCCCTGGCCGCGATGGTGGTCCTATGCGATATCAAAATCCGAACATCTAGTCAGATTGAGCTACCAAAAAATGGAGATGCTGGGGAACGATCCCAGGACCTCATGCATGCTAAGCATGCGCTCTACAACTGAGCTACATCCACATCTGCCAAAGGGCGAGCGGTTGGTCCCTGGCCGCGATGGTGGTCCTACGCGATTACAAAATCCGAACATCTAGTGAGATTGAGCTACCCAAAAATGGAGATGCTGGGGAACGATCCCAGGACCTCATGCATGCAAAGCATGCGCTCTACCACTGAGCTACATCCCCATCTGCCAAAGGGCGAGCGGTTGGTCCCTGGCCGCGATGGTGGTCCTATGCGATATCAAAATCCGAACATCTAGTCAGATTGAGCTACCAAAAAATGGAGATGCTGGGGAACGATCCCAGGACCTCATGCATGCTAAGCATGCGCTCTACCACTGAGCTACATCCCCATCTGCCAAAGGGCGAGCGGTTGGTCCCTGGCCGCGATGGTGGTCCTATGCGATAGCAAAATCCGAACATCTAGTCAGATTGAGCTACCAAAAAATGGAGATGTTGGGGAACGATCCCAGGACCTCATGCATGCAAAGAATGCGCTCTACCACTGAGCTACATACCCATCTGCCAATTGGTAATTGATTGTTCTGCGGACAACATGAGATAGGTGGGTCTAGTACGGAAGTGAGAGTCGTTCTCGTTTGCGATGCATGTGGAAGTCAGTTGGCATGCACGGGTAACTCAATTCAGATTGAGCTACCAAAACATGGAGACCCTAACCCTCTAACCCTAACCTGCACCCCTAACCCCTACCCCTAACCGACCGTGCTACCAAAAGATGGAGATGCTGGGAATTGATCCCAGGACCACATGCATGCGAAGCATGCGCTCTACCACTGAGCTACATCCCCGGCTGCCAAAGGGCGGGCGGTTGGTTACTGGCCGCGATGGTGGTCCTATGCGATACCAAAATCCAAACATCTGGTCAGATTGAGCTATCAAAAAATGGAGATGCTGGGGAACGATCCCAGGACCTCATACATGCTAAGCATGCGCTCTACCACTGAGCTACATCCCCATCTGCCAAAGGGCGAGCGGTTGGTCCCTGGCCGCGATGGTGGTCCCATGCGATAGCAAAATCCGAACATCTAGTCAGATTGAGCTACCAAAAAATGGAAATGCTGGGGAACGATCCCAGGACCTCATGCATGCAAAGCATGCGCTCTACCACTGAGTTACATCCCCATCTGCCAAAGGCCGAGCGGTTGGTCCCTGGCCGCGATGGTGGTCCTATGCGATTACAAAATCCGAACATCTAGTGAGATTGAGCTACCCAAAAATGGTGATGCTGTGGAACGATCCCAGGACCTCATGCATGCAAAGCATGCGCTCTACCACTGAGCTACATCCCCATCTGCCAAAGGGCGAGCGGTTGGTCCCTGGCCGCGATGGTGGTCCTATGCGATATCAAAATCCGAACATCTAGTCAGATTGAGCTACCAAAAAATGGAGATGCTGGGGAACGATCCCAGGACCTCATGCATGCTAAGCATGCGCTCTACCACTGAGCTACATCCCCATCTGCCAAAGGGCGAGCGGTTGGTCCCTGGCCGCGATGGTGGTCCTATGCGATAGCAAAATCCGAACATCTAGTCAGATTGAGCTACCAAAAAATGGAGATGTTGGGGAACGATCCCAGGACCTCATGCATGCAAAGAATACGCTCTACCACTGAGCTACATACCCATCTGCCAATTGGTAATTGATTGTTCTGCGGACAACATGAGATAGGTGGGTCTAGTACGGAAGTGAGAGTCGTTCTCGTTTGCGATGCATGTGGAAGTCAGTTGGCATGCACGGGTAACTCAATTCAGATTGAGCTACCAAAACATGGAGACCCTAACCCTCTAACCCTAACCTGCACCCCTAACCCCTACCCCTAACCGACCGTGCTACCAAAAGATGGAGATGCTGGGAATTGATCCCAGGACCACATGCATGCGAAGCATGTGCTCTACCACTGAGCTCCATCCCCGGCTGCCAAAGGGCGGGCGGTTGGTCACTGGCCGCGATGGTGGTCCTATGCGATACCAAAATCCAAACATCTGGTCAGATTGAGCTATCAAAAAATGGAGATGCTGGGGAACGATCCCAGGACCTCATACATGCTAAGCATGCGCTCTACCACTGAGCTACATCCCCATCTGCCAAAGGGCGAGCGGTTGGTCCCTGGCCGCGATGGTGGTCCCATGCGATAGCAAAATCCGAACATCTAGTCAGATTGAGCTACCAAAAAATGGAAATGCTGGGGAACGATCCCAGGACCTCATGCATGCAAAGCATGCGCTCTACCACTGAGCTACATCCCCATCTGCCAAAGGCCGAGCGGTTGGTCCCTGGCCGCGATGGTGGTCCTATGCGATTACAAAATCCGAACATCTAGTGAGATTGAGCTACCAAAAAATGGAGATGCTGGGGAACGATCCCAGGACCTCATGCATGCAAAGCATGCGCTCTACCACTGAGCTACATCCCCATCTGCCAAAGGGCGAGCGGTTGGTCCCTGGCCGCGATGGTGGTCCTATGCGATATCAAAATCCGAACATCTAGTCAGATTGAGCTACCAAAAAATGGAGATGCTGGGGAACGATCCCAGGACCTCATGCATGCTAAGCATGCGCTCTACCACTGAGCTACATCCCCATCTGCCAAACGGCGAGCGGTTGGTCCCTGGCCGCGATGGTCGTCCTATGCGATAGCAAAATCCGAACATCTAGTCAGATTGAGCTACCAAAAAATGGAGATGTTGGGGAACGATCCCAGGACCTCATGCATGCAAAGAATGCGCTCTACCACTGAGCTACATAACCATCTGCCAATTGGTAATTGATTGTTCTGCGGACAACATGAGATAGGTGGGTCTAGTACGGAAGTGAGAGTCGTTCTCGTTTGCGATGCATGTGGAAGTCAGTTGGCATGCACGGGTAACTCAATTCAGATTGAGCTACCAAAACATGGAGACCCTAACCCTCTAACCCTAACCTGCACCCCTAACCCCTACCCCTAACCGACCGTGCTACCAAAAGATGGAGATGCTGGGAATTGATCCCAGGACCACATGCATGCGAAGCATGCGCTCTACCACTGAGCTACATCCCCGGCTGCCAAAGGGCGGGCGGTTGGTCACTGGCCGCGATGGTGGTCCTATGCGATACCAAAATCCAAACATCTGGTCAGATTGAGCTATCAAAAAATGGAGATGCTGGGGAACGATCCCAGGACCTCATACATGCTAAGCATGCGCTCTACCACTGAGCTACATCCCCATCTGCCAAAGGGCGAGCGGTTGGTCCCTGGCCGCGATGGTGGTCCCATGCGATAGCAAAATCCGAACATCTAGTCAGATTGAGCTACCAAAAAATGGAAATGCTGGGGAACTTTCCCAGGACCTCATGCATGCAAAGCATGCGCTCTACCACTGAGCTACATCCCCATCTGCCAAAGGCCGAGCGGTTGGTCCCTGGCCGCGATGGTGGTCCTATGCGATTACAAAATCCGAACATCTAGTGAGATTGAGCTACCCAAAAATGGAGATGCTGGGGAACGATCCCAGGACCTCATGCATGCAAAGCATGCGCTCTACCTCTGAGCTACATCCCCATCTGCCAAAGGGCGAGCGGTTGGTCCCTGGCCGCGATGGTGGTCCTATGCGATATCAAAATCCGAACATCTAGTCAGATTGAGCTACCAAAAAATGGAGATGCTGGGGAACGATCCCAGGACCTCATGCATGCTAAGCATGCGCTCTACCACTGAGCTACATCCCCATCTGCCAAACGGCGAGCGGTTGGTCCCTGGCCGCGATGGTGGTCCTATGCGATAGCAAAATCCGAACATCTAGTCAGATTGAGCTACCAAAAAATGGAGATGTTGGGGAACGATCCCAGGACCTCATGCATGCAAAGAATGCGCTCTACCACTGAGCTACATACCCATCTGCCAATTGGTAATTGATTGTTCTGCGGACAACATGAGATAGGTGGGTCTAGTACGGAAGTGAGAGTCGTTCTCGTTTGCGATGCATGTGGAAGTCAGTTGGCATGCACGGGTAACTCAATTCAGATTGAGCTACCAAAACATGGAGACCCTAACCCTCTAACCCTAACCTGCACCCCTAACCCCTAACCCCTAACCCCTACCCCTAACCGACCGTGCTACCAAAAGATGGAGATGCTGGGAATTGATCCCAGGACCACATGCATGCGAAGCATGCGCTCTACCACTGAGCTACATCCCCGGCTGTCAAAGGGCGGGCGGTTGGTCACTGGCCGCGATGGTGGTCCTATGCGATACCAAAATCCAAACATCTGGTCAGATTGAGCTATCAAAAAATGGAGATGCTGGGGAACGATCCCAGGACCTCATACATGCTAAGCATGCGCTCTACCACTGAGCTACATCCCCATCTGCCAAAGGGCGAGCGGTTGGTCCCTGGCCGCGATGGTGGTCCCATGCGATAGCAAAATCCGAACATCTAGTCAGATTGAGCTACCAAAAAATGGAAATGCTGGGGAACGATCCCAGGACCTCATGCATGCAAAGCATGCGCTCTACCACTGAGCTACATCCCCATCTGCCAAAGGCCGAGCGGTTGGTCCCTGGCCGCGATGGTGGTCCTATGCGATTACAAAATCCGAACATCTAGTGAGATTGAGCTACCCAAAAATGGAGATGCTGGGGAACGACCCCGGGACCTCATGCATGCAAAGCATGCGCTCTACCACTGAGCTACATCCCCATCTGCCAAAGGGCGAGCGGTTGGTCCCTGGCCGCGATGGTGGTCCTATGCGATATCAAAATCCGAACATCTAGTCAGATTGAGCTACCAAAAAATGGAGATGCTGGGGAACGATCCCAGGACCTCATGCATGCTAAGCATGCGCTCTACCACTGAGCTACATCCCCATCTGCCAAAGGGCGAGCGGTTGGTCCCTGGCCGCGATGGTGGTCCTATGCGATAGCAAAATCCGAACATCTAGTCAGATTGAGCTACCAAAAAATGGAGATGTTGGGGAACGATCCCAGGACCTCATGCATGCAAAGAATGCGCTCTACCACTGAGCTACATACCCATCTGCCAATTGATAATTGATTGTTCTGCGGACAACATGAGATAGGTGGGTCTAGTACAAAAGTGAGAGTCGTTCTCGTTTGCGATGCATGTGGAAGTCAGTTGGCATGCACGGGTAACTCAATTCAGATTGAGCTACCAAAACATGGAGACCCTAACCCTCTAACCCTAACCTGCACCCCTAACCCCTACCCCTAACCGACCGTGCTACCAAAAGATGGAGATGCTGGGAATTGATCCCAGGACCACATGCATGCGAAGCATGCGCTCTACCACTGAGCTACATCCCCGGCTGCCAAAGGGCGGGCGGTTGGTCACTGGCCGCGATGGTGGTCCTATGCGATACCAAAATCCAAACACCTGGAGCTATCAAAAAATGGAGATGCTGGGGAACGATCCCAGGACCTCATGCATGCTAAGCATGCGCTCTACCACTGAGCTACATCCCCATCTGCCAAAGAGCGAGCGGTTGGTCCCTGGCCGCGATGGTGGTCCTATGCGATAGCAAAATCCGAACATCTAGTCAGATTGAGCTACCCAAAAATGGAGATGCTGGGGAACGATCCCAGGACCTCATGCATGCAAAGCACGCGCTCTACCACTGAGCTACATCCCCATCTGCCAACTGATAATTGATTGTTCTGCGGACATTATGAGATAGGTGGGTCTAGTACGGAAGTGAAAGTCGTTCTCGTTTGCGATGCATGTGGAAGTCAGTTGGCATGCACGGGTAACTCAATTCAGATTGAGCTACCAAAACATGGAGACCCTAACCTGCACCCCTAACCCCTACCCCTACCCCTACCCCTAACCGACCGTGCTACCAAAAGATGGAGATGCTGGGAATTGATCCCAGGACCTCATGCATGCGAAGCATGCGCTCTACCACTGAGCTACATCCCCAGCTGCCAAATGGCGGGCGGTTGGTCACTGGCCGCGATGGTGGTCCTATGCGATACCAAAATACAAACATCTGGTCAGATTGAGCTACCAAAAAATGGAGATGCTGGGGAACGATCCCAGGACCTCATGCATGCTAAGCATGCGCTCTACCACTGAGCTACATCCCTATCTGCCAAAGGGCGAGCGGTTGGTCCCTGGCCGCGATGGTGGTCCTATGCAATACCAAAATCCAAACATCTGGTCAGATTGAGCTACCAAAAAATGGAGATGCTGGGGAACGATCCCAGGACCTCATGCATGCTAAGCATGCGCTCTACCACTGAGCTACATCCCCATCTGCCATTGGATAATTGATTGTTCTGCGGACACCATGAGATAGGTGGGTCTAGTACGGAAGTGAAAGTCGTTCTCGTTTGCGATGCATGTGGAAGTCAGTTGGCATGCACGGGTAACTCAATTCAGATTGAGCTACCAAAACATGGAGACCCTAACCCTCTAAACCTAACCTGCACCCCTAGCCCCTACCCCTAACCGACCATGCTACCAAAAGGTGGAGATGCTGGGAATTGATCTCAGGACCTCATGCATGCGAAGCATGCGCTCTACCACTGAGCTACAACCCCATCTGCCAAAGGGCGAGCGGTTGGTCCCTGGCCGCGATTGTGGTCCCATGCGATAGCAAAATCCGAACATCTAGTCAGATTGAGCTACCAAAAAATGGAAATGCTGGGGAACGATCCCAGGACCTCATGCATGCAAAGCATGCGCTCTACCACTGAGCTTCATTCCCATCTGCCAAAGAGCGAGTGGTTGGTCCCTGGCCGCGATGGTGGTCATATGCGATACCAAAATCCAAACATCTAAGGTTGAGCTACCAAAAATTGGAGATGCTGGGGATCGAGCCCAGGACCGCATGCATGCAAAGCATGCGCTCTACCACTGAGCTACATCCCCATCTACCAAAAAGCGAGCGGTTGGTCCCTGGCCGCGATGGTGGTCCTATGCGATGCCAAAATCCGAACATCTAGTGAGATTGAGCTACCCAAAAATGGAGATGCTGGGGAACGATCCCAGGACCTCATGCATGCAAAGCATGCGCTCTACCACTGAGCTACATCCCCATCTGCCAAACGGCGAGCGGTTGGTCCCTGGCAGCGATGGTGGTCCTATGCGATACGAAAATCCAAACATCTAATCAGGTTGAGCTACCAAAAAATGGAGATCTTTGGGAACAATCCCAGGACCTCATGCATGCAAAGCATGCGCTCTACCACTGAGCTACATCCCCATCTGCCAAAGGGCGAGCGGTTGGTCCCTGGCAGCGATGGTGGTCCTATGCGACAAAATGCGAACATCTAGTCAGGTTGAGCTACCAAAAAATGGAGATGCTGGGGAACGATCCCAGGACCTCATGCATGCTAAGCATGCGCTCTACCACTGAGCTACATCCCCATTTGCATTAGGGTGAGCGGTTGGTCCCTGGCCGCGATGGCGGTCCTATGCGATACCAAAATCCAAACATCTGGTCAGATTGAGCTACCAAAAAATGGAGATGCTGGGGAACGATCCCAGGACCTCATGCATGCAAAGCATGCGCTCTACCACTGAGCTACATCCCCATCTGCCAAAGGGCGAGCGGTTGGTCCCTGGCCGCGATGGCGGTCCTATGCGATAGCAAAATCCAAACATCTGGTCAGATTTAGCTACCAAAAAATATAGTTGCTAGGGAACGATCCCAGGACCTCATGCATGCTAAGCATGCGCTCTACCACTGAGTTACATCCCCATCTGCAAGTAGATAATTGATTGTTCTGCGGACACCATGAGATAGGTGGGTCTAGTACGGAAGTGAAAGTCGTTCTCGTTTGCGATGCATGTGGAAGTCAGTTGGCATGCACGGGTAACTCAATTCAGATTGAGCTACCAAAACATGGATACCCTAACCTGCACCCCTAACCCCTACCCCTACCCCTACCCCTACCCCTAACCGACCGTGCTACCAAAAGATGGAGATGGTGGGAATTGATGCCAGGACCGCATGCATGCAAAGCATGCGCTCTACCACTGAGCTTCATCCCCATCGGCGAAAGGGCGATTGGTTGGTCCCTGGCCGCCATGGTGGTCCTATGTGATACCAAAATCAGAACATGTTGTCAGATTGAGCTACCAAAACATGAAGATGCTGGGGAACAATCCCAGGACCTCATGCATGCTAAGCATGCGCTCTACCACTGAGATACATCCCCATTTGCCAGTGGATAATTGGTTGTTCTATGGGCACCAAGAGACAGGTGGGTCTAGTACGCATGTGAAAGTCGTTCTAGCATGCGATGCATGTGAAAGTCAGTTTGCATGCACGAGTGACTCAACAACAAACAGGTAATCTATTCAGATTGAGCTACCAAAACATGGAGACCCCAACCCTCTAACCATAACCTGCATGTGAAAGTCAGTTTGCATGCATGGGTAACTCAACAACAAACAGGTAATCTATTCAGATTGAGCTACCAAAATATCGAGACGTCAGGGATCGATCGCACGCCCTCATTCATGCAAAGTATGTGCTCTACCACGGAGATACATCCCCATATGTGTGCTTTACGTATACCTACACCCTAACCGGTAGGGGTGTAACGATTCATCGATACACCGATTAAACATCGATTTATATCGCCGTGTTTGACCTCGTACATTAGACGCGACTTTATTTTGAAATCCAATTCACTGTTGCTTGCTTCCTCTTTCCGGGAGCAGTGCGCGGCGAGTTGTGTTGTGAGCAGAGCAGGCACGTGAAAGGGGAGCCGACAACTACGCGGCTCCTGGGCTGGTGCTATGGCTAGTGTCCAAGAAGAAGAGGAAATTCGCTCCCCTTTGGGCTTCAAGTCATTCGTTTGGAAGCACTTTGGATCCAAAGAAAAGATGGCTCAACGGACAATTAAAATTATTGTAAATAAATAGTTCAGTAATGCACTTTAAAGTTAATGGTATTACAAAAAAAGAAAGAATATTCATTTTTCTTTACTTATATGAGAAAAAATATTGGAATTTGATAAAGTTCAGTGTTAAAATAAGCACTTTGTATACTACAATACTCTTGTAATTTCCTAAATAAAGAGTTTGCAGTACCTTGTTTATTTTGCGTATGAATTGTTATAAATCAGGATATTGTTCTAAAAAAAAATAAAAAAATAAAAAATATTGATCGTGGAGCACTATATCGTGATGTGTCGTGAATGAATCACAGCAGGGTTTAAGATATCGGCAAATATCGTACCGCGGTCCTTTGTATGGATATGATATCATATCGTGAAAAAACCCGCGAGGCTTCGAGCCCGGGACCTCGAGCCCAGGACCTCATGCATGCCAAACATGCAGTCTACTTCTGAGATAGACCCCCATTCACCAATGGGCCAGTGGTTCGTGCCCGGCCGCAACGGTGGTTCTATGCAATGCCTAACGTTAATAACCACAAAATCAGACAAGTAATCTATTCCGATTGATCTACCAAAACATCAAGATGCTGGGGCTCGATCCCAAAACCTCCTGCATGCTTAGCATATGCTCCACCACTGACCTATATCCCCATCTGCCAAGGGCTATAGGTTGGTCCTCAGCCACCATGAGATGGGTTCTTCTAGTATGCGATTGCATGTGAAAGTTTGCATGCATGAGTAACTCTATGTTATTAGAGTTTTTCCTTAAATAATTCTTGTCCCTTTCAAGGTGACTGAGTTTGGCGGAAGGGCCACGGTCTAGCGCGCTCTATTGATGAGCCATCACTGGGTGTACTTGTCACTTTTGTTGGCAGTGATTTAGACATTGACTGAAAACCGGACACGGAGTGTCATTTTTTTAGTGTTGTGCCAAGGAAAGATGAATCATTTATAAAAATGCTAAAACTGTACTCACTTTTGTGAGATACCGTAACTCTCACAGGTGGCTTGCTAACGTAGAGGTCAAAGGTCAATTAGAGCAACGTTTTCTTTATAAGGTACACTAAAGGACACAAAATGCTATGAAATCGACTCAGAGGTTGAAGTTTTATTAGGAGTGCAGACGTAGAGTGTGAGAGTGATAGTGATAGTGTGGTTGGGAAATCAATATTTCATCTCACAGGGTTTTTACCAGAAGGTCTGCGCAATAAATACCACTGATGGGTGTGATGGTGGCTGATACACACGAGGACACACGCACGCATGCATACACACAATTCTGCTTTCGTAATGGAATTCTGAAACGGGGTGGTTACGTGTACGCGTGTGTTCACGGCAGCGTGAATAGCATGATAATAGGTGAAAGATGAAGCATGTGCTTATTAACGAAATGCATGTGTGCATTGATATTGGTAGGTCTCAAAGGGGAAGCTAAAAGTCTTTATTCATTTTTTTTCCCCACATTCCATAACTTCTAAGGGAGAAGTGACTCTATGCTCGTTTGATAAATAATCAAAAGCATATTTCAAATAGGACAACTTGAAATGCATACATCAGATTCAATATGATGTTTTGGCCTAGCGTGTGTTTTGTAGGAACTACACTGTACTTTATTTCATTGGTACAGAGTGTTAAAGTTTTATGTTTACATGCAACTGTATCCTCATTTTGTGGGCACCCTAGAGATGATGATACAAACCTTTAAATGTCAGGTATGTGCATGGTGCACTGGAGAATTCAGTGATAGGCAGCAAGTTTATGTACATCGATGAATGACTGGCATTGCGTGAATTGATTTGTTTTCCCCAAATGGTTTTATTTTTGACAAAAATGTCACATAATGTCACACTTTAATTCTTTTTTTGACCCTGGTGTTTTGAGTATATTTGGGTCGGACTCATTGAAAGTGAAAGTTGTAAATTAATGAGATTGGAAAAGTTTTAATTCACAGATAATATTTTTTACACAGCACTCCAAGGGTTTTGGAATCTAGTTTTGGAAACATGTAACTGATTTTGAGGGCATGGGAGTCACAAACAATCCATCCAAGTTGCAGCCCAGCAACAAACCATTAGCGAAGCTTTCTGCGCATGCGGAAGGAGCCAGTAGTCCCGGCTGCACTCAGAGCTCTGGGAGTACACTTGCATCCATTCTACAAATCTATGTTAGCACTCAGGAAACTATAACCATCACAGGAACAAACTATAATCAGCAGCAAGGTTGTTAACATGCTGCATAGTCACACACACAGCTGGAACAACAGGATAAGTCAGGAATATATCATGTATATATATATTTTTTTATCGATCCCACATAGGCAGTTCTACAGTACGTATTTGAATTGAAAGCCTCGCATATATCTTAAATTCATCTGCCACTAACACTGCTGTAAGCATGCCAGCAGAATTTCATCTGGGATCAGAACAAGACGTGGAGTCCTTTTGGACTTTTGTGAATCTTGGAGCTGCTTCTGCAATGTATAAGAAATATCTTGTATAGTGGAAGAAGAGCCAGCCACTGCCTTCTTGCACAGTTTTTCTGACCTTTCCGCAGCCTCTCGCGCTACTCTCTTAAGGGGAGGGTGACCTCATCCGGCAAGCGTATGCGTCAACGTGCCATTAAGGGCAGCGCTTCACAAGATGGTGCCTGCTGTCGTCACGAAGCTCTGCAGATTAGATGATAGTGAAATTGAGTGTCAGGGTTAAATCGAGTTGTCGGCTGATTTGGCCCATTTGTGGCTGGGTGACGTCCGCCGGAGGCCGCCGAGATGAAGCTCTCTTAGTAACACTCGCTGTTATCGTCAAATAAAACCTGAACAGAGCTAAAGGCGGAATCAGAATTGATGCTCGGTGGGTGCTGGGGTTGACATGAAGAATAGTTGAATGGACATGTCATCTTCCGGTATATCTTGTTAAAACAAATGCAAATGAGCTGCACACCGCCCTAATGAGACGCAAAGTTGCAGGGAAGGAAGTATACTCAAGTTTCCCCAGCAGCTATTCTTTCACACTCAGTGCAAACTTTCACTCTCGTCACAAACCAAGTCCAGTGCAGATTTGGCGCGCCAGGAAAGAAAAAGGGTATACATTTTTAAATTGCCGGTACTGTGAAGAATGGTTATATTTTTAAAATATTTCAGAGCTTTTGGAGTCGCAGCTTCTTAAAATTCATGAGTGACATCATGAGGTAGAAACCTGTAAACTATTCCCATTATGTTTCAAATCCTATATGAGGCGCTGCGTGGTTCCCAATGATTTAAGACCAAGTAACAGCAAATCGGCCTGGACTGTCAAACTCAAAAGCATTTTTGGTTAATATTGGGATAAGTTTTGGAACGTCAACTTGGATTGCAGGTGTTCAACAATTAGCAAACCCATAATCAATGTGGAGTTTGTTTGGTATACCTTTGATAGAACATGCCGGAGGATCCTCAATTTGCTTGACCCCAAAATGTATTCGTGTTGAGACAACAGATGTGGTCACCAAACAGAACACAAACCTCGCAAATGGTGCAAACAAAATGACAACAGCTAAAAGGTAAAGCAAATCAGGACTACCACTGAGGATGGGACAATGAATTTTGGTTCCGTTTTAGATAATTATTAAGACGACACAAGGTGAAATACTGGATGTCGATTGATTTGCAATTGCGGTGGGCAAGCAAAGAAAATTGACTAGAGTAGAGGTTGAGCAGAATTCAATTGGATACATCTCACAAAAAATCGTCACGTATAATGGTTTTATACAGAAAGGATTGTTGACAAAATGTGTGTTGTTGTTTTTTTTACCACAGTTAGAAAAACGTATGAGAGAAGAGTTCTCCGCGTGTGTCCTAATTACTCATCTGAGTATCATTTCAATTTGCTGCCGAATGCGAAAAAAAATGCATACAAGCAATACAAATGCAGAGAAACTGTATTTTTAGTAAGAGCACCGACACATATTTACAAATGGGAATTCAATGGGCTTTTTTAGTTCTATAATTGCAACGGGCTTAGAACTTGTAACTTCACTGTGTTTGTGCAGGGGGTTAGTGAGCTAATTAGCCATAAACAAGCAGCTCATAATGACTGTCTGATTCTGTTATGTTGTTTTCACAATCAAGACTTTTATACAGCGCTTAATTTTGTTTGAAGCAATACTCCTCACTTGGTCCCTCACTGGAGGGACAGACAATGTTTGGAGAAAGATCTCTGCCAGTAAACATGCAACTCTTATGCCACTGCAGCCCCATTTGTTCCATATTCCAGATACCATCTATCGTGGTATCTGTGGCTGCCCATAGGGGTGGGGGGGCTGCTGAATCCCGGACAATTTGTGTCATGTGTACCCATCCTGTCCCCGTGTGGTGCGTCATGTCCATCTCGCTTTGTTTACGGTGACCTGACGTGTTTGCCGTGGCCACAAAGAGCAGAATGGAAATTCCTATGGCTGGAGGAGAAAATGGAGCAAAAGCATTATGGAGTCACTGTACTCTGCTTCCCGCACTTTGAGTCATTCAACCGTCAGAAAAACTTGGAGGCATATTCACGTGAAACGTCTGCTTACATGACAAGCAACATTTCCACTGCTCAACTGTCATCCCAAATACTTTCATCCTCAAGCTCAGTCAGGTCAGCTTCTTTCATCTCTGTTTCAACAACATTATACGCATAGCTTTGACTTCAATTACATTTCAGGATACATTTTTTTATGGTAAAATGAAACATAGCTAATACAGTACATTTATAAAAGTAACACTGAAACTAAATAGTGTTTAAAAGAGTGCAGATATTATGACAATTGGTGAAGAAGTCCAATATATGCCTGGAAGCTGTAGCGAATCGGGCTTCGGCCCTAACGTTGCTTTTAATCTCCACCTCAAAAGGAAAGTGGGGGTGTTAATATTCAAAGCAAAACATCTCAAAATAGATGCAAGTCCTCCCTAGGAAGGGATTTTGTTAAAGATGCACAA
Organism: Syngnathus typhle; assembly: GCF_033458585.1. NCBI lineage: Eukaryota > Metazoa > Chordata > Actinopteri > Syngnathiformes > Syngnathidae > Syngnathus > Syngnathus typhle. The sequence continues at coordinate 7,151,147 of NC_083739.1, forward strand.
GTGAGATCAAAAAAGCAGATGGCTCAATGAATGCTGTCTTATCTCTTGACTGTGGGGCAGAGAACAACGAGGTTTCTAGTCCACAAGTCCTGTTTACTCTTTTAGACTCCTCGACGGTGCAAAATTGACCTACAGGCTGCCATCTTTGAAGAACAAGAGGTAAAAATGACATTGCTCTCTCCTGAGCAGAATATTTGGGGTTATGTCTATCAAGCTCCATTCGAGGCTAAGTACATCTACTGGTGCCTCCACTGAAGGTCAACTCAAATGCAAGCACATGCTCACTTACAATTTGGGCTTTGATTGAACCAAAGCCTAAAGGTCACCTGGCTCATCAGTACTTGAGAGTCTTTGACACTGTTCTTTCCCGTGATGTTTTGATTGGGCCCATCCCTCCTAAGCCACCAATTAGGACGTTGCATTGCACATTTGATGGGATCCGCACTCAGCTTCCACTCCACAAGCGAGACGAGGAGAGAATCTATTCCATTCCATCTCCGCCTGACAGTTATAAAACCGTCACGTCTCGACATTGGTCACGGACGCAGAGTTTGCAGGTAATAAGCTAATTTTCAGGGAATGACTAATGTTTCTGTTGCACAGATTAATGGTGCCCATGTTCTTTTGACAAATTTTGTCATTGTCATTGGCGTGGCAGTGATGCGGCACAATTTCAGACGGCAGTAATGCTGCCGTTCAGGAAAATCCCAAAATACCAGGTGGCCATCATGGCCCCTAATGCAATCATTTCATAACTTTGTTCCACCATCAATGTAAACTGTGCAACTCAATAGAAAGTCGTTGCTATTGTTAAAGTCTTTCAAGAGGGGAAATAAACAAACTGTGGTTGCACGCTTATAACTGCAGTGTGTTCAGAATTAATCACATGCAAGCTCATGTTAAATGGGGGTTAGCACATCGATCCACGACTTAAAGCAGCTCATCTGAAGTTGCTTGGCTTTTTTCTAATATTATTTTCTTGTTTTCGAGAGAAGCCTACGGGTTTTGTGGGAACACTGACTGCTGTTATGAACTACTGATAATTTCCCTCATCCTTGTCTAAGGCTCTCGTTCCAGCTGAAGGAAAAACAACCTGAAAGCATACTGCTGCCACAACCATCCTTCACCGTAGATATGGTTGTCTTTGTGTCACGAGCAGTGCTGTGCTTATGTGTTAAACATATTTGTCATCAAGTTCAATTTTGTTTTCATCAGACCATAACACATTTTCCAACATGCTTGGGAGATCTTGCTAACCCTAACTGTTTAATACAAACCGTCTTTCTGAAGTTCAAACCATAACATCCTAATTTGTTTGATGCATCTTTGGAAAGACTGAGGAAAAAGTCTGGAATTATTGCCACAGTCATTTTTTTATGCAAAGTTTATGTTTCCTTTTGTTGTTCTAAGTAGGCGTTTAAAAGCAGCAGCAGTTCTGGATTCATCCTTGTGTTGTAGAAGCAATATGAACAAGGCCATCATTGTAATGCTGACACTTGAACTCGGTGGCACGGCTTCAAGGAAATTATTTTACATCTCATATCGCCAAAGTTGCGAGGTGGAATCAGGTAGAATTAATTTGGGGGGGATATGAGGCGACACACCTCATCTCCTCATTCAATGGAGACGTCTACTAAAGATGATGTCATGTCATTGTCCACTTTATGCTTCATTTTTTCAAGCGAGATTCAATTGAAGTCAAATGTTAAGACAATAATTGTTACTTAAAACAACTTTGCAGATTTGCAGCTGACGATGTCGGTAGTCTACGGAGCACTCCCCCTCCTCCCACTCACGTGGCGTATTTTAGTGACATCTAGGTGCAGATGAGCGTTTATATTGCAGACGCATCGCATATATGTCCAATTTATATCCACATACAAAAGAGGCCGGGTCGCATTTGAACAAAATTAATTGTACTGTTTGCACTGCACGGAAAAAAAACTGATTATGCGTCGCAGGTGGGAAGAAAAAATCTAAATTGAGCTTCAATGTGAACCTATCCTACCTAGTGTCAGTCCTGTGATTGACAGGTGATCAGTCCGGGGTTATGTCTCAGCTGGAATAGACTCCAGCTTCCCTGCGGCATTGAACAGAATAAATGGCACTGAAAACAAACGGATGGCGGTATGAATAGCTTGGAAAGAATTATTTATTATTATTATTTGGGATAAGTGAAGATTGGTGTACCTGTGTCTTCAATCAGGATGGCAATAATAATACTGGCTGACGCAACACATGCTGTGGTCTGCGCTGACTTACTGGATAAAATGCACATTCCACTGTTGAGTGTCACAACAAAAACAGTCGTAAAATATTGGCTATTACTAGATGCTTGCAGCTGTGTGAAATAATGATACTGAGCAACTATTATTGTCTCGCTTTTTTGCTTATATCTACTATGGCAGAATCGTATGACTTGAGTAAATGTCTGCTGTGGTTTCATGAAATATGCAGCTACTCTTGCTTGCCTTGGAACACACGTCAAGTGCAGACAAGTCAAGATATGACTTCATGTTAATAATATAACAGGTTTCTCAATGGTGTTTTAATTTCTAGCTGCCTGTGTCTTTTGAATGAAGTGAATCTTTGCCAAAGGGTTTCGCATGTGGATCCAAGCAAATGCCAAAGCAATTTATGCCAACGCTGTTCTTTCGGGTCTATAACTGAGTTGGAGTTCCCTCTAGGGGTGAGGAAAAGTAGCTAATGGACCACCCGCCTCTTTCGTGCAGAAATAACACCCAACCCGTGAGTTTTTAAATGACTAGAGACATCATTCAAAGTCCATCCATCCATTTTCCGAACCGCTTAGTCCCCACGGGGGTCGCGGGAGTGCTGGAGCCTATCCCAGCTGTCATCGGGCAGTAGGCGGGGAACACCTTGAACCGGTTGCCAGCCAATCGCAGGGCACACAGAGACAAACAACCATTTGCACTCGCACCTAGGGACAATTTGGAGTCTTCAATCGGCCTACCAAGCATGTTTTGGGATGTGGGAGGAAACCGGAGTGCCCGGAGAAAACCCACGCGGGCCCGGGGAGAACATGCAAACTCCACACAGGGAGGGCCGGAGGTGGAATCGAACCCGCACCCTCCTAACCGTGAGACGGACGTGCTATCCAGTTTTCCACCGAGCCGTCCTCATTCAAAGTCCTACCCTTCAAAAAAGTATATATTTTTTTATTACTGTAAAAGTGTGCAAAAACCGTGTGTGAGGGGTGCTAGTCGGTCTTGTGAAAATCACTGGGGTCTTCAGTTTCCTCATCTGTCGGAACCCAGACTAGATGCTTCCTTTGGTGCCTGTCACAGAGCAACCCAGGTTTAGGACTCAATCTTTAGCAATCTATCTATGAGCTGTAAATATAAAATAGAGTGGCTGAAATCGGTGTACTATCAAATAAATATTTCATTGTCAGACACCACCCGCAACCCTGAACAGGATAAGTGGTGTTGAAAATAGATGGAATGTTTTTTTTTTGTTGCCGTATATTTTTACAGTAACATGTTTCTCTGCAAGAAACAAAATGTATCACATAAATAAAAGCAGCATTATGTAGCATATTTCATTATGAGGATTCAAGTCATTCATTTGCGTTATCGACGTAGAGTATGGTTTATCCAAGAAAAGACGTATTGTTCCTATTTGGCCAGTCCTGGACGTATCTGTACTAAAATGAATGCCTACCCATTAACATCCTATTTATCGTAGAGGAAGTGCTTCCCCTATGGAAGGTTGTCAGTGGAACCCAGAAAGGAATACCCTTTTGATCATCTCTGGTGTTAGCGTACCTTCACATCTGTGTGCAGACACAGTCCATATTATGGGATGCAGACAGGCCTTTTTACATGAAAATAAAAGGTCATATGTTGAGAAAGATATGGATTGAAACCAAATAAGGCTTCAAACTAGAAGATCAATCACCGGTGTGTTTACCTTTTGTCTGTACATCCAGAAAGATAAGCAGGAGGCTGGGTGAAAGCAGCAGGTGATGTCATAGGAAGGACGTCTTTATTATAATTGGCGGAACTGAAGGACAGACAGAAAAATGCATGCTGATTGATGAAGAAGAGCTTGACCATACGTGACAGAAGAAAGGACAGATATCCACTGTGACTCACTTAGATGAAAGGACTTTCAATCGCTGTGTTTGAACAGTGGAGATAAATCTACAATCGCCTAAAAGCACTTTGAGGGATGGTTAAAGTGAATGAAAGCGTTTTACTTTCTGCCTCTTCACATGCACTTTTACTAAGAAGTTTGTTTCAGTTCAGTTGAGTATTTATTTGCATTTTTAATGTGGAAGAACTGTATAGGGCACAGGTGTCAAACTCATGGCCCGGGGGCCAGATACAGCCCGCCACATCATTTTGTGTGGCCCGCGAAGACAAATTGTGCATCAAATTTGCGTCATTACTAGAATTGCAAATTGTCTTCACTTTTAAAAATATATATTTTTTTTAATATTTGACCAGTTTTTACTCGTCTGATTTGAAAACGAGTTATTTGTCAGTTTGTTTTGTAGCTTTTACTGTATATAATATGAGGTGCTCATACATTTATTTGGGTTGACAGTCTTAATGGCCCTCCGAAAGAAGCTATGACGACAATGCGGCCCGAGAAAAAATGAGTTTGACAACCCTGGTATAGGGTATAAAAAATCCAATCTATATAGTGTAACATGTGAACCAATGGATTCCACATTTAATGGGCATAAAATAGCACCCAGTCCACTTAAAATGTCCCTTTGTCATAGTATGTGAAATAGTACGCGGAAATTCTTATGGGGAACATATTAATCCGTCTTTCGGTCTGTGGGAGAATTAAGTCAATACCCATTATTGATCATATATAATTTCTGAAGATTAGACATTAAATATATTTTTGGGGTTTTACAACCCTGAGTTATTCCCGTCACACCAAGACAATGTGACCAATTTACATGCTTTTTCTTAAACCTACTATATGTATATTATCCTCCCCCCCCCCCCTCTCTGATTTAGAATTATATACTTTGTTCCAAAAGATATGTTAATTTTGAGAAACTAAGGTAATAATAATGGTATTGTTAATGATGTTACTGATGCCCCCACTGGTATTATTCAGTCCCGATGGAGACTCGGTTACCTACCCATGCAGAATGTTGCTGCTTAGAGCAGCCTGTCTGGACACACATGATGCAGTTACCAAATCGAAATTGTCCCATGTCTTCAACCCTGTGATAGCTCCCTATTATAAAGAAAGGAAGCTTTGAAGTGAAGTATTCCAGATGGTTTCATTTAAAGCTCAAGACAAATAAAATATGCAATTTACCTTTGGGTCCAGAGTTTGCATTTGTAAGCTTTGTGACTCCATCCCACTTGTGTGGCCTGCAGGCGATGAATAACTATGGATAGAGTACAAAGATTATGCTGTGTAGTAAGCAGGTCCCTACTATGGAAGACTGTTGTTGCAATGGTACTCAGGAGGAAACATTTACCGAGGCAACGGGCAGAGGTGAAAGTCCACATCGCTTTCGAGGTATTTAGGGGTTGGCTTGTAGGCCTGGAGGCCAGGAGCTGGGTTCTATAGCACACAATGAAAAGTATAAAAATGATACCAAAATCTATGAACCTCAACACTGCTAGGTACCATCCATCAATGATCGAGGAACAACAACAAAAAAAAGACCCTTACAAAAATTCTGAGTGGGTGTGCATGAGTGGGACGAAGGAGAGCGCTTGGGAAAGTGAAATTCAGATCACTGGCATCTTGCTCCTTCTCATCCTCTGGTGTGGGGGACATGGAACCATCCACCTGGGGAAGAAAATATCAATAAATAATTAATAAATAATTATGGATGTCACTGGCTGATGATTATGTGTTGTAACTTTACTGAATCTCCGGTGCGTAGTGGTGGCATTGAGGATATGGGAATGAAGGCATTAAAGGCTTCCCAGGCTGACACAGGCTGGTAGCCTATTAGCTTGTAGTACTGAGGAACCTAAATAACAATATAATTAAGAATAACAAATACATAAGTACATCTCAAGAGTTCAGTGAAGACATAGAGTGTGTTGCCATGGTGATGTGAGTGACGCTTAGATGAGCAGTAAATGCACATACTTGGAGCTTGAAGGTAGGAACATGAGTTGTTACCCTCACATCAACATCATCCACAGGCAAAGCGGAAAAGTCAAGAGCCTGAAAATAGAAAGCACACACCATTTGCACAAATTAAAGCAAAGCACTTTCGTCTCTCTGCAGGGCATTGTGGTTGGGTCAGCTACAGCAGTTCTGTGATTGTAGAGTGCAAAGGTTTTTCTTTTTTTTACTGATTAGTCATCCATAAGGTTAAAGAAAGAAAAATTAGCCGGGCCACTCTCACAAATTGTAGGAAAATATTATGTGCCCACAGGCCTTTCTCAAATGGAAACCATCAGCAAACCTGGAAATGACCTTTTTGTGTTTGACACACAGTGCTTCATAATACATTATTTCCAAGAATGTTTGGGTCCAGAAATGCATCAAGGGTATAGATTTATTGATTTGTCCCATTTTTTACATTTAAATTCATAATGGATTTCAGCTCTTTAAATGTCATCTTTGTTTTTTTCAAACGTGACATCAGAGGGACTGTCACCAAAGCGACTGAGTTTATCTGTGAGTCGGCCTCGCCGCAGCAAAACAAGTATGTGAGGTTAACGCAGAGGTGGAGCTATGGTGGATGCTCTCCGGCAACTCCACTGGCCAAGCCAAGGGGAAGATTTTGATTCACATGTTACTGCAGTGCAGATAGTTTGTTACATCATACAGCCATTACACATAGTTGCGTACACTGAGGCACTCTGATACTCTACCATCGTACATTTTGATTGACCTATCAAAATAACATTGATAAAATTAGACTGCACATAGTGGCTGTCCTGACACACATCATTTATAGATTGCTTGACTCAATTTTTCAGAAAACCATAAACAGTAAGAGTAGTGAAGAAATGGGGTCGAAATACAAAAACCCACAGTCGTCATAGAATAGAATTTTAAAAGCCGACAAATATGGAAAAGACATGAAGCTCATGTCTCCAGTCACATAACCACTATAGGGGAGGCAACTATTGGTAAAAAGATATGTTTTTAGTTGTATTTCAAGAGTAAGTGAGAAACCGTTTCCACATTCATTGACCACTTCCTTAGGTAAGCATACACCTGCAAAATATAATGAGAGCCCTCCACCCCCTAAATCTGCCTTTGCACACAGAACTAGAATCAACCAAAGGCACGTACAGATTTGTGCAAATGTTGAACAATCTTAATTTCAACCAGCATCACATTTTATACCTTCATTGATACCCTCATGCTGCATATTCATGTTTTGGCAGACTCGTGTGTTTCACAAAGAAATAAGTAATGCAAATGCAAAAAAAATGTTGTATTTTGGAGATGCACCAAAATGTATTCTTTAGGCATTACGTTTTGTGGAAATTCTCAGTCACTATAGACTTCTTTTTTATGACTTTATGTAAACGCTGATTTTATGTAGTACCACTGCTTTGGAAACGTCCATTGATTATTCAAGTACTCTATAGCTAATGATGTGGCCCTTGAGTGTATGTTAATTGGTGCTTTCAGTACCAACCAGTGGATCAGCTTCATCTATGAAAAGTGGGAAGGAAGATGGCAAGATTCTTTCTGGGGAGATCTTCATAACACATGCCTCCTCCTTTTCGACTGAGACAAACACAAAATGACAGACGTTAACTTCTACAGACACAGAGGCTCACATTAGCATCATAAATCAATGCACACAGAGACTCAAATAGCAGCTGGGGGGGGGGGGGGACATTTGCCTCAAGGGCAGGCTCAAGAGTGATAAAGACCTTTGTTGGCCGAGATCAAGCCTGCCACAGCGCCCGGGAGATTCCTCCACAAGGCCAGGATCCACTTCATGCGACATTGCATCAAAACCTGTGAGGGGAGCACAATGCAGGTTTAATCAGGCAATCCCTAACCGGTTGAGGCAAAGAACTGTACAAGAAGAGTAAACAAATTAAAGGAACTACCTCTACCTTGAGAGAGAGAGAGAGAGGGTGTGTATGCATGCGTGTGTGTGTGCGTGTGTATGTGTGTGCGTACCCTGCGTGCTGCTTGCTGGAAGCGTTTTAGCGCCCTCTGTTTAAGCGCCCACTGAAAGCTGGGGTGAAACTGGAAAGAGGGGGTTCCTTTGGGGACCTTGAGGTGGATTCAATGATGCATGTTAGTTACACACACTTTCATGACGACATGGGGCCCCATTTCGCAAAATCAACACTGGATTCATGATGCATGTGCACATGTTGATAATTCAGATTTTATTCTAAAGGACAGCTCATTCCCGAGGTGCTCGAGTTTGCATATACCCCGCCCCAATGTCCCTATAAATGGAAAACAGCATCTCAGCCTGTGCTAATCATCGTGAATTACATGTAAAGTTTGAGATATGTTGTTTTGTTGCATGCGCTGATCGATATGACAATTGCAAAGTGTCTTCTAATTCTGCCATTTTCATGGCACAACTAATGATTGTGCATTGCACAGTTTGTGCGCAGTGAGTCAGATTCACATACACCACATATAGATGTTTACACCTACTTGAACAGCACAAGTGAGGGCGTGATACACAGTGTCCTTCACGGCAATTTTAGACATTTGTCATTTCATTACCAAATGGCAGGTTATTATTGTAAAAGTTATTATTATTGATTTTAGAAATGACTATTTTCAATATGACCGCACGGTGGTTGACTGGCTAGCACGTCCGCATCACAGTTCAGAGGTTGTGGAAGGTTGTGGAGACACCTTCCCTGTATGACACCATGTTTACCTGCCCTGCGTCAGAAATGAGTCGTATTGAGTAGAGTCTTGGTGGTCCGCTGGTAAAGTCTCTCTCTTGCCTTACATCTCCCTTCCTGACCTACAAACAGTCATGAAAATATTTTGTCAAATATTAGGAGTAAGAAAAAGCCGTGTTTCAATCAAGACTTCTCTGGAATTTTACAAATGTACCCGTATGTGGTTGAAATAAATATATGTTACCTGGTACTGATGTAATGCAACCAGTCTGTCCTCCAGTACTTGGCTCCTGGTCGAATCTGACACTGGATCTTTACCCAGATGTACTTGTCTAGTGATGACATTATATTCATGACATGAAGAAAAATACGGGAAGTATCAAATGGAACAAAATGTGGAGTTGGAACTTTTCACTCAATTGAGATTTTCTGCAAGATTAAGAATTATATAGCAATTTCTTTGACAAGAAAATAATCTCAACTGAGACGATGATGTTGGATGACATGGAAATGAGCTACTAACAGGTGTGTATCAACACAGACGTGGATGAGGCAGAGATTGATTTGAAATAACAAACAAACACGCAGAGTTCAAACAGCAACGCTCAATCAAGGAAGAACCTACAATTTCAAGCGGTTGATTTCCTCTTCTTTTACATTTTGTTGAACCTTTTTTAGAAAAACAGCCTCTTTCTTCTGCCTATTCTGGAGACCTGACAATGATAAATAAAAAGTGGTCTTAGACGAACAAAGAGTCCGACGTCCACGACACCATGCGCCAACATGCACAGACCCTCGTTTGGATGTTCGACGCCAAGTTTGCTACTGTCCTTGTGGAGCATCTTTGCCACTCCCCCATGGGAGGAGGCATCTACAAGTGGCTTTGGTCCTGGCTTGCTCCCAGTGGGACCTCCTGTGGCACCCTACAGGACATGTGAAATAATTGAAGTGAAGAGAAGAGTTTGTGGCGCAGCAGAGAGAAAATTGCATTCCGCCATACATGTAATACAAAAGCGTATCATAAAATGCACAAATAAGCAGCTCAGCTCGAACTTCAAGACTTTTCGTGCATTACCTTGGGTTTGACGACATCCTTGGCAAACTTTTGTTTGACTGGACTTTGGACTTGGATGGCTGGTAAAGATCCTTTACTTTTGGCAGCTGAACCCTGAAGCGCAAGCTCCCTATTCCAAGCAGGTGAAATAAATGGAAAATATGAAGAAGCGATCGCGTCAAGCAAAAGATAAACATCTGGATTTTTTGATTAAGTTATAAAAATGTGTATTTGGTTCAACTCTGTGGTTCAAGCACTGAATATCTTGGAATAATTACAGCATTCACTTCAATTAATCCTTAACTTTTAAGCCGATATAACAACAAGGGTGAAACGGTTGTGGCTGATGGATAGCATCAGCTTTCTCACCGTAATACAATTAAAGCAATGCATAAAAAAAGCAGAAGTCACACAAGGGAATCGACTTTATTTCCAACCTGCTGCTGTGTTTTTTATTATGCTTGAGTGTATCGCAAATACCTGAAAGCAAGAAGAGGGACGGAGCTTCCGGTAATAGTACATAGGTAGGATTTGGTGTTGAATTGTGAGACAAGCAGTCGAACGGTAACCTGACAAGTCTCATAGCGGCAGGGTTTGAAGGTAATAGTGATCTTTGATTTACCATTGGCTGGGATCACACCTGAAAAACATCATCATAGTCAAAATGGATAATAATGGTGATATCCACAAAAAGCAATTATTCACCTATTTGTAGAGAATAACGTGGGTTTCAAAAGCATCAGAAATAACCTCGCGTTATAACACATCTGGTAGAGTTCCAAGCGCTGATGCTTCCCAGAGCATGGACAAGATTAATGCGCGGAAAGTGCGGCTTCCTCTGACATGATTTATTTAATACACAACAGACAAGCAAGTATTTGGGATAAAACACAGCATAGGGGCACTCCAGAAAGGCTGTGTTAACTCTGCTGAGCTGAGGAAGCCAGACAGACACGTCAGACGAATGTTGTCAAGTTATTCCTACCTGTGAGTGGGTGGATGGAAAAGGCCTCATGTGGCTCAATGAAGTTCACTTCAAACTCCAAATCAGCGGGAGATCTGCAGCGCAATGGAATGATGTGGCTAACACTACAGGACAGGTCACAAATTAAAACATGAGGATCGTTCTTGCTTTGAAAATGCCTTTTCCAAGATTACACATTATCAACAAAAACGCACACCTCTGTCCAAGCGGTGCTGCTGGTAAGTCAACGCGTGTCGGGATATGCACATGAGCGGTGGCGGGGTAAGCGTGAACTGGAATTAAAAGGTTCTCATCGTCCTTAAAAGGGGAGCAGAGCAAGAGCAGAGGTCATGAAAACACGCAGATGATATCAACGGGAGGTTGGTTACATGCTTACCTTACCTCACAGTGAACTCGAATACAGTCCGAGACACGGGTCCACTCATGGGGACAGAATTTGACTTTCACTGTGTAGGCAAGGCCAGGAATCAGTCGGCACTTGAGGAAAGTCAGATCAGTAAAAATGGACATACTAAAGCTGACTCTTCAACTTATTGAAGTCAAACATACCTTTTTGGCATAGTTGGTTCGGAAATGCTTGGTTTGAGTGGGGATGATGTGAATATTTAGCACTCTAGATGAGATGTTGATTAGTTTCTGAGGAGGAGGGAAAAGGGTTTCATTTCAAATTCATCATGCGCACTTGAGAGAACTATTTAGACACTCTCAATGCTTACATCCACATTCATCAAGGATATATGATAGAAAATCAGGTCTTCATTCATCAAGCCAAATGAAAGGTTTTAATGATGTGAGCTAATTTTCTATTTAATGTTAACTTGTGATTAAGAAATTGGGATAAAATACAGCCTAACATAAAAAATACTCAGATTAGGTGATATTTTTCTCACCACGCTCTTCACATAGTCTTTCTCGAGCTTGAAGCCACTGAAATGTAGTTCAGAAGGATCAACTTGGATCAGGCCATTACTCTTCTCTTTGACATAGATTTCTATATGGGTAAAAAAAACATACAGATAATTTTGAATGGCTAACAAAATTGCTTCATCTCATTTAGTTAACACGAGTAGGCATGGTGGAATAAACAAAAATAAGAAGTAATAAATGCAGTCATCATGGCACTCAATATGTACTGGATTCAAGTAGATGGTTCGGCACGCTGCTCCTTCCGTCTTCCACTAACTGGGTCAGGGGCAGCGGCGTCAGGGGAGCAGAGACGGCCATCCTCCCGGGAGTCACGGGTCAGTTGCAGCTGAGCAAGACCAACGTCAAGCAGATGGAGAACTCTACAGAAGACAAGAAGTGCACTTCTTTGAGAAGACTGAACCAGGTCATTCCAATGCACTGATTAGAGACACTAATATCTAGACCAGAGGTGTCAAACTCATTTTTGTTGCGGGCCACATCGTCATTATGGTTTCCCTCATGGGGCCAATAATAACATATTATCACGTACACATAATAAAATCCAGTAAAAAAAGTTCAACAATTTTCCAATTCACTTTGAAAGTGTGGCTTTAACAAAAGATCATTGCAACATCTCACTGTTATTAAGAGGAAAGACAATTTAAAGTGTTGGCATTTTAACTGGAAACATTGAGTTGACACTCATAATTTGGTTTTGCGAGCCACGTAAAATGATGTGGTGGGCCGGATCTGGCCCCCGGGCCTGGACTTTGACACCTGTGATCTAGACAATGGTACCATAATTGACAGATGCTAAAAATTTAGTCATATTTGTGTTCACTGATAGTGTAGTGGTTCTCTCGCCTCAGTCGCCACTCAGTGACTGTTTTATATGTGCCCAGTGACTGACTGGCGTCTAGTCCAGAGTGTCGTCTGCATGGGATAGACTCCAAGCCCCAGTGAACCTTGATCAGCGGAAAAGAAAACAATTAGATGGCTGTAGAAATATACTATTCTCAAAGAAGGGGTTTTAGCAGTAATTTTGTACCTTATACCTGGTTGAACTGGTGCCATTTTAACACAAGTTTGCCATCCTCCCATGGAAAAACAAAACAATGTGGAGCTCGTAACTACAGACGCAATTTAGCAAACTTTATTGAAAAAACAAAATAACTATATTGAAATTCTTCTGCCCGTCACCACTTGCTGCTGACTTCGTCAAAGCCCGACGTTGGTTCTTCGTGACGCATTATATTCTAGAAACTCAATATATTACCATGCTGCGCTGCGCTCACATTGTTTGATTCATGTTGCACAGGTGAAAACACAACCATCTTGACTCGACAATTTGGTGACTTCAGCATGAAATACAGTCCAGTTGTTTTACAGCGACATGTTTTGAGTTTGGCAGCTTTTCTTGCAAACGCCACCCGTCAAACACGGCCGTTGCCAAGGCGACGGACAATAATGCTTGAAGGGGTGGGGTCAAAAGCCATGTGGAACCAATGGCACTCGCAAACGCTCGCCTTCACCGGTGACGAAAAAATAAACCCTGGAGAATTTTAACTTTAATTTCAAAATAAAGGTTTGCTTTTTCGTTAGAACATTTTTTGCGTGTCCTTGGTGTACAGAAATGATTATGAATCAGTTAACATATATAGGACAATTCATAAATTACGTTCATTCCGGCCATTTAGTCTCTATTTGGAAAATTCGGACAAGAAGTTTCATACTTTTTGTGCAACTTATAAAGTTGAATTTGATGATGGGGGGGGACGCTGACGCTTATTGCATAATTCCAAGCGAGTTTGTTTGACAAAATGCACTGGTGAACTTTGCATGCCCGAAGAAAAAAAAAAAGGGGGGGGGGGGGGATTTAAAATAAGATGAAAAATAAAGACATTACAGTCCCGCCCCCGTATTATTTATTTTGGAGGCAAAATGGTCATTTAGGTGCCATCCGCACGATCACATCTTGAAAGAAGAAGAAAAATGCATGGATGATCTTAAAATTCTTCAATCCAGGTTAAACTGCAAATTTAGTGAAGATCTTCCTCAAGCATGCTCGCCACTCTAAAACGATAAGCACTAATGGAATTTAATGTAGTGTTTTAGTGGCATCTAGTGGTCAGAGCTTGACAGAGTTTATGTGTGCATCATTCAAAAACATTTTTCTTTCAATAAGGAAATCACTATGTGTTTATTTTTATGGAATGTAAAAACCTGAATTGCTGTCTACCTGCTTGCTTGTCTTGGGGAAACTGTCTCCCAACCATGTCCAGAGATGTTCAATTCTGAAGGTAAAATAAGTCAAGTTTATTCAAGTTTATTTGTATAGCCCTAAATCACAAGCAGTCTCAAAGGGCTTCACATAGACAGAAATTGACAATTATTCTCAAAGCATCCCCTGATCTTAAGCTCCCAAAAGGGCAAGGAAAAACTTAAAAACCCCTAGCAGGGGGAAAATGAGAAACCTTGAGAAGGGACCACAGATGGAAGGATCCCCCTTTCAGGATCACCAGGTTGAAATGGATGCAGAGAGGGCACAAATGATACAACATGAAAATCAATTAAATAAAAAGTGGATGTCCATGTCACAGCAGAGGGCTGCCGAAAGGAGCCCTCAATTGTCCTGGCAGTGCTCTTCGAGGAGGTTGAGCTGCAGTTCCCCTATCCTGAATTGGCCACGAGAATCCAGATAGCCGCTGTCAGCATGGGTACCACCTAACCACCTCCCCGGCCGGGGAGGGGGGAGGGAGGGGGTGTAGAGGGAGAGAAAACAAACTCCAGCCGAATCGGCCACTACAGGTTAGTTAAAGGCCATGTCATAGAAATGTGTCTTTAAACGTGTCTTAAATGTTTCTACTGAGGTAGCAGTCCTAATATCCATTGGTAGGGCATTCCAAAGCTCTGGAGCCCGAATAGAAAATGCTCTAGAGCCTGCAGACATTTTCTTAGCCCTCGGTGTCGCTAAAAGGGTAGCGTTTTGCGAACGAAGGTTACGAGACGGAACATAAGGAACAACTAGGTCGACGAGATATGAAGGCGCTAAGCCATGCAGCGATTTATAGGTTAATAGAAGAACCTTGAAGTCACATCTTAAATGGACCGGAAGCCAATGTAAGTTGGCTAGTATTGGGGTAATGTGATCAAATTTTCTTGTCCGAGAGAGCAGCCTTGCAGCGGCATTTTGTACTAACTGTAGACTTTTGATGCGGGACTTAGGAAGACCCGAAAATAGTACATTACAGTAGTCCAGGCGCGACGTGACGAACGCATGTATAATAGTTTCCGCATCACCGGTCGAGAGGATCGGACGAATCTTTGCAATATTACGAAGGTGAAAAAACGCAATTCTGGTTATATTCTTAATGTGCTTTTGAAAGGAGAGAGTTTGGTCAAATATTACCCCGAGATTAGTTACAGTATCGCTTTGAGTGATAGTACGGTTATCTATAGTTATAGCGGTTTCCTTGAATAAGTGTTGATAACGAGCTGGACCAATTATCAACATCTCAGTTTTATCTGGGTTAAGACGAAGGAAGTTGAGAGACATCCATTGCTTGATCTCCGCAAGGCACTTCTCAAGATTACAACAATCCCGCGGATCTGTCATCGATAACGGCATATATAATTGGGTGTCATCCGCATAGCATTGAAAACTAATATTATATTTACGTATTATGTCCCCAAGCGGAATCATATAAATATTAAAAAGAATTGGTCCGAGAACCGATCCCTGTGGGACACCACATGTAACATTATAGAGCTCCGAGGACGCATTGCCATGGACCACTCGGTGCGTCCTGTTTGATAGATAGGAATGGAACCAGCCTAGTGCTGACCCTGAAATACCAACACAACTTTTAAGACGCCCTAATAAAATATCGAAGTCTACAGTGTCGAAGGCAGCACTAAGATCGAGTAGTAACAGTACAGACGAAATGTTTGAATCCATAGCTACGAGGAGATCATTAGTCACTTTCGCAAGTGCTGTCTCAGTGGAATGATTAGCTCTAAAACCAGACTGAAAAGTGTCGTATCGATTATTGGCGACCATGTAATCAATAAGCTGCTGCGCTACTACTTTTTCAAGAAGTTTTGCTATGAATGGGAGGTTTGAAACTGGCCTATAATTACTGAGACAGTCCGGGTCAAGATTTGGTCGCTTAAGTAACGGTTTAATGATAGCGGTTTTAAAGGCTGTTGGCACTATCCCAGAGGAGACAGACAGATTGATTATATTTAAGACGGACGGTCCTAAAATTTGAAATAATTCTTTAAGTAGTTTGGCTGGAAGAGGGTCGAGTAAACATGTTGTTTGTTTAGCCGCACTAACAATTTGTGTAAGCCTTTCAAGAGACACGCTTTTAAAAGTTGAGAGGGTTGTTGCATGATCATCAGCGTTGGTAAACGGCGTGCTCGACCGAGCGATTGGAATGCTATTCTTGATCTCATCCCTAATGGATTCAATCTTTTGAGCAAAAAATTCACCAAAGATTCTGAACATATACCGGTTACCAGCGATTACCGGTCGTTAATTATTATAAAACGATTACGAGTGTCTGTAAAAATCATAATTCATTTTGCCATATTTTTTTGTTTTATTTTACACTGTGCTAGTTATTTTGCAGGTGAAGTCCATCGCAACTGCATCTCCAGTGGTTGGTCGGACCTGCTCATTTCACATGAAGATGCATGTGGCTATACTTTCAATGAGACACTTCTCTTTTTTTTCAAGGTTTGCATTTTCCCATACACATCCATTTTGTGTCATTTATCCCAGTTACTAAATTTTGTACAATGACATTCTCTTTTCCTTCACCAGCCACCCGATTCCCATTTGTATTTCTTGTATGTGAAGATGATATATATATACATATATATATACGACCGGATATGCACTCTGGCTCATCTCTCTAATCCTTGCAATCACATTTTCTGTCTCTTTAGGGGAGAACCATGAATCCACCTCTCAGAATATTGTAAATACCACATTAACGTTGCATGTCATTGCTCAGGAAATTGCACTCTACCAGGAACCACATTCACATCCAGCTGTTCATGTCCTTCATTCTGAAAGAAGTCTTTATCTTCCTTCGGGACTCACTGCTATTTACAAACAAAGAGCTGTACCACTGTGACTATTATCCGGTATCAGTATTCCTTCCCCTCTTCAAATTTAAACATACCCATACTGTTCCAGAAGAAACAGATTAAGAAATATCTTGTGATTGATGAAGTGAGGGGATTGTTACATGTTTTGGTGATGCTGGAGGTTGAAAGAGAGTCTTGTTTTTTGTGAGAGTTTCTTACATCTTAATATGCATCTTTCTGTAATGTGTGTAACTCTAGAGTACACATTGAAAGCTGCAGTCTTGATCTGGACCCTAATCCTCAAAACTGTGATTCAGAGTTTGTCTGCCCTGCAAAGATAATCCATATTCAGATCAGCATCAAATGGTACGTCTTCATAGCTTGAGTAATTAAGAATATTTATTTAGCCATTGAAAGCTAAGTAATTAAAGCTTCAAATTATTCAGTATTTTGTTGTATGCTGGGCACAGGAATCTCAGAGAAATATGACGGCATATTCCTTTGAGAATCACCAACCCTGCTTTAAAATCAAAGAATGTTTTGCACACAATCTGAAGAACATTACGTCATTTATATACTAAAAGTTGGAGACAATGCTAACGGATGCATTCCTCTATACAGCCACTAGATGTCAGTAATATCTCCTTTTAGTATAACAAGGAGCCATAAAATTAAGTTGTTAAATATGGAAAGACACTGTTCTATTCAGCATGTAAAACAAAGACAAAACATGCCTTCTTCCTTGGTTGTCAGGTGGCGTGTAAAGGTGCATTGATGTTTTCCAACATTTCTGTGTGACCTTTTATTTATTATTTTCTGGCAGACTAGGCCACATGAAATGACATTGTAAGACACTGCAATGACACAAAACGACCAGCAGATGATCTTATATATTTAGATTTGGTGGGAGTCGTCTGTTCTGTCATTTGTTTCTGTCATTATTCTCTCATTAATGGTATTTTACAAAAATCACTTTGCCTCAATTGAATACCTGGCCACATAGCAGATAATAAATGCCAGGTACTTTAAATAGGCGCTGTTACCAGTAGTCAGGTGAAGAGAGTGGAGCTTGATAGCCATATTTTTGTTAACTGTTAGGCTATACTTGTTTTCACCTTCCTCTTTGTTGTCATCGCCACTGTATCATAATGAAACTAGTGTAAGCAGAAAAGCCACTGTTTTATTAAATCACTCAAAAGGGCATTCAGGACTCCGTACATATGCTTCTATAGTCAAGCAAAAACAAAGTCGTTTGATTAAAATTGCATGTAAAAAAGAGATCAGTGGCAAAGTACGGTCAAGCTTCCACATAAGAACACAAACTTAGTACTTCATTTTTTTTTTTAAATGGAGCATCACATTTAAAAAAAAATCAATACTTATTTATGAGAAATAGATTTTATGGTCCATATTTTGTTTTCAGCTTGTCCACCACATCAACATAGGCAGCCATTGCCTCTTCTTTGGACATACCTGGAGAATCAAAACCACCAGTCACTTTCTGCAATCAGCTTGTCAGTCATACACAAATCATATACGTATATAAGATATACTACCTTTCTTTTCCGTCCACGAATCCCATTTCCGTCGTCCTATGATGTCTAATACCCCTGGACGAGCTGTGGCTGCAAAGAATGTGGTTGATTTTCTCTAGCTGACCACTGCAGTAAACATCAGTTCAAACTCACTGTCACACAGAATTCTTAATCATAAAGATCTGGATGGATAGTTTTCAAATATTTGAAGAATGTCTTACCAGACAAAATACACCCCTTTTATGCACACTTATCAATCTTTTCATCATTTTCTTCACAATGACACCTAACCTGTCTAGCTTCTTTCTGTCCTCAGCGCATGCAACCTATTAGGACTTGGCCGGATTTCTATCCCGAAACATCGTTTGTTAAAACTTACATTTACTCACCAGAATCAATGTCTCCAATCGTGGCCTGTTTGTATAAACCGTAAAGTGCTTTCACTTCTTCACGGTTAGGGCGTGTTTTCAACATCTTCACTTCCTCAGCGGCTTTCTTAAAACTTTCCTGTAGGCAAAAAAAAAAAAGTGGAGGTAGTACTGAACAAACAGGCTGAAGCAGACAAGCACACTCTTGCACAATGTTGAAACTGACAGAAGCACCTCTCATGGCTAATATACTTACAGTCATGGCAACAATGAGAAGGAGGCACCTTAAAAGTGTAGAACTTGCATTGAGGTTTCAGCCTTGTCAATGTGTTCCTGCTATAAGGTAAAAGTGGGAGGTACCTGTGTGGCCTCATCAACAAGCAGGAAGGCAATTCCTTCCTCTTGTAAAAGTTAACCCTTACATCTACGTACTGTTTGTTTTCCTTGGATCCACATAATTATGCACGACAGATCTTTTCAATATATAAATTAAGGGATGTTTAATTCCCAGTCAATGTTTCCAGAAAAAAAGGTGTCTGCTTTATGGTTTACACTACTCATTTTTAGATTAAAACATTAGCTGGTCTTTTTATTCTTCACAGTTTATGTCAGCCTTACTTAGTCCTGTCAGTGTAATGTCAGCTTGGGTGTAGCGTCATCAGCTTCTGACCAGGGGTCGCGGGCATGCTGAAGCCCATCCCAGCCGTCATCAGGCGGTAGGCGGGGGCCACCCTGAACCAGTTGCCAGAAAATTCGCAGGGCTAAATAATAAATTATTCCTTTAGTAAGGGTGTTTAAATCGCCTATGGGGTTGGGGGAAGTTCACAATTGGTGAAACTGAGAATCCACTGAGTCCAGCCAGACATTTGCGACGAAAACTTGAGATCTTATTGTGCCACAAGATGGCAGGATCGCACCTCCTGCCTAAACCAGGACAATCTTTCTTGTCCGTGATCCCTATAAAATGTTGACGGCAATCAACTGCAATTACCTCTCAGATTATTTCAAGTGGAAAAAAAATGACTTTAATCCAAAATTATGTTACAGCAAACGGATTTCAGGCACAATGATGACAAAATATATTTGACAAAAATCACACAATACCAGCAGTTTGAGACAGGTTTTTGGCACAGAGTGATCTGAAGCAGGCATCCAAATCATCATTGATACAACAGGAAGAAATAAATAAGTCAAAATCCTGCAGAAAAATGCATAGTCATTATTAAGGTTGAGGAGCCACTATTACTTGGCATCATTATTAAATTATTTCTATTCTCATATTATTCTAATAATATATACATTTCATATAAGTGCAACAAATTAATTGAAGGTTGTCTGTTTTACTATTCTTCAAACATGGCTGATGTTATCAATGCCGTTATAGCAGTTATCGCTGGGCAGGACGAAGCGGATGTGCCGACTTTTCTCCCATCCGCGGCGGATCTTCCGGAGTTGATCCGCAATACAGGGCAGCAGGAAAATGAGGCGAACCATCAGAACTGTGACGGGGAGGATGAGGACCACTAAGAAAGTGGGTGGCAGGAGGAAGCGGTATTGGCCCGGGTCAAAGGCGCGGTCCCAGCCGAAGAGGAGTGTATGGACAGTGGCCATGGACAGGGCGCAGTAACCTAAAGTGGACTGTAGGGTATCACATGGTTAGTTTATTCATGTTTATTTGATTTAAAACCTAGATATTTTAGTTACTGTTTAAAAAAACCTTTGTGTTTGTGCCAATTTAGAGTTTCCACTATTTACTGGGTCATAGGCCACCAAACAGCTTTAAGCAAACACTGTGACCTTCGACCCATGCCCCGAGTGAGTACCACAAGTACAATCCATATTACCTATCACAGGGTGCAATTACAACAACTTCCCAAGATTGTAGTGCTCGGGGGTCTAAAATAGTCGAGCTGTTCCCTACTCTCATGCAGGCCAGATATGAGTGTCTCTTTCCAATGCACATGAATTTACTTCTGCTTAACAAAGCCTCAATTCAAACTACTTCTACCTACTGTGCACTAAAATGCTTTTCTGTGGCAGATCTGGCAAGGCTGGAAAATCATCAATTAACCACTGGCAATTGGGCCAACTTCCAAAAAATATGTGAGAGCCATTTTGCGTCTGAACTGTTTAAAACATCATATATACAACCACCTGTTGTAAAATGAGAACTACTTTTTGGATACTGCAAATGCATAGGGAGACTGTGGCACCCACTAGGGTTATATGGTTTGGTCATATGCTCCAAACATCGATCTTTGAACCTTTTATTATTTCTAGTTTGTGATTTTCAATTCTAAACCAATGCGAATGTGACTATAATAACATAGCAAGACAAAAATGCAAATGCATTGTCAGTCTTAAATAGGTTGAAGGTGGGTGCTTCACTTTTTTGAAAACTTTTCAGAGTTTCATGTTTGAGCTAGTATTTGACTCATTTCATTCAAGATCAAGTGTGTGTCCTGAAGCGCTGCACTGCACAGGAACATTCATCGGTGGCGAGTGCTGAAAGGACGGCAATAATTCATTGCTGGCCGGCAGTTGGGACATGACTAATCTGACGGCCAGAGGATTAGTTTAGTGGCGTGATGAAAGGGGGGGGGGGACAAGGAGGAATGTGTGTGCCCCAGCAATGATGTCAGCTTTGAGTGTTAGCATCCAAAATGAGTCAGCTGCAAAAGTGCAAACATACTAATTGTTTGGATGCGTGATTTATCTTCACGGAAACACCCTCTCGGGAGCATATGTTTGCATTTCCACTGTCTTAATTTGTAGTGGGTACTAAAATTAAATCAAACGTACGCGAACTGCGACACCCCCGTTGCAGTACTGACGTGTTATGGTAGAGGTCGGGTGGAACTAAACACACTGCAATTGCAGTTATTCGTCATGCGTACGAGATAATCAAAATATTAACGCAACATTTACCACTTTAAAAATCACAATCGATAATTCAGTCATATGTGTCTCAGTTGGTCTTGACTCGAGCTTCACTGGTCGCATAATACCAACACGTTATTGACATTCAATTCATTCCCATGGTTAGTAAGTCTACAACATGATTTAGCCTTGACTTCTTCCTCTTGTTTGCATGATCTGCCATTTTGTGCTAATAAATTACCAAGGTCACTCAGCATAGTTTTGCGTAACAAATCAAAATCTGCGGACAATACTATCAAATCCTACCTACACATCTGATTGTTGAAACACAAGCCAGGTCGTCCTGACCTGAAGCTTTTCCAGCTTACCTGTACAAAGTTGAACTCTCGCCAGTTGATGTTGTCAGCCACGGATGGCAGTGAGGTGATAGCCAGCAGTGAGAGCAGCCCGAGCGCTATGATGCCCACTGAGACGTACAGCTCCATTCTCCACACCCCCTCGTCACTCCACGAGTCCTCCACGCCTTCTTTCACCTGCACACCACACAGTTTCACACGATTGATGGATTACCCTAGCAACAGGTGTGATCATACCACTCACCTGCTTGAAAGCAGCGTTAAGCAACTTGAAGCGGGCCGACTGCCGCATGGGCAGACACAGGCTGTAGATGGCGTGCATGGCCGCACACAGGAAGCTGCACAATCCAAACTGCTTCCTCTTGACGAGCCACTTGGCGAGCCAATCGGGAAAGCGATCGTATTTGGTGCCCCGCCTTAGCTGGAGCAATGCAGCAAGTAAGCCCGGCATGTAGACGAGTGCAAGCATCACCAAGGCGACGGATGGTAAAGTGACGTTGACGGTTTCAATGGGCATTTTGTAGAAGACACTCTTCTTTGCCATGACGAAGGGATGCAAGACGTCACGGACAAAGTTGTAAAGGTAGAAGAAGATGAAGAGAATCGCGCTGACGAGGATGGGCGTGCCCCATGAAGGAAACAGATAAAAGGGGAGGTTTTCGATCTCCACAGAAGAGGAGAGGAGACCCATATCCACAGGACGAAAGCCCATCCTGTGACACATTGCCAGGACTGAGCTCTTGGCCTTACTGCTGTCACTGCACAAGAAAACCTACATAAGGAAGACAACCAAAAAAATGGCTTACTGGATTTTGCAGGCATCAGAGATATTTTTGCAATTGTCCTACCTGCCTGCTTCCATCTCGTGGTCCAGTCTGAAGCACCCATGCTGATATCGTGTTAAAACCTTTCACTATAAAGCTTTCTGGAAACATGCCAGCCAGTTGTTCGGCATAGGACGGCCCACCTTGCTTGATCTGCAAGCCGTTGCTAACATCCACCAGTATTTTTCCCGCCAGCGCCGGCTTCAGCTCCAACAGGGTGGAGTGATGCTCTGGGAAGATCGCGACAAAGACTATGTCGGCCTGGCTGGCCGCTTCCAGCTGGGAGGTCACCTGGGTGCCAAGAAAAAAAAATATTAGAATAGAGGGCACAAGTCTGACAAGGCCAAACGACACAAATGAATACTTATTTGTCTGTCCAATTGTTGATTAGTGAGCAGGTCACTCCCTGGTTCAATGCTGCTATATAATTCAGATGCATTAGAATTATTATTATTATAATCAGTCTCACCTCTGCCTCTTCAGGAAAAAGAGCAACAGAGCGTTTGGGCGTTCTACTCCCCACCACCACCTGGTAGCCAGAGGCCACCAGTCTTCTGGCAAGCGAGCGGGAGAAGTCACCGGTGCCCAGGATGCCGACAACTTGAGTGTCAAGCTCAGACATACAAGCCCCAAGAGGCCTGCAACCACCTGTCTCACCCCCTCTCTGGATTAAAGCCCGTTGCATCTCATCAGGCATGGTGGGCTGACAAATAAGAAGGAAGAAGCAGCTTTATGATCTCTGTTAACATAAATGAACCCAAGGTGTGAAAAACTATTCTCCACATTTAATTGGGGTTAGATTAAACTAGATTCTAGTAAGGTGGTACGGGTTGGAGAAAAGACAATTAGCAGTAAGAGCCCTCATCAAATATTGAAGGCAATTGGAAATTGACCAAATCTAATGTACAAATAAAGCCAAGTAAACAATATTTAATTGTTTGTGTTCTTCTCATTTGATAATTGTTTGAGTCCCATGCGCACTCTACTCTGGCCAACTGCAGAAATTATTTTGGAATCAGCACGCAAACGTCTATCCTGCAACATCTCTCAGTTAAACGTGATCTAAATGGCGCAACATTACGAGATAAAGACCAACGTTACTTTTGTTGCCGCTAACCTATAGGCAGGTATTTTAATTTCATTAGCGTAGCAGTTTAATTTGCGACTTGCCACAACACCTCAAAGCGAAAATTAAACTTAATGTCATGGCGGTTTGCCTAATGTTCTTGGCCGACTTCTAGTTAAGTTAACTTCAAATAAGTACCTCTTGAAACAAATCGTTGGATCACAGAAGACCAAAGTTACACCGCATAAATACGATGCAAAAGTAGGTTGTAAGTTTTTGACGCGTTTATACTCTCAGCGATCCTGTTTCTCTTCCTGGTAAGATGACGACATTTCCGAAGCCACCCCCTAGCCGCGCCCCCTCATGTTGGAGGAAGATAAAAATGGATTAGGCATGTGTTCATGCGTGTGAGCTGTCTGAAGGCTATTTGTCACCATCTCTTCACTTGATTGACAAGGTTGACAAAGAAAACACGCGTCTCCGTATGGTCTTCCAACAACTAGAGATTTGCAACAGTTTGGTGAGCTTTTATGTGCAGCCAAGATGTTTTAGTAAAAAGAAACATTGTCTGCAGCCTACATAGAAGGTGCTTGGAAAGTCCTGCAGCTATGAAGCAGGGGTCATCATCATGGTCCCTGCCCAATAAATAGGTCACCAGTGATGGGACATTGTGATTTTTCTGGAAATATTGCAGAAATAAAATGATCATTTGAAATTGTGAACACTGATAAAGGTGTATGAAGATTGTTTTGCTACCTCTCTTAATTATTGTGGAATAGTAGAAAACGCAATTTCGATCTATTTGTGTGTCTTGACATGTGAAGAAATTGACAATAAAGCAGACTTTGACTTCGACTTTGAAATGATCATTGTCTTCTCATGAAAGCATGCCATTAATAATATTTTTTGCGATGAAAGGTAATTTGGAGAATTTGAAGTGTGTATCAAACCAGCCTTCGCATTGATCGGCGCTTGAGTAGCTCTCATTTTTAAAAAGGTTTGGTGACTATTGCTATAAAAATAAATCTTGTCAATCAAAACATAAGAGTTCTGTGTTTTTCTGAGCACCCTATATACATACATAGTTCATCATTTTGATACACTGAACTGAGGTCGAGTTCCATATGCTCACATCTTACATGACAATATGATTCTGGTTAAACTTTGTCGGAAACATATAGTCATACTGCATTATTTTAGGTCATTTTTACAAAAGGGAACATTTTCGTTTGTATGTGGAAACGGAAAAAAACTACTAAAAAAAGCAAAAATATCGACTGTATATTTCTTGTCATCATGCTGACCTGACCATTTATCACATACTTATCACCCAGGGGCTCTGCTTGCACATGGTGGACTGAGGGCTAGGTTTCCTTCAAGAAGCCACACGACGTGCCCTGAGCTTCATGATTAAGAAAAACATCTTATATAGTTTGATTATTTTACATGTATTATTTCTTCATCTTAATTTGGTGTTGGCTATTTGATAAACTGGCCCTAGGATTCGAATCATGAGCAAAAGCAAAATTGTGTTAAAGGATGTCTGACCGAAGGTTACAGACTGTCAACAAGACTTCATCATGTCTGCCTTTGCCACTTGCAAAAGGTTGAATCCCTCTGGCTCACAGCAGTGCATTACTGTCACCCCCCCCCCCCCCCCCCCCCCACACACACACATGTGCACACACGCACGTACACTCACAAACTGGGCATGACTGTTGTCCTGCCCCTTTGTCATGCTTGTTCTGGCATGGCCACTTGTTTGTCTCACAAGCTACGGTTCTTTGAAATACATTTGCAATTTCCTTAGGCGTCAGTCACTGCGATCTCTCTTATTCACTTGAGATGAAAGTCCAAGGTTTTGCTTCTTGTAAAATATTACACAACTTAGCACCTTACTATCTTGTATCTTCTAGTACTGTGTAATATGTACCAAAATTTTTGTTTTGCTCTTTCAGTGATTTCGAGAGCCGAAAAGAAGGCGATGATCAAATTGAAGAATGCTGTACGGGTTATGCACCGACTGTTCAGGTCAAGATCTGAGGTGGACCACCAACTGTAGAGGAGCTGCTATGGAAGCTCAGCTGATGTATTTTTTGATCAGTAAGATAAAATCAATTGCCATTTTCTATTTTATCTATTCATTCTAGTGAAATAATTAAATAGCCAATCCCTTCAGAAACGCTCACTTTTAATGAGGAATATGAGTGACAAATGAGTGAAGTGCCCATCTCTACAATATGCATTAAAATGCATGCTTTCCTGCCTCTACACAGGCTGAGATGAAAAAAAAAAAAAAAGGAAACAAGCTCCAAAAGTGGGTGGGCCAGTCGTATATTGCATCCCCCAAAAGCTTTTAAATCACTACAGAATAATTTTATCCTTTCTAGTGCTTACATCATTATAATATATCTATCTTATAAGTGCCAATGTTCAGTCTATTTAAGTGTATCTTCAAGACCATCTACAAAAGTGGTTCTCAACTGTCTTCCTATAGTTCCAAAGCTGCAACACATTTCAAAGAAGCTAAAAACATTATTTTTTGATGATCTCGTAATAAATATACAGTATCTCACAGTTTTACACCACCCTTGAATAAGCTCGATAAGTCAAATCAACCAAAAGGCAACCACTGGTGAAAAACCTTCCACAAAACCATAAGAAGATGATTGGAGTGCTAACTAATAGGGGTGTAACGATACATCGATACACATCGATTAATCGATATAATGCTCTACAATTTATTGGCATCGATGCTAAACGTAAACATCGATTTATATCGCCGTGTTTGACCTCGGACATTGGACGCGACTTTATTTTGAAATCCAGTTCATTGTTGCTTGCTTCCTCTTTCCGGGAGCAGTGCGCCCGGCGTTGTTGTGTTGTGAGCAGAGCACGCACGTGAAAGGGGAGTCGACAACTAGTACGCGGCTCCTGGGCTGGTGCTATGGCTAGTGTCCAAAAAGACGAGGAAATTTGCTCCCCTTTAGACTTCAAGTCATTCGTTTGGAAGCACTTTGGATTCCAAAGAAAAGATGGCTCAACGGACAAGACACGTTCAGTTTGTAAATCCTGCCATGCGGTGATCAAATATTCAGGGAGCACAAATCTCGCCGCACATTTAAAGAAAAAACACGACATCAAAGTTCAGTGTTAAAGTAAGCGATTTGTATACTACAATACTCTTGTCATTTCCTAAATAAAGAGTTTGCAGTACCTTGTTGATTTTGCGTATGAATTGTTATAAATCAGGATATTGTTCTATATTTTTTATTAAAAAAAAAAAAAATCGATCGTAGAGCACTATATCGCGATATATCGTGAATGAATCGCAGCAGGCTTTAAGATATCGGCAAATATCGTATCGTAGTTCTTTATATCGATATTATATCGTATCGTGACAAAACCCGCGATTTACACCCCTACTAACTAACAAACGTTGATGATGAGATCTGACAAGTGTGACAAGATAGTTTCATCCAGATGCTGGATGATACAAGGAAAATCCTTTAAGGTACACACAAGTGAAAGCAAGTGGTCATAAAACATTAACGTTTTATCGACATGGGATGGAGCGTCAGTGTCATAAGGTGTCATGAAGACAGACAATATTCTATGTGCTTTCCAGGGCAAGTCCCCAGCATCTTCATCTAGGATTAGGCTCACATGTTGAGACAGGAGCTGATGCCGCAAGTTCTCATAGTTGTGGCTCAGCAAGAGTTTCACACTGCTCCATGGCACTTCACATAATATCCTCATCTTAATAATATTCCCTAGAGTCTTCATAGTAAAATTGGAGTTTTATTTACAATGGCAGGCAGTTAGTTAGCTAACATTGTGTTTCCTGTCCTTATGACAATCTTGGAAACCATTAATGCAAGTAGGAGCAGATTTAGACTGATGCAATTGTCTCACTGCATGATTTGTGTGCATTACTTTGCCATGCACACATGTAATGTGACAAAAAAGCACGGCAGTGCCACGAGGCAGCAGCAGTGCATAATGTGGACAGTGCATGTGCATGGCTCATCATAGCTGGAAGATACAGTTCACTGTACTAATCCTGAATAAAGGTCATTTGTGCAGCCTTTTAGAAAAGTCAGAAAGAAAACGCCGTTGGTTTGCCTAAATCTGAATTCTTCTAGTATTTCTTTTATACCCTCCAAAAATCATGTTCAGGGAATAAGCAAAACAATGAATGCATGATAACGGTGCTATATATTGAATTCCTGGCTTTTCCAGGACCTCCATCTTTTCCTTCCTGCTTTACCCTTCTGACTTCTAATGGCGTTCATGCCATTTCTCAGTGCCAGTCATGTTTCAGGAGTAAAAGCTGAGATGAACACAATCTGAAATTGCTTGGGGGGAGGGGTGGCTGTGCCGGTGTGACCAGCAGGCTTCAGTAAAGCCTTATGTTCATCCTCAGAAGATTTTGGAAAGTATTATGGTTGATATGAGGACTATGATCCAATATCAGGCGTTTTAGAATGTATTTTAGTAGTTTTGGCTCTTCACATAAAAAATGTGAATAAAACCAATAGAGTAAGGGTTTTAATGGTCATGAAGAGCTTTTAATACACAAACAAAAAACTGCACTGAAAAGCATATGCATGAATACAGCTGTTGAGGATTCTAAAGAGTATAGCTGCTTCAATGCCAAAATAATCTCTGTGTACCAAAATGCAAATGCCCCAAAATCTAAATTCGGTTCCTGTTGGCCTCGACCTGATTGAAAAAGATCTATTTAATTATTAGAGATAGACTTATAATCAACTTTATTTATCCCTTGGGATTAGTCCCTCATGAAATTTTGGCGCCAGTAGTAGACACGGAAAAACAGAACAAAAAAGAATAGTGCATATGAGTATTAAAGAGTTGAGCAATAAATAAATAAATAAATAAATAAATAAATAAATAAATAAATAAATAAATAAATAAATAAATAAATAAATAAATAAATAAATAAATAAATAAATAAATAAATAAATAAATTCAGCCTTGAGTAATAAATAAAGTGTTAAATTATCTTATAATTATAAATGATCATGTAATACATAATTGTCGAAGGTCATTCCCTGGTCCTATCGACTCTTTCCCCCAAGTGAGGAGTTATACAGTTTGATGGCTTGAGGAACAAAGGAGTTCAGCAATCTGTTGGTCCTACACTTGGGTAGGAGCAGCCTCACACTGAACAGGCTCCTCTGAGTGATGATGACGGTGTGCAGAGAGTGGCTGGCATTGTCCATAATGTCTCGCTGTATCGTTTAATTGCATTCTTTTTCATTGCATTGAATGTGTTTTTTTATTTATACATAAATCACGCTGTTGTTTTAATTTGAAAGGCAGGCGTCGTATGTTTTTCCGGTTTCGGCTTTGGCATCTCTTGACATTTGGACGCAGCTGGTCTGGGCGCATCTGGTACCGTGTGACCATCCATCGAGACTGGTTCCAAGTCTCTCTTCGCCGTTGCCCTTTGAAAGGCGTTGGACCGAGTGATGCGCGCGCGACCAACTTGATCTTTTGTTTCTTTCTAACACTATTTAACCCTCTTTCACCATTGCCCCGCACCGAGGCACCGCGGATTTTCTGTCGTCCCTTGGTCTCCGAACTGCGCGGAGGAAGTGGTCACTGTTGGCTGTGGTCACCGCTGTCGTGATGGTTCTGCTGGCTCTGGCCATTGCGGTGCCGCTTCTCCTCCTGCGCTCCTCGGAGACCTCCGCTCATTATTACGAGATGATGGGTACCTGTCGGATGGTGTGCGACCCTTACACCGCTAAACCCGGGGGAGGCGCCGCTGGAGAGGCGACACAGACCGTCAACAGCGTCGCGCCACTACCACCGATGGCACAAGGTAGCCGCGGGGAACCGGGGCGACCAGGAAAACCTGGAATCAGGGGTCCGCCGGGAGAACCTGGACCCCCGGGCCCCAGGGGTCCACCAGGGGAGCGCGGCGTCAGCAAACTCCCCTTCCCCGCTTTAACCGCAGCATCGGGAGAGCACAGCGAAATAGACGGGACCAACTCTACAAGTAGCGGAAACCGTGTCGCTTTTTATGTCGGTCTTAAGAATCCCCACGAGGGATACGAGGTGCTTAAATTCGACGACGTGATTACAAACTTGGGAAACCTCTACGATCCGAGCACCGGGAAGTTCACCTGCCATGTGTCCGGGATCTACTACTTCACTTATCATGTGCTGATGAGAGGAGGAGACGGAACCAGCATGTGGGCCGACCTGTGTAAAAATGGACAGGTAAGTTTACAAGCTGTAAATTGGCTGTACCTTGCAATAATAAAAAAAAGATTTAATGACTGCAAGTAATATAATGAAAAGACCACTTGCGCGCAAGCAAGACGCGCACTTTTACGCACGAAAATCCCAGCTCCGTGCATGACATCCACATATTCGAAAACCTTAGATTAGGTTATTTTCCAAATGTTCTTTAAACAAAAACATCACCTTTAAATGTAATCCTCTAACAGTGAGGCCATTATTATCAGCATAAGGGCCATCTGAATGTTCTGTAATAACAAATACTGTCCCCTATTTCCCAGGTCCGAGCAAGTGCCATAGCTCAGGATGCAGACCAAAACTACGACTACGCCAGCAACAGCGCTGTGCTGCATTTGGACTCGGGCGATGAAGTGTACGTGAAACTGGATGGCGGCAAGGCTCACGGAGGCAATAATAACAAGTATAGCACCTTCTCTGGCTTCATTTTATACCCTGATTAGGTCAAATTGTCAGCAGATGTTATTTTCATGGACGTATATTATAATGTGTTTTTGTGTCCTTCAAAACACAAGCTGCTTATATTCATGTCTATTGATGGACAGCTTACTCGGTGCAGATGTGAATACGATATTCTACTTAAAGGCTCTGGTGGATTAGCAGTGCGGGGTGATATTCCTCGGAAGTCAAACATCAGTCGGATGAGTTTGTGCAATCTTGCTGTTAAATCCGGGTTTTATGTGTCAAATATTGATCTGATACAATGGCACGAAACAAGCCATCTAAATGCATCAATTTATTTGCTGCTCCAACTGAACAAACTCTTCACAAATGTAGCAGAGCACTTTCAAGTGCAGTCAGACAAACTCCAGTAACATGTAGTACTCATTACTACACAAACAGTCGGACACACACAAAAAAAACTAGCCTATTCTTGTTCTCCTATTCTGTTCAGGTTTTGCGGTCTGTTATGTACTGTTAACACTGTTGTGCTTTATACATTCTTAACCATTGTGAGTCTGTTGTCAGATTCCACTTTAAGGCCATTTCACAAATATATCCATGGTGGGGTTTATTCTGTGTGTGTGTGTGTGTTTTTTATTTACTTCCAAATGCAAGCACGACATCAATACCCAATTTGGAACTCACCCTTACCAAAGGCAGACACACACGTCCATTCTTGTCCTATCATCCAATTTGCCAAAGGGGAGCTGGACCCATCTGATAATCCAAAAAAGTGTCAGCAGAGAACAGAGTGGTGTAACAGAAACTGTCACAATTTACTATCCAGCGGCTAAAATATATATATATATATATATATATATATATATATATATATATATATATATATATATATATATATATATATATATATATATATATATTTCTTTTTTCCATGGGGAGAAGGGATATTGTTTGTTTGCTTGAAAATAGTTTTGTGTGCTTGACAAAACTCCTAATGAAGCACCAAGTCATTTATATTTTGAATCCCTATCATGTGAATAAATATTGTCTAACAAAGAATGTGTCTGGTTTTAAGGCTTTTTCTCTTCTGTCAAGTACAATTATGTGTTATTGCTTGGATCTTATTTGAAATGTCACATGACCAAACCAGTAAATGGGTTGGCAGATTTCCTGTGTGTTCAGTGCTGATAACTATGACTACAGGCTGATGGCATGATAGTTTGAACACAAATTTAGCGAAGTATTATTTTTATAGCTGTCGTATTTGGGCAAAGGTTAGTTACATCTTCGTATATCATTTATTCATCAATACATGCCGTATATGATATTGTGTATGTAAACTTGAACGAGGATTAAACATCAGTATGATCATCTTTGAAGACATTTTGTGGGGAAAAAAAACCTTGTAAACACTATTGAGTGATAGATTTTTTTTTTTCCATTTATGTCGTTTGAGGAATGTGTTTTTAAATTCACCTTTTCAATACAATGCAACCATTCCCTCTGAATGCAATATCAACTTCCATAAACCAGCAAATGGCAAAACATAGATGGCTGGGAAAAAAAAGACCACCGATCATGGCAAAGTCTACAGGTAATTGTCTCATTGTGTGTTCTAAACTCACATCAGATGTTTCTTTTTTTCCCAGGCTGCTTTGTTTGCCCATTGCGTTGCAGACTAGCCTCGAGACTTTAAGAAGACAATGCAAAACGCGTCCCGCACTGCTGCTTACATGTTCCAAATTCCCTGACTGTCCTATTCTCCACAATAGCCAGCGGGTATTTTGAGTCAGCAAGCCCTCCATTTGTTTTTAAAGGTTACACTGAGGACGTAAGAGATTTTTTTTCAGAAACAATATTCCTGAAAGCGGCCAAATACAAGGTCAAAGAATACCACAGTAATACAATGTAAGTGTCAGAACTACTTTCATGCACATCAGATCATTTGAAAATATTAAAATTAAATGTGGTTAAAAATCATATATTACTGACTTCTATTTGTGCATGAGTGGCTATAGTGGAGCCGGGAGGTGGGCATTCTGGGATTAGCCGTGGAAGCTCCCAGAGTGACAATAAAATACGCACAAAAAGATGCTTGTTGCTTCTGCACAATAAACTGTTGGTCGGAAGCTGGAGGCTGCCACCTCCTGTGCTTCACCTTCCATCTGCTTTTTTAACACGCAAGCACTGCACCTGACTCATTAGGACGATGGCTGTTTGCTGTGCATTTTATTATTATTATGTTTTTTTTAGTGGGAACACCTGGTTATGCCCCACACTTGCCATCAATATAAATGGAAATCATGAAAAACAAATATTAGCGTGTCGGCTTTTATAAATGTCAATTAAGACATTTGGGCCAACACCGCTGCACTCGACCGCATGAAAATTCATCCTGAGGTGGATGTGAAAATCAGTTGTCGGAAATAATAAGCATGATTGTCCAATCGACAGGAATCTACAGCTGCTATTTACTATAAAATGGGCACTAACTTACTTATATTATATCTTTTTACTTCCTTTTGGTGTAATGGCCACCGTTACCGTTGTAAATGTTACACTGATGTACCAATGTGTTCATACTGTACTCTTTTTCTCAACCATAACATATTATATGTATATAATATATGGTCATTATGTTCAATCAGTCCAAAATAGTGACCATTTAATTGTGTGATTTATTGTTAAATACATATATTATTATTGCTTTAATCATTGAGAACTACACATCACCCCACTGAACAGGTGAGTGATGGTGAGCAGTAACCTTTTGAACTGGTTAAAGATAAGACCGTACAGATTACTCATTTAGGATGAAAAGTCGAGTGTCTGGCGCCGACTGAGGCGCCGACTGAGGCGTCGCCAGCAGCGTATGTCGCTGACTGCCAGAACGATGCTCTCATAAGAGCCAGACAGAAATACATCAGCGGCACAGAGGAAAAGTTTCAGAGGACAGGATGGGCAATCTAACAATAAGCAGGAGAGTGTCAAGTGCCAAAAGTTGTCTTATATAGGGATCGCTGGTTGGTGCACAGAGCTCTACAAAGTCTTATTTTGACAGGTGATTAGTCTGGTGTAGCACTCACCCAAAGTCAGCAGAGATAAATTACCACTCCCCTGTCATGCTGAACAAAATACAGTAAATGGTTTAGAAAATGAATAGATAAAAAAAAAGTGCCCTGAAGAAGAATTGCATGAAGAACGTGCGGTACACGGCAAGTGATTCAAACAAACCTCTAGAATTCGTACTCACTTTTTTACGAGTGAGCCAAATTGTGACTCACTTAGTCTGTCAGTCTGTACCTAAGAAATCTCAACTCAGTCTGAGCGTGATCGGCCAAACAAGGAGGAGGACATGCGAGAGAGAGACAAAGCGCATTGGACTATGGGCTCATCAAATAAAATACGTACGATCCATTGTGTTTAGTTCAACTTCTGTTTATGTGGTGACCATCTCCAGGAGAGTCTTACTAGTCCAATATGTAGGTCATTTGGGGCTTTGTAATGTTAAAAAGTATTTTGCTATCCTTACAACCATTTGATCTTTCCACTAAGCACAGTTTAGCAGTGCACAAAAGGTAGCTAAGCCATTAGCCTCATCAGCAAAAAGATGCAAGTGATATCTGTGATCTCCCTGATGCTCCAAAGCAGGTAAGTGTCATTTCCCTTCTCACATAATCCTGACTTTCAACTAGAATAAAACAGAAACCCTGGCCTTTGCATATTCAATATTCATTTTCCTGAGGCAGTTATAGTTCATCTCGCAGCGAT
The DNA here is from genome assembly GCF_033458585.1 of Syngnathus typhle. Taxonomy (NCBI): domain Eukaryota; kingdom Metazoa; phylum Chordata; class Actinopteri; order Syngnathiformes; family Syngnathidae; genus Syngnathus; species Syngnathus typhle. The sequence goes on from NC_083739.1 coordinate 7,185,492, forward strand.
CTTGACCACACCCATGTAGATGATTTGCAGGTTGAGAATGGTACATCTCTCAAAACAGCATATCCGTCATCCTATGGGAAATTATGGGGGTGGGGGGGGGGGGTTGAAGGGGGCTACTCAGATAAATCTCGCACACACATGCACACACACATTCCATTATTTACATATTTCAGAAAGCTTAAGAGGCATCAACTAATAACATCAACCCTGAAGCTCCCTCGAGCTAAAAATACAAATATCTTGATATAATACATGTCTGAAATAATGCCTTCCACATAAGAACTATCTGCAATTATATTTTTACAAATTGATCCTTTGTCCAAGAAATATTCCATTCCATCCCCATCTCCAATTACTTTTTTGTCATCTCATGACACACAGTCAGTCACACCTGAATATTAGGGAGAAAAGGTTACAGATATAAGTCTTCACAGCACCAAGGTAACGTTTTATTGTAACAACGCCAATAATAACTATGTCTTCAATATCTCCTCTGGTTGGCAGCTGCTGACAGGCCGGGGATGCCTGATGAGAGAGTCACGATCCTGAGAGACTTGACCGAAAGGTTAGGGTCGCCCTGGGCAGCAGTGCTGATGAGGACAGGCACGCACATGCATGGACGAGAACAGCCAAATGTACGCACATACACGCACATACACGCACATGCATACACGTATAACAAGACAACGATCGGCGGAGGGCACAGACTGACACACACTTATGGGTGCAAGGCAGTATCCAATTGCCCACGCAAGGGGAGAGCTTGCAATTTACTTGTATAACGCACAGACCCCAGCAAGTCTATCCCTCCTTCCATAATGCTAAGCCCTCAGGCACAGCGTGCACTTAGACTGACATGAAAATAATGCAAATGAGGGGATCTGCTAAGATTTGTATGGTACGTTCCATCCTACATTGGCATACAATGGTGCAGACGGCCCATTTCTATCTAGATTTGCGAAGGATATGAAAAATAGGGCAGAAAATATTAGCCAAATTTAAATTCAAAGCTTTCTACCTAATTTGCTTAGCAATGCTATCAGCCATGAAAGGTTTCAACCCCGATTCACCACTATACACCAATCTAAAAAATACATACATTGTGTTTTTTAAAGTGCATGAGAAGTTAAATGTAATTTGTGGCTTTATGGTCATGGCTTTAAAGCTAAATGACTAGCACGTAAATCTTAGTGCTAGTGTCTGCAAAATGTATCATCCAAATTCACTTGTACAACACACATATTCTTGAGACTTTCTTCTCAAAAGGTCTCAGTAGAAACTATTTTGACGGTCGGTTATGTTTTTCTGTTTCCTTGCTAAAAGAAACTCCAGGTTTAAATACGTCGACAAATTGGTCAGTCACTTTAAGACAAATTGATCCTGCATATCATCTTGGTGTCTGGATTGAACGCACAATGACATGAGTGTATCCTTTGCACTAGTTTCAGTGAAAGCCCAGCAAAGTTTCGGCATTGATTTAATTTGCCAGTTATTAGATGGGACCGTTTGTCCTCCCCTTAAGCTTAAGCAAACTTCTCAGCAAGACACAATAAAACGATGGGGGTAATCTGTCACCGAAGTCTCATTAGGACTCTAAAAAGGTTCCCCAAATCTTAATTATTTATCTGCATTAATATTAGTTTAATTATTGATGATAGGTTAGGGTGTGTGTGCACGTATAAAGGCCAAAGATCAGCTCTTAGCTTCGCTCCTGATTAATGGATGAGTATGAGGAGCCCTTCATGTATTATTACTGGAGAGAGCCTGGACCTTGAAGGAGGCCTGGCAGATAGCGAGACCAAGACCAGAAACTCTGAGAATAATAATTAACATTTAGTATGCAAACTTGTCCTCGAAGGTGGCACGGTGGGTAAGTGTTTAGCTCATCTGCCTCACAATTCTAAAGTTGGAGGTTTGGTTCAGACCCGACTATATGGAGTTTGCGTGTTCTTCCACTGGGTTCCTAATTTATGCCCTTATTCCAAAAATATGGCCTAAAATATGCTTAGGTATGAAAGTGAGTTTGGATGGCAACTTGAATATATATGTCCGCGATTAGATGGTGACTTGTCCATGGTATACCAGACCTCTCGCCCAATGTCTGTGAGGAGAAGCTCCAACAGGCCAAAAACTCCAGTGAGCATCATCAGTATAAAAGATGGAAGCTTGTCCTCTGTACATTGAAGGCATTACAGTCTTCAAGGGAGTACACCAAAAACTGTTTAAGAAATTTTCTCCAGTATTTGTTATTTCAAGTGAGCCTGAAGTAACAAATGGTTTAATCTTAACCCGTTAACCCGGCTACTAAACCGGAGCATGTCAAGGCGAGCACTCTGGATTGAACATTCGCATTGCAGCGGCTCGACGCTGACATCTATTGGACAAATACAGTATTGCAAAGCAAGATAATAATAATAATAATAATAATAATAATAATAATAATAATAATAATAATAATAATAATAATAATAATAATAATAATAATAATAATAATAATAATAATATTAATAATAATAATTATTATTATTGGTATTTGAAACTAATCCCAAAGAAGAATGTGCATGAAATAGGGGTGTAACGATTCATCGATACACATCAATTAATCGATATAATGCTCTACGATTTATTGGCATCGATGCTAAACGTAAACATCGATTTATATCGCCGTGTTTGACCTCGGACATTAGACGCGACTTTATTTTGAAATCCAGTTCATTGATGCCAATAAATCGTCGAGCATTATATCGATTAATCGATGTGTATCGATGAATCCTTACACCCCTAGTTGCCGACCTATGGCTTAACTTTGCTTCCCAACACACAGTATGCATACTCCACAATTCTCATAGCTGCTCTCCCAATAACATTCACATTACAGAAAAGAAAAACTTGTATAAAAAAATAACGTATTCCACAAGTTTGTGTTTTGTATGCACTGTGGTTGTTAGTCTCACAAATGATTTACTCCTCTAAGTGGCTACATTCTTTCTTTTCATACACATATGTCAATAAATTCAGTAAGAAACAAGTCAAAATTATATATAAGGAAAGAGAATGACAAACATATGTTCAGGTCATGTTTCACAGAATACTTGCCGACCTTTCATACTTTGACAGCTTAAATATTCACTTCGTTTCAGTTTTATGACTCCATTTTGTTTCAACCGGAATGGGGTCATAAACAAATAAAGAATAAGATAAGAAGCACGTGAAATCGCTCTGTAATTTGCATTTTGTACCTCATTAAAGTGCCAGGGAGATGCCCTGCGATTGGCTGGCAACCAGTTCGGGGTATCCCCCGCCTACTGCCCAATGACGGCTGGGATAGGCGCCAGCGCGCCCGCGACCCCCGTGGCGTGGGGTAATCTTGATTTTATAACACTTTTTTATAACAGTTTTTAAATAACGTGTATGCTTATATACGCCTAAATGTTGATATCCAATATATCTACTGCAATTTCACATTAGATTGCTGGGATAGGCACCACCACAAAGACCAAGCAGAACTGAGAATGAATTGATGGTTTGATATATATCTACTCCCACAGATTTTCTTTTGTTTACATTACTTTATACCTGAATTACTACCACAATGGTAAATGTTTTCTTTTTTAAAAAATGCAATGAAGAATTCCTGCACAGGTTATACATAGAACAATTTTAATGAGGCTCTCTTAGGTCGCCCATGTGATGATGATCATGTGACGTCAGGTTTTGAGTCTTTTCCGGAAAAACGAAACTAACCTCCTATCCAATGAAAAGGCTCCCAGTAGATGAAGGGAAGTTTCGTTTCTCCTGAAAAAATGCAAAGCTTTTCATATCTGGGGGGCGTAGCAGATTGACATTTTATTTGACACCGGACTCACTTAAATATCGAGCCTGCTGGCTGAAAGTACACACATCCATCCACATAAGAACAGAAAAGACAACATGGGATTGCGTAAGTATCGCTCGCTCTTTACACCCCATTATAACAGAAAATAGTTTAACATGCGTGTGTTTTTGTTTGCAGTGACGGCTCTTGCTCTGGGTGCTGCGGGCGCAAGTAAGATGTATTTGGCATAATCAAAACATATTTTGGGATTATGCAGCCTTTTGTGGATGTGCACTAATGTGGCTGATTTAACTTAAGGTGCAGCGGCGGGTTCGGTGATTGTGGCTCCGGTGGCCCTGGGAGCTCTCGGCTTTACTTCAACTGGGATAGTGGCAGGTTCCTGGGCCGCGAGCATGATGTCCACCGCAGCCATCGCCAACGGAGGAGGGGTGGTAGCAGGGAGCGCGGTGGCTATCTTGCAGTCCGTCGGTAAGCCGCGGAAAAACTATGCAATTCCACACTTTGACACTTTTGCTGTGCTATTAAAGTTACACTAGAGTAGATAAATGCAATGTTACTTTTCTGTAGGTGCGGGTGCAGGAGGTGCGGCAGCACTCATTGTTGCAATCGTCTGAGGCCAAACCTTTTTGCAAAATGAATACCATTTCATATAATATGAATGATGTGATACGAATATGAATCCTAATTCAATAAATGAAATTGGTCAATTTCATACTTGGTGTCATAATAGTCTGTGGTACATTTGAGCATGTTTGATTTTGCTGATTAAAGACAGATAAAAGTCAAAGCAAGACTAGACGAGACAGCTTGGAGAAATTAAATGTCAATAACGATGTGGAAACTTTTCTGTTGTAATGAGATGAATATACCTTTTTTAAATCTCACATATCTAGATTTGTAATAAGTTAATCAACCACAACAAGTACATGTCACCTATGTGCAAGATTAAAATAAAACTATAAAAACTGATATTTAACACATTTATGATAGGCAAACATTATAGACAGACAATTCTGGAAATAAAATAGCTTTTTTGTTTTAGTGTAATGATATTAATTGACATTACTCTTGCTTGCTTCCTCTTTCCGGGAGCAGTGGCGCGGCGGCGTGTTGTGTTGTGAGCAGAGCAGGCACGTGAAAGGGGAGTCGACAACTAGTACGCGGCTCCTGGGCTGGTGCTATGGCTAGTGTCCAAAAACACGAGGAAATTTGCTCCCCTTTAGGCTTCAAGTCATTTGTTTGAAGGCACTTTGGATTCCAAAGAAAAGATGGCTCAACGGACAAGACACGTGCAGTTTGTAAATCCTGCCATGCGGTGATCAAATATTCAGGGAGCACAAATCTCGCCGCACATTTAAAGAAAAAACACGACATCAAAGTTCAGTGTTAAAGTAAGCAATTTGTATACTACAATACTCTTGTAATTTCCTAAATAAAGAGTTTGCAGTACCTTGTTGATTTTGCGTATGAATTGTTATAAATCAGGATATTGTTCTATATTTTTTTATTAAAAAAAAAAAAATCGATCGTAGAGCACTATATCGCGATATATCGTGAATGAATCGCAGCAGGCTTTAAGATATCGGCAAATATCGTATCGTAGTTCTTTATATCGATATTATATCGTATCGTGACAAAACCCGCGATTTACACCCCTAACATGAAATAAATGGGCCACGTGTTCAATTCGCATGTTTGTTTGGATCTTTCATTCTCCCTGAGGTGTGTATGCACCCTAAAACTCAAGTCAAAATGCATTCTACACTTCTGACAGTAGATGTCACAAGAGGACTTTCTATTTTTTTTAAATAAAAAATACTATTTCCATGCAGAAAACGTCATGAAGATTACCCATTGTAAACGTCCATCCATCCATCCATCCATCCATCCATCCATCCATCCATCCATCCATCCATCCATCCATCCATCCATCCATCCATCCATCCATCCATCCGTCCGTCCGTCCGTCCGTTCATTCATTCATTCATTCATTCATTCATTCATTCAAGTGGAGCCTATCCCAGCAGTCATCGGGCAGGAGGCGGGGGACACCCTGAACTGGTTGCCAGCCAATCGCATGGCACATAGAGACGAACAACCATTCGCTCTCGCACTAAAACTTATGGGCAATTTGAAGTGTTCATTTGGCCTACCATGCATGTTTTGGAGATGTGGGAGGAAACCGGAGGACTACATTTATCATATCGAGTCATGTATTTATTTATTTATTTATACACATTTGGGCACATTCAGTTCCCCAAGTTATAAAACTAAATTAAGGGGCTAAGGTCAAAAATGCTTCCTGCGACTTCCTCTTTCCACCACTCGGTGTCAGCCAAACCGTCACAGAGAACACCCTATTGCGATCGTCTCAGTTATTTGGTCGTCTGAGGGCATGAGACATAGAGTGCATCTGGTGATGTGGTTTTCATGTATTCATTTCCACAGACAGGCAAGATTAAATGTGATATATTTACAAGTGGAAGTGAAATAAAAAGTAGGGCTTGAAATTGTAAAATGTGCTGTTGCAAAAGAACGGCGGCGTCCCAAGTCCATCAGCTATATACACACAGATTTTGAAAGTCTATTTTGATTATATATGTAGCTATAATAATGAGAACAATCGTTATTTTGATTTTAATCAAAAACTAAATCTATCTGATTTGATTTCACTTCAACCAGGTCTCGTATTATAAACACTGTTGGCTACTGACATTGAAGAGTGATTATTTGACATAAAGTCAATATATGTCTCTTCGAGGTAAATAAATAAAACAGTGACGCTATGATGGACACGAAGCCAAGGGGTATTATATTTTTAACAATGCCATATGACATTACTTGCACCACAACAATTAGGGTAATTTTGAATACATTTTTGAAAAGTGGTAACAACTTGTGCCGGATATACGCGTGTCATAAATGAAAGTATGTAAAGTATTGCTGTTAATTTGCAACACCGCCATGCATTTTGCTTTCACGAAGACCATTACATTTCGTCCTACTCCCAGTGTGTGCGTGTGTGTGTGCGTGTGTGCGTGTGTGTGTGTGTGTGTTGGAGGATTGGGTACGCGTAGTATATAGGCTACTCAATAAAAGCGAGGCTGAAGTCCGTCCGTGCATTTATCATCCTATTACGGCGACAAATCTGACTCCCAATACATGAGCGCTAAAATGAATTACCAACGTGAAGCCGTCAATAAAGTCATTTCTGTAAATAGTGTCTCTGAGGGCCCCGGCTATTATTCAACCAGCTTTATCAGCACCTTGGAAATGACGTGGCTTGTAACGCGGGCCCCTGCTTCACTTTGATTAAGGGCCCTGCCAGGGACCGGTGACAGCGCTTTTCACTGGGCTTTTATTCAGCCCTTTGCCGGTGATGAACACCGGCCCGATCGGGCGGAATGAAGACTAATTAAAAGCAATAAATTATCTTTTTCAGGCCCTCTCAAGCAGCCCCTCTTTGCGGCACAAGATAAGAGCAGACTGAGTGCTCATTTGCGCACAAAAGGTGCTGTGGCTAAACAGCATACTGATACTGTCCTAATTGGAATTTAATTAAGTAGCCACGGCTTCCGACTCCGGCCTGTGGGATAAAGATTTCATTGCGTTAAACATCAACACGTCTGCGCTTTCGTCCTATTATGATTATTAATAATGTTATTATTCCAAATCGCCAATTAGTGCGTGAAGCAACTTTTCCCTCAGACATGTTAAGACCATTATCGAAGCTATAGGATTGCTGTTTTCCGGCTTATAGCTGTAAACATAATTGACCTCCATAGAGGATGATAAAAGTTGAAAAAGGTAATTTGTCATTTTTAAACGATTCAATATTAGAAGTAAGCTTTAGCTCTTTTTTTTAATAACTGGAATGTGTCCGCATGTTATATCTTTCACTCCCATGTGAAAACCATTGTGCTCCATATAGATCAAATGTGTAATATTTCATCATCAATGGATCATAAGATATTGTAAGTACTTTGTAGGCCTATGTATTTATTTTTTAGTATTTGACTTTTTACTCTCTTTTCCTTTCTCCTTTTTTACTATGGTTCATTCCCCGGGGGGGGGGGAGGGGACGTCAAAAGCGAGTGATTCGTATGCAAGTGACCGATACGACTGCAATGGAAATGTTGTCTGGTGGCTTGCTAACCAGTTGAGTTAATTCGTTGTTATTGTTTTTTTATGTGGCGCAAGTGCAAGTGCGCCTTGAGCTGGCCGCTCCATGCGCGAGACCGGCAAGAACGCTTGTGCGCGCTGTCAAGAATCCTGCGCTCGGATTGGACGAGGCGCGTTATGACAGAGACGAGCTCGCGATGGGATTGGTGGGCCGCACGCGTGTACTTGCCCTTGCGCTGCGGCTCGGTTGTAAGAGGCAGACCGGAACCGGAGAAGGACGACACCGCTTAGGGGAGAGTCCTCCACATATTAGCCTGCAGTGGGCCGAGGCAGCCAGTGTTTAGAACGCGGAGCTAGTCGCTCGCTATGCCATCTCTTGGAGAATTATGAAGTAAAGGCATGCGTCGTTGCGGGTAATGCTTTAAACTTATTCGATCGGCTTCACTAGGACCCCAAAGGTTTATTTTATTATTTTTTACATGCGGTGCGACTAAATTGGATAACAAAGGGGCGGGAGAGCAACAAGTGGAGTGTGTCCCGGAGAGGCCGACATTTGTCACCTTCACTATAGCCATGGAAGAGCAAAAGGAGCCCGCAAGCGGCCGGGACTCAACCGAGGATGAGAGCGTGTCGCTGTCCCCGAACCTGCCATCGCCTCCCATTATCCTCCCGCACCAGGCCGCCCAGCAGGCTAACAGAACCACCAACTTTTTTATCGACAATATCCTGCGACCAGACTTCGGCTGCAAAAAGGAGCCGGGTTACCGCGAGCGGAACCAGACGGCGGGCAGAGAAAACATCAACCCGCTGGCTGCGAGGCCACACGCCGGTAGCCTTTGCTTGGACTCAAACTGCAGCAGCGACAGCGCCTCGTCGTCGCCGTCCTCATCATCGTCGTCTTCGTCGCCCTCGTCCAAGCAGAACTCGGCCAAACAAGGGGAAGCAGCGAGCAACGGCAGCGGCAGACTCGCTGACAGCCCCTCGGCCATCGTGGTTATGAACGGGAGCAATGGAGCGTCTCTGCCGGCGGCCAAGGATCAGCCCATGCTGTGGCCAGCCTGGGTGTACTGTACGCGCTACTCGGACCGGCCCTCATCTGGTAAGGTGCTAAAAGCCCCCCAGCCACAACACGACTTTATTCCATCACTTATTGTTCACCACCAGACTTTTATCAGACTGCAGAGCACCACTGGCACAAAACATCAGCATAAAACTTGTCTATCATGTTTCTAGATATAATATATAATAAATATATATTTCCATTATGTGCCTGCAATTAAACATTATTTACCTCAGTCTTCCGCAAATCTGTGACATTAACTCTGCCAATCGCAAGTAGCCTACATTTGATTAAAATAGAAAAGAAAAGGATGCGTACATTCAAATTGTTTTCATTAAATGTCAGCATTTCGTCGACAGGCATTGCGACTCTCATCATGGAGATACGTTTTCATTAATTATTTTGCATTGAATCACGCAGACTTTTAAAACTGAAATTTATGTGCAGTGTAAATCGATGTACACCATAATGCACTAATTTTATCAAGAAATTATCCTTAATAGTGTTTTAAAAGAATATAAAACCTTGACAGACAATTATTGCAATAACACCCGAGGAGCACAAGCTCAATGCTGATTTTTTTTAAAGGAATATTTTCTATTATGAATATTTATCAATTTATTTAGTTGTCGTGAAGCGGTGCTCACTATTTATTATTTAATATTTAAATATCCAAAACGAAGAAGAAGAAAAAAACACAGTATAACGTCTATTTCCATTATATATATACACATTACAATACAATACATCTTCATATAGCGCTTTCACAACAGTTCATACATTTAATCCAGAAAGTCTGTAGTGTTTTAAATAATAACAAACATTATTATTTACAATAATAATAATAATGATAATAATAATAATGCTAATAATAATAATAATAATAATAATAATAATAATAATAATAATAATAATAATAATGATAATAATAATAATAACTATAATAATAATATTAATAATAATTGTTATTATTATTGATATTATAATAATAATAATAATAATAATAATGCAGTAAGTAATTGTCCCAGAATAGTGACTTAATTTACTTTTTGATCACACGGTTTACTTTAATTTCGATAGGACATATCACGTGCTATTAAGACAGACTTCATTTTCTTGGTGTGTTGACTGCTTTCTATTTTCCCCCCCTTTTGGCGATTAGATGTTATTGTCAGTCTGGGACGTCATTTGTTGATTATTTATACCCCCCCCCCCTCGCCCAGGATCCAATTTGTTAAGATTTAGGCTATTTCCAAACGAAGCTGTAATGTGACTCATAGTAAAGCCTACAGTCGGATTCTTAAATTGCGGCGTGGAAGGAGTCTTGCTCCTTCGCAATCAAAGTCCTTCAGCTGTCAAAGGAGGCTTGCAGTCGGTCGTTTTATTTTTGTACTCGATTTGAACAACAATCACCGGAGCGTTTTCATGCCAATGTGCCTTTGTGAGTGGACGTGAAGAGGAGTATACGTTATTGCGGGCATGCTCGCACCCGCGCATCAACTCCCCCGGTCCGCTTCGGCGGCTCTCGCTCACACGCTCTCTCGGCTGACACGTGGATATTTACGTGTTCGTGCCATTGTTGTTTCCACACCAGGGCCGAGGACACGAAAACTGAAGAAGAAGAAGAGCAGCAAGGAGGACAAGCGGCCCAGGACGGCGTTCACGGCCGAGCAGCTCCAGAGACTGAAAGCTGAATTCCAGGCCAACCGCTACATCACAGAGCAGCGAAGACAGTCGCTGGCTCAAGAACTCAACCTGAATGAGTCTCAGATCAAAATCTGGTTCCAGAACAAGCGGGCCAAGATAAAAAAGGCCACGGGCTACAAGAACGGTCTGGCGCTGCAGCTCATGGCGCAAGGACTGTACAACCACTCGACCACCACCGTGCAGGACGAGAAGGAGGACAGCGAGTAGCCGCGCGTTTGCTCGCGTATGGACATCGTTGCTATTAAAAGTTTATATAGCCGCTGCAGTTATCATGTGGTATACGAGTATATTTAATTACCCCCACCCCCTACATCCGCCCCCGTGGTCCCCCATCTCTATCCCGTGGTTGTTTTGAAGATGCATAATGTGCCCCTTCAAGTTTCCTTCACACATCGCAAACTCAGAAAAGCCAAAGATTTTCATATGTTCACATGTATGGATTCAAAATGTAAAATTAAAAAGAGAACGAGAGAGAGACGCAAGATCGCTGGACTTTTTTCCCGATTTCTTTTTAGTTGACGCGACTCAAGGCGTTGAAGTGGTGTGGCTGGTTGTTTGTGAACAAAGCCAAACGCTCAAAGTGTGCGACGCTCTCATTTTCAATAGCGCTGCAAAATTAGAAGCCAGACCAATGTGACGGAACCAATTAGAGGAAGCGTCCTCGTCAAGCTGAAGCGCAGTCAAACTCGTGCGCGCGCACACACGCACGCACGCACGCACATGTACACACACGCTTGCGCCGCCTGTATTTACACAAATTTGACTTCTACATAACGACTTGCATTTCATTAATTTCTCATAAGAGGTCACACGGTACACAAAAACTTAAATGAATAATTTTAATAATGCCGTAAACAAGCTATTAAATATCCGTCTTAGTGAAACAAACACTGTCTGCGAAAGAAACTTAATAATATAACATGACCGACCACATCCAAGTTTGATAACATGCTTTTAAAATGTTAAAATATTTTTTGTCCTCCGTCACAGAAACACAAAATCAACTCAGCATAATGTAACACAACCTTGTGTGCATAAAATAGTATATGTTTTTTTTTCTTTCAAAATATTCAAATTATTCGTGATCTTTATTTATTTTTTATTATTGTTATTGGACCAGAAATACATGCCCATGGGCTTCTGCATCATTGATTGTGATCTGAATTATTTTTATTATCTCCCCTATTGGAATATGGTCCGTACACAAACGATTGTGGATATGATATGGTGTAATTAAGAGGTAACAAGCCTATGCGGCAGAGGAGCGCCATATACACTTCACGGCCCTCCGCTTTTTCGGCGCCTTTAATTATTTCAAGCAGCTAGTGTTGGGTTCTGCCTATAAAGCAGCAATTTAATAAGCCCGCTCTGTGTTTCTAATTGATTTCAGTAATGATAAACAGGGACTTGCTGCATGCTAGTTTCTATGCGGTTTATTCGACTGCTTTTGAAATATAATTGATATTTCACCTCAGTGTTTCAGTCGCTTAAATGCTCCACTGGGCTTTGTGCCTGTAAATCAGTAGGCCTATTATATAGAATAGTAGGAAACAAAAGTGAATCTTTTTTTCCCCTCTAAATGGAAAATAATACAACACTGCACTTAACGGCTTCCATTTACCGCACCTCCACACAGTCCAATATAAGATCATTTACAAAAGTATTAATGACACTTTTGAGCGATTGCCAGAGAATTTGCAGTGATATAATCTAAATTCAGATCGTACTGGCCAGTTAGTTCAGACGACAACCAAAATACCTTAGCGCAGTTGCGAGCCCAAGAATATTGCTAGGGTGTCTATTAGATCTTGTTATGTGCGTATATGGTATAGTCAGCGCGTTATAGCTCTTAGAATGACGAACCGATATATGTTATTAGTGCGCGGGCGCGCGCGCGTGTATGTGGGGTGGGGGGACATCAAAGTTTAAGTCATATTTTTTGTGTGACTCACCGAAATTCCGGGAGGGGCAATAGCGAATATTTTAATGTCAATTCACTAAAATGTACTAATTAATATTCATGGTGTTTTTTTCCTTGCCGCCATTCTTTTTTTGCCATCTAATTCAATATAAGCCCTCACAAATGTCTCTGTATGGATTGCATTGGTGCTGTCGTCAAGTGTTCATGTCAATTATAGGAATGAATTCGGAGGTTTCTGATTGGAAAAGACACGCGCGTGTGCCCAGCGCGCACGCGCGAGCTCACACCCATACACAAACATACGCGCGCGCAGGCCTTAATGTGCCTCTAAATTCAGTTTGGCCATCTGGCCTGCATGTGTGAACGGAGGTGAAAAGGCTCTTCACGGTCAGCCAAGCCCACGGCTCGAACACTATAATGATAGTCAAATTCCGTGCTGTGAATGCGGAAGAGGATCTTATGACAGTGTATTTAAAATTCATACAATTATGAAACAGCGAGAAGACCCCCCTCCATCCCACCTCGTCATTTAGGGAAGCCAAGGGTTTATCTGTAAAACAAAGAAAAGCCAGGGATCGTTTGCATAGTTAGCATAGTCTGCCTTGCAGGCACAATATGGATTTAATTTATATGCAAATGAAAGCAATAAAAAGGAGAATACACACTGGAAATTTCACATGTTTAAAGGGGAAAAGAGTTTGGATTCAGATCAAGTAGCATCAACGATACAAGTAGCTCAGCCAATCAGGTCAATGCTGATGTTATATAACGCGTTTAGGTTCGTACAGGTGCACCTCAAAAGAGGAATATTTTCTTATGACGTCATGGGGAAAACTAGTTGGGAAAAATTACGCTTATGAGTCTGAACATGCCTGCTTGTAGGAAAGCAGACACGCACCCGCTCGCTCGCGCGCGCACATACATTCGCATAAACGCACAGTCGCAAGCGCGCTCACGCACATATCTCTGAAGTCTTTGAATATTGCCAAAGCACATTGACATTTTCTATCCCCCGCTATGACCAAATCAGTATTTTCATATTATGATGCAATGTTGCATTTTTATCACAAACACTTTCACAGACACTGAACTATGGAAGTGACTCACATTGACTCCATCTTGACATGTTACAACATGAAAAAAATAATGCATGCATACGGATAACATTATTTTTGTTTGTTCTTTTTTTAAAGGTAGCACCACACAGTGAGATTATTTGATATTTTCTCCTCTTGCATAAGATCCAGAAAATGCATGTAGGAAATATTTATTATTGGTTTCTGCTTTAGTCAAAACAAAACATCAAACTAAAACATTTAATTTCAAGAAGACAATTCAAGAACGTGCACACGTTTAGAAAATTAGTGTGAGAAATGCTTTCTGCCAAAAATCAGGTGCAAAATGTAACCAAAAAAAAAAGAAAAATTAGGGGATCGATCACTTTGAACTTAGACAAATTACCAGGTGTCACCAAATCTTACAATGCACTTTTTAAAAATGGTCCTGTCTTTTACTTTAATATACCATCTGCATTCATGTACATTTACTGCCACCTCCTTTTTTCCGTTTCAGATAGAAGTTCACGTTTGTGTTCTTGTATTCTTCTTATTTCATTTTCTAAAACAATTAACGATATAGTGAAAACTAACGTTATGAGAGTGCAAGTGTGGCGGTGGCAAATTCTTAAAACATCTTTTCCACAAAGCATTCTCACCATGGTCAAGTTTGCTCTGGACGGCTGTCATCCTATCAACCTACCTACACGCACGCACATAGACAAAAGGAGTCATGGTGTGAAGCTGCCACAATGCAGCTGGGTGGCAGCCACCATTTTAGCGAGCTAAATCCAGATTACATGGAGGATTCAGGCAGCGCAATTTGTTTATTTTGCCCTTCATGGATGATTGGGATGGGGTGGTGGTGTGTGTGTGTTTGGGAGGGGGGGGGCGTTATTTGTGTTTACAATCTTTACATTGGTTTCTGGGCAAAGAGCATACTCGTTTTACCTCTAAGTGTGAGGGTGAGATGTCATTTTCTAAGGAACTACATCAACTACGTGAAAGCTGGGGATGTTAATTTCTTAAAATAAGACTGATGGATTGGAAAAACATAAATCCAGTGGAGCTCTTTGTTCCTATGCACCAAACTCTTGTTTTGATTCAAAGCTACAGATTTCCTCTAACATAAAGCATAGCGTGTCACTTCGGAGGCGGTGCATTTAAGGGGCGAGTTATTCTGGTCTGATTAAAAAGGAAGCGTCAGGAAATGAGAGTGCATCTCCAGCCGCAGCTTCGTTGGCAGACACATAGACTTTGCATTGGCACGTTAATCAGTGCGAGGAGCTTGACTGCAAAGTGACATGAAGATACAGATGGACATGTGGATTAATGCTTAAATGCAAATTTGGGACAGGTTTATTAGCGCACACACATACATTGCACGGAGAGACACACACGGTGAGAACAAAGGCAAAGGACACCTGGGATTCCCTCTTCTATGGGTGGTCATATGCACCTCAGCCTCTTCTTCATGCTTTCCACATGTGGAAGCACTTCATCATCCCTCTCCTCCTTTGTGTGTGTGTGTGTGAGTGAGTGAACTACTTCATGAGGAGGTCTAGGCGGGAGAATATAGTGCACAATGATATGTGCACTAACATCATGTCAATTCTTCATCATGAAGAACAGGTTGACTGACTGTCCTTTTTTGTTTGCATGCGTGGTTGTGTGTGTGTGTGTGCGTGTGTGGTTTCT
Source organism: Syngnathus typhle (assembly GCF_033458585.1). Classification (NCBI taxonomy): domain Eukaryota; kingdom Metazoa; phylum Chordata; class Actinopteri; order Syngnathiformes; family Syngnathidae; genus Syngnathus; species Syngnathus typhle. The sequence goes on from NC_083739.1 coordinate 7,200,890, forward strand.
TGGAGTTCATGGGTGGCATTTATATAAATACATACAAAAAGTCAGATTTACTGGCCCTGGCTGGCCACGGTCTTGCCCTCTTCTCATCCGTAAAAAGAAGACACACTTGTGGAGCTTTCGAATCTTGTCCTTCCCTTTTCTCCTTCTGAATCGTCTCTCATCGCGCCGGGCCTGTGTTGGCGGGAGGCGATGCGGGAAAGCGATTAGTCATATTCAATTTACATACGGCTGTCATGGGCTCTTCCAGGCTGAGCGCTGATGTCATGTGTGCGTGGGGCCCTCTGAGGCCACCCGCCATATGGGAAGAAAACCTTCCCCTCATTCAGCGGGGGTGATGGTTGGGGGGGGGGGGGGGGGTATATCACTTTGGTGGTGATGTGATGATGAATGTGGCACTTTAATCTTTAAGTGTGCATGCATGACTTGTGATGTTTGTACGTGAGGTCAACAATCTGAGAATTGAATGGATTTACCTTTACTGCCATTTTACCAACTAATATTTCTACACTTGCAACAAAAGCCCAAAATAACACTCTGATGTTTTTTTTTTTTTTTTAAACTCCTCCGTTAGCTCAGACAAAGCAAATCGACCCATAAAAACGCAACCTCACACTTGCCTTTGTGACTGTAGTCACATAATGAATAACAGCTAACCGAAATGAAGATGAAACGGCTGCACACTTGAGTTTGATCTCGCACAAGTGTGTGCATGCGCACAAACATCCACGCACACATACATGGATGCGCACACATGTATGTATATCTATCTATCTATACATACATACACAGGCAGACAGCGTTAAGCTTCAGACGGTATGTCACAGACCACACATCATGCCAGCTGTGTGATAAAACTGTGCTGGCGAGTGGATATAACTTTGAAGCCATGATGTTGAATCCAATGTGCGTTTATCAAGTCAAAAGACAGAAGCTCAAGAAGTCAAATCAATGAAGCCTAAATACTAACTTGTATGCGTTGTGTCATTATTCTTTACACAAGCTCGGCAGTTGGCACACGAGTGACCTGTAATATTAGCACAGATGCAATGGTGCACAACATGAAAGGTGTCCAGGGTCGTTCGCTAAAACTGTCAAGCACTATGGTAGTTTGTTCAGAGTTGCCACGACAACGAAAGAAATGTGGTGGTGCAGCAACAACAGATTTGAAGCTGTGCTACTAGGTCAATAGCCCCACTAAATAAATGGTACTTCATGTTGATACTTGTTTTAAAATGACGTGAGGATTACTGCTATTGTTCTGAGTGGATCACTAAATATGGGATATTTTACAGAATTTTGTGTAGTGACTCGTCACAAATAGTCTTTATCTCTTGGAACTCTGTCAGAGAATCTTCAATAAGCTCTGTGGCTTTGCAAGGGTAGCAGACGGCAAAACGGACGGCCGACTCTTGACCCAGTGAAGAGTTCATGGCATCCGTAAGATAACATTTGTCTAAGTTAGAAATAAGTGACTGTGCGTAGGTCCCTATGCATGCTCATATATTATTTATTAAAATTCATTACTGAACAAGAACAGAGTTAAAGTTAGTTTTTTTTCACTTTGAGTGTGTGTGTGCGTGTTTCAAATTCAAAATATATTTTCGAGTTCATGGGTGGCATTTATATAAATATATATACAAAGGCAGATTTACTGGCTCTGTCTGACCACCATCTTGCCTACTTTTCAGCCAAAGAAAAATTCTCACATTCTGTCCTTCCTTTCTTTCCTCTGAATCTTTTCTCGTCACGGCTGAGCTACGTTGTTGGGAGGTATTGCGGGAAAGCGATTAGTCATTTTCACTATATATATTGTCACTGTCGGGTGAAACCTTCTATTCCAAATTTGTTCCATTTTATACATTAAAACGAAATCATTATGTACTCTTAACTAGTCCCCATGTAGGTCTGTAATTTCATTCTTTCTCTATCTTCATCAGGTTAACACTTGAAAACACAATCTACATGTCCAAACCAAATAGTTGTCTAAAATGCCACAAGTAAAACCCAGCATGGTACAATTTATTGAAAGTATATTAGTATAGAAAACCATGTGCAATATGTCATGTTGCTATTATTCTTTTTGTCTCACACCATTTTGACTTGATTCTTGACTAAAAGGTGATTTTATTAATATTTTTCCATTACATTTTATGTAGATGTCCAGTGTTGTATTTTGCACATTACATGCTTTAAATGACAAAATCAATTTGTGATTGTACATGTGTCTTAGATAGCTGTACTCTAATATAATTCATATTCCTAGAGATTATATCGTAATGTAGTATTGTTAACTTCACATATCCAAGCATTTAGATGGATTACTGAACAAAAAATACGTATGGCAGTTGAAACAACACAGAGTTATAATTGATTTGACTCAGCATTTCAAGAAAATGAAAACATATGGGTGAAACAACCAAAAACTGCAGTTAACTTGACCAAGCCATTTAAAAAATAATTCATTTCACGTCTTGGGTTCAATTGACCAACTCATCCTGCTGGATCAGATTAACTACTGTTGTTGTTAATATAATAACTCAGGGGCTGGGTTATAAAAACACACACACACACGCACACGCACGTGCACGCGCACACACACACATTCACAAAAATGTTGGGTTATTTTTTACCTAAATGTATTTAACGTGTGTGTTCCTGCTAATGTTATTCCTAATGAATTTTTGAAAAATATGTGTTGAATAAAGATAACAAAGTGCAGGTGCTTGCTGTTTGCAAAAAAATGACTGAGGCTCAAACACCTGCAAGCTGCCTGTGACCAATCGCAGGGTTCAAAGTTCAAACATGTCATGCGAAAGGTGCGCCGGTCAGAACCAGCTGTGAAACACAAAAGAACTGGCTTCACAATGTCAGTGATTTGAAATAGAAGGAAAATCCCTGTAAGTAGACTACAAGCAACAATTGAATGTGTTCTCCAGCTACTTCCGCCTGCGTCTGCAGTGGATTCTGAAATCATGGGTAGCAGATGGTCGCGAGACAAAAAACAAACTGATCTTTGAGAGCAAAGCAGAGCAGGAGTGAGCTGATGCCCTGTACTTCCTGTCAAACTGTGGAGACGAACTACAGATGTTTGCAGACAGACGATGGGTCGTGTAAACAGCTGTTTAGGGAGCCCATTTGTATTGGTGCGAGTATGACCTACAACAGTACTGGAAAATTCTCATGCTAAAACCGTACTGGTGACAGGTACAAGTATGAGTTTTAGTAAAATAATTCTCATAAGGAATGGCAACAATATTCCTTTTTTTTTTTTTTTTTTTAAATAGCTGCAATGTTGCCAGCAAAGTCGCTGCACTCCAGCATTATGACAGCATGCGGTTAAAGGGCCATTAGACACGACGGAGATTGAAATGTGAAAAATGCGTCTTGGCCAGTCGATGCACATTTAGAGGTTTGTGTTCCTCACTTGCAAGTATGTGTGCCGTTTTTGCTGCACTTAATCTGCAGGAATGCATAAACACAGACTTCAGAGCAGGGTGACGTTTCACCATCAAGCTGTACTGGCAAAACAACTTATTACAGCCAAGCGCAACAGTTTATACAAGAGCCATTGTTGCAATTCAATTCTTTGAATACATCAAAACTACACAGTGACACAAAACTGGTCATGTGAACCAAACAAGAGCTCATCACTTTTACATCTGGAAAATATTGAAGATCATATTTGTTTATTATTACAGTATCAATAACAATAGAACTATTCTGTCCAATTGCTATAAAAAATAATTAAAGCTTATATTATCCTAATGTCTTTCTCCATGAACCCAAAAGTAGCTTGCCATGTAAGAAAATGGACATGGAAAACCCCCCGAACAAAACAAAACAAAAAAATAAACCCCGCCATTATCCTGCCTCAGAAAAAAAGGTTTCCATCATTTTAGAGTTTCAAATGACCTTATAGTCAATATGAAGTTCACAAATATTCAGTCAAATGTCAGTCACTTTGCACGTGAGGGAAACTTTGGTCTGTCAAAAAAATTCGACAGTGCTTTTAAAGTTAGATTGTTCAGAGAGCACAGATTTGTAAAAGTTTTGCAATACTGGTTTACATTCCCAAAGTTTCCAAGACAGAGAAAAAACATATACCACTTTATGACAGCAATTTTTGTACCATATAAGTGTGGGGCCCATGGTGGTTTTTGGGACATTTGAATGGACCATCATACTCACCCGCCATGTTAATTCATTTTTTTTTAATTGCTTTGTGAATATGTTTCCGAACACATTTTGGGATTTCAATAAGGCATCTGGGACAACTACAGGTTTCCTCTGTACCCGAAGGTTAGGAGACCGTTTCACAGGGTCTGACTAACTGCGGCTGTTGTGCTACGTGTTTCAGGTGAGTAACGCTGTTGGAATGATAATGATCAGAACTCGCAACTTCGCGTCCATGCGTGTGACATATAGCTTTCATGTTACTGATTTGAGACAATATACGATATTGCAATTATTATAACCGTTTTTGAACATTTGTTATTCTGAATGTTTTGTTAATTCTTTTTTTTAAAGTATACATTATTATTTCAAATTAATCATGGAGCACTCAGAGCACGGTTGTGCGCCGCATCCACCAGTTGCCCATTCCTTATTTTGATAAATGGATATATGGCCATTCAATTCCATATAGTGCTGATTGCACATTTGCTTTTGAGTTTTGCTTTTGAGTTTTGCTTCACACATTCCCAATGTCAGTGTCATACAATCCAAACAGTGCACTACATTTATGGCAACAGCCAGTGCTGTAAAGTGGAAAATGTGGGTTGATTGTATTTCCATTAAGCTACAGCAATATATACAGCCACAGGTCAATAGGATCCTCATTATGACTGCGTGCTGATGCTAATTAACCACTAATGTGTGTAGAACAAAGCTCCCAGTGAACTAATGAGAAAGCAAGGTACTCCCAGAGGAAACTCACAAAGTGACTTGATTCAAACATTTGCTTCACTTGCTTGGAAACAGCACCAAAATTGACCCCACAAGCATAGGGCATGAAGCAGGTTCATTCATATGATCTTTGCTCTCTTGGCAGTCACTTCTTGATTCTTCTTAAGAATGAAACAAACAAAAAAAGTATGTTGTTCTTAAGTGAGTGTGTGTGTACACTTTTTTCTTCACTCTCATGCCAATTTACATACATTTTTTGTAATAATGTAATATGTAATAATTATATACATGGTTGACTTTTGCATTTATAACATCATGGCCAGTAACACTCAACAATTTCTTGCTGTATTTACAATGAAGTAATTTATAAATGTGCCTAGTAATTTATTCAAGTTTAGGATCATATAGTCGGGCTACATTGTTGTGGTTAATTCACTTCAGTGCAGTATTTGCTTAATGAATGAATGAATGAATGAATGAATGAATGGAAACTGAATTATTTATCTTACTAGAAAAAAAAAACAAAGTCCAAAGGAACCTCAGCAATAATAATCAGTTGACAATCCACCATGCGTGTTTAGTCAGTGCCATGCCCACAACTCTTAGAGATAAGCATTGGTGTTTCAAATCTGTTTTGCTCAAACCTCATTGACTTTTTTTTACAAAAGCGTGTTTTTGTACTTGTATGTACACACTTGGATTCGTCTTTATACGCTCAGATGTGCCTGCCTGCGCACTTGCTAGTGTGTCTCCCTCTATGCGTGTGTTCAGCAATGGCGTGGGGATCCATCTGTGTCAGGTTAACCCTCTGGGAGCCTTTCCCAGCAGGTAGCCCTCGAGAGCCTAAATCATCTGGATGGCCAGAAGCGTGAAATCCTTCCAGGCCCAGACAGATGTCTTTCTGTTCAGCTCGACTTTGCCTTCAGCGACCTCACAAACCTCCTAAGACCCTCGATGCAGACACCGCTCCCAAAATGCAGACCAGACCGTAGCGGGGCGAGCCTGAGTCAATTCACAGGCAAAAGAAACCACCCACAATCTCAGCTATACAGAATCATTTAAAGTTAGAGGTAAACCGATGAAGTCCAGTTTGTAATTTGACACTGCAAACAAAAACTGCTTACTGAGCAGACAGGAGGCAAAGTTGTATCTATTGCATTTCAGTCCATACATCTCTAACTTGAGAACACCAGAGGACAGACGACCTATTTGTGTGACGTGACTGTCTCGAACATAAAATGCTTTCGATGGCTTCCTGTTCGCTTCCTCTCCACTGGAGGCCTCCAACACCAGCTGATTGAGGTGGTGTTATGTTCTTGGCCTGAGCGACTGAGCCGTGGGCCTAATGGCTTCCAGCTGGGACTGTGTGTCTGCATTAAGTCCTCAAGTGGAAAAGTGGCTGCAAAGTCAAACCACCTGGTGAGGGTGAGCTGCCGAGGAGCTGTGAGGTGGCGGTGGACGAGGCGAATACTGCCGTCAACCTACCGGCTTATTTTCGACTTTCATTTCAAGCCGAGACTGCTTATTTCGGGTGCTGACGCCTCCTGACGCACGGACTAATTCTTGTGACCCGGCTGGGCTCATCAGTTGTTTCATATGTTAGGTCATTGCACTTCAACACAAAGAGCCTGACAATAAGCAAACTGCTTTTGGCACCTGTGACCACCGCGCCTGACAGCTGTAATTCCATTGGCCCGATTCCGCAATCTTGTCACAAGTGCGGCTCGCAGACAAGAGCGAATAATTCCCTTACAAGCAGCACAAGCGTACAAATAGCAACCAACTCCCAGATTTCATGTTTGTCCGAGGAGAGATCGCAGCAACTAATAGATTTTGGCACAAGCATGTAGTGGTTGTCACATTAACAGGCTCCATGTTAATGTCTGCCATTAAATACGAGAGTCTACTTGAGCATCTTCCGGAGCCTTGAGGAAATACCTCATCTGCGTTACACTCTGGAATTTCCTTTCTCTATAAAGATGAAGAAACATGAACCAAAAACCTGCGGCCAGCAAAGCTAATAAGCAAGACCAGGGGTTTGCAAAGTTTTGTAATCCCAAAGTAAAAGCCCAGAGTAAAATCTATTATCAACAATAATTTAAAATGTCAATGCAAGGTTTTTGTCATTTACTCTTTGTAGATATGTATACATTTTTAACATAGCCACAGTTATCTATTCACCAGACTCTCACCAATAAAAGTTAATGGAGTGCATTTTTAACATAGTGTAGCTGCAGTTTGGCTCGCACGTTTAAATCATTTGTATTTTCCTTAAGCTTTGGTGTCTCTTCGGTAGTCCTCCAGTGGCCCCCAAGGGCAAGTGAAAGCTGTGTGAAAACATTGTAGCAACGTATCAGATCGAATACTTCTGCTATACTCTTTGAGAAGTATGGCTCAAAAGACCTCCTAAATGATTTTTGTCTTTGCTATAATTTTAATTGTGAATTTTGGTTTCGGTATATTGACCGCAAAACGGGCGAAAAAAGAATGGTGGCATGGAGTATTCAGTGGTCAATTGTATTTGCTGCAACACAAGCATTTTTGAATGAAACAACGTTTGTCCATGCAATACAAATGTTGCAAGCCAATCCTCTCACAAAATTCATTGCTCACGTAATTGCATCTTCACACTTATTTTTGATACTGTACATTTGGTAACATAAAACTGATGTTACATTTTCTGTCTGTTCATACAAAATCAGCAACTACATTTTGAATCACATTGAATCTATTTAAAAAAAAAAATCTAAATCTCATCAAAGGAATTTTGGCCCATGCTGAGATCTGAATAGCTACTGTTACAATCATTTTGCCAAATACAGTATTGTACTAGAGAAGGTCACAGCTCTTTTTGTCTTTACTACCTTCAGTTATTCATAACAAATGCACTTTTATCACAGTCCATTTTCTATTTACCACAGTGGCTTAATAAAATGACTTGTTACTTTACATTTCATTCTCTTGAAAAAAAAATCTAGCAACACATTAGTATGATTGTCTTCCATAAGCTGCATCGACTCCCACCGGTGTTATCAGCCGGGCTAACGGCGCCAAGAGCAGCGGCGTCACACTGCATCCATCACAGCCCGTCTTTGCCAGCCCACAGCTCAGGCTCACGCTGGAAAATGGCGCTTAGTACGGCTGATGATCTGGCGAGAGATATTTATGAGGATCCTCATAAATGACCAAGCAGAACCCGGGCAGATGAATTCTAAAGTGCCCGGCCCCCTACTGTAACACTTAACTTATTACCTCCCGCTGTCATTCACATAGTGTGTTATACCACACGAGGCATAAAGAGACCCGGCTAATCAGTACCAAGCCCCTTTTGAAAGACCCTTACATGTAGAAAACAGATGCTGATGTAGCTTTAAGCTGCAGTGAAACATGGATTGGTTCAGAATACTTTGACAAAACACTGGGCACTTTAAAAAAAAAATTATACCGGAGGGGGAACATGAAAAAAGCTTGTACAAATAAGTGCAGAGAGACAGTGCATCTAGAGTCTACCAATTTAAGCAGAACATGTTCGAACTGATCTTATAATTCTATTAGCTGAAATAAATTGAAGATTATTATTATTTATATATATTTTTCTTTATTATTATTATTATTATTATTATTATTATTATTATTATTATTATTATTATTATTATTATTATTATTATTATTATTATTATTATTATTATTATTATTTAGCAGAGAATACTAAATTCCTATTATTTTGTTTATTTGGCTATTTGGAGACCAAGTGGGATTTGACTGGGGAGTATAAAACCTTTTCTTGATGGCGTTCTGTATGGAGGAATAAAAAAAGTCACAAATCAAATTCCAGTTATAGCTATTACCAAGTTCCAGCAGAAGAACCACATTATGACGTGTTGCACTAATTGAAGCGAGGAACAAGAGGAGTGACATTTGGAAAGACATCTGGAATAGGATTTTGGTTCTTGTTGCATTTTAGTTGTCCTGTTCGTAAAATAAGATGGAAAGAGTTGAAGATAGGAGTAGACAACCCAGGCCTGCCTTCTGCCCTATTTTGACCTAACTCTTAAAAAAAAATAGATTCAATATAGCCCACATCAAGCATGTCTTCCTGCTGCAGGGCTGCCCTTTAAAGGCAGAAGTAGAAAAGTAGAGGGTGTGGTGTCATTGCTGTGAAGCACATAATAGCAGACAGTTCTTAAGTGTAGTGTAATAATAAAACACAATGGTAAAAAAAATATATTTCCACTGAAGTCATAGGGAGCTGTGGCTGTTTAATATTCAAGTATCTACCATGCACAAAACATAAAATAACAAGAACTGCTTAAGGTTTCTCCACTGATTGATTGGTTTTAACATGTTTAATAAACTAATGGTGAAGAATGTCAAAGTAGCCCCCCGCATCTTTCGATTTTTCTTGATGCAGCCCTGGATGGAAAACGTTTGTGGAGCCCTGCTTTAAGCCATCTGGCATCCTTATGCTCTCGTTTTGCTCTTGTGGTGACTTCAGAGATTGAAGATGAGCATGGAAGAGAAATAAAGAGAAGCCCGTTCGGGTGATTAAAAAAAAATCTGGTTTTAATTCCTTTGACAACAAATTAATCAATAGCTGTCGCATGCTTCTCCCCAAGTTCAGAAATTTCTTGGGAAATGAGGCAAAAAAGCGGAATGAAAAGTGCATCCATTCGAGAAGAATTTTTGCTCAGATGAGGTGCAAATTGGATTGCACGGTCATGCTTTTGTTGCTCCATGCTCATGTCGGAATGCTCAAAAATATGTTGTTCATCAAATTCATTCTTTTAGCCCATCTGAAACTTGACTTTGAACATACGTGTAAAAAAACCAAAAAGCATTAAGACACAAGGAAAAAAACAGACAGGAATTTGATTGCCAGCTTCAATAAACTGCGTGTAAACGTACTGAGTGACTCACTGGCACCTATTTAGGTGGAAAGTGGAACCATCAAATTATACTGACCAGATGTCCTCTTTTTTTAGAATATGATTTTACTGAAAAAATAAATCATCAGTAGCTTACATTACTCAGCAGGCATTCCTCTGCTCTGCAATTCAGTTTAAAGGCCCTTTTTTTTTTTGCACGATCGGACTGTGCCACGACTGTCCCGTTTTTTTGCTGAACAGCCTGATCAACAAGCACCTGATCTGCAGGAACACCACTCAGATCAATTTACTGACGGGCGTCGATGCTATTCCAATTTGTGGCTGAGAAAAAAAAAAGTTTTTCATCTGTTTCAATAAAAGTGATGATGGTAGAAAAGATGAAACCAAGTCAATCTCTGTCTGCAGAATGACTCCATGGTGAATACTAGCATCAGTCACCATGAGATCATGACAATATCAAACCAATTAATGCTTCATGTAGAAACCATATTTTTGTAATAGCCATTAAACAGTTGTAATTTGTATTTATTAGGAAATTGAGAGGCAAGCAGTAACCTCAGTGATTTCGTGTCAAAAATAACAGTACCTCACAACATAGACACACAAGCTGTCATGGGGTGGTAGTACTTTTCTCACAAGTGGTCTACTCCGTTATGTTCATTAGAAGAGACACTTGAACTTCTTTCATGCTGCCATATTTGAATGTATCCACAGCCTGAAGGACAACCCGAGACCTACTCAAACACTTGATAGAAACATGGCCTCTCTTCTATCCAAATACACTACTCCTCTGATTGACACGCCTGAAGCGAGCCGGTTTCACCTCCATGCCTGATTATGAGAGCCATTTATTTGTTCAGCTCTAATTGTTGAAGCCTCTGTCAGCGAGGCCCGAGAGCACAGCTGCGGCAAGGTGACACGTTGGCTCGTGATCAGGACGATTCGATACCGCGTTTCAAAATGAACAGCGCTACGAGTAGAACGCAAAATTGCTCCGCACTTATACGTTGCGGTGTCAGATGCTGTGCGATAAATCCGCAATCGGCACGTGACAGCCACTCCGTGCGGCAAACTAATTGTAATGTATAGTTTGATCTAACTTGACTAGCAAGCCCCATCCCTGCCCCTTCATGTCCTGAGTCACAGACACACACGCACGCACACGCACAAACAAATGTCTTACAGTCAGGCTGAGATTGACACACGCAATTGCACACACATGCAATCATGCTCCTTCAGCTCAATTTGAAGCCACAAGAGGGTCAAGGATTTCTTTCAACCAGAAAGTTCTGACATACAGGAATGTCTTTATCCCATGTCATGAAAACAATCAGTAAAATATTTGGATTAAAAGGGAAGCAACATTCACATCTGGGAGCTGCTGAGTTGTCTTCTTGCGTGCAACTTCTTTTCTCTCCGCAGGCATGAGAAAATAATAAGTCGAAAGCTGAATTTGTGTCAGCGCGGCGCAGGAAAATAAGATATCATGTCGTGCTGTCGGTTTGATGTCAGGCTCTCAGAGTCGTACCCAAATGCCTCAACCCGTCGAGGCCGCCAGAAGTTGGGGAGGTGGGGGTGGTTCAGCCAGAGTTCACGTCTACAGCCACTAACCAGCTCGCTCTTCATCAGCTTGAATTCCCCGCAACTCGCTTTGTCTCTAAGTGGGAGAGTTATCCGGTTTAAGTTGTCTTTGATATGGTCAAAGCGCTGTCAGCGAAGTGGCGATCAGCGATCTCGACAATTCTACCAGTCCGTGGTCACATTCCAGAAATAAAACTGCTCACTGATGCATGTATGCTATGGAAATGAGCTTGCTGCATGTTTTGTGGTTGAGTTCAGCTGCTGGTATTTTCAGCACTAGAACTTTTTGAATGGCGGGAATGCAGGCCAACTTCCTCCGCAGTAGAATGCTACGCATAGCTGGGGGTACGTCTCGGTACGTCTATGTGGTGGTCATGTAAGTTAGACTACTTGTTCCTGTTTCCACATTAATTGTGGTCCAAACAACATCAATTTAAAGACCCTTCCCTCTTATGATAACTAGCTCTGGCAATTATCTCTTTCTGCTGAGAAACACTGAGATAACTTTCATTGGGATCACAACAATCATGATTCTTTTCACAATAAATTTGTAGACAGTATTTTGACTTCTTGACACCTTTATGGGAATACGTTCTTTTTTCTTCCTAAAACTGTCCATAGTTTTCATTCCAATTAGAGCGTTTCAGAATTTTCATTTACAATAGTACTATTTAGAAAATCCTAACTCCGAATTTTATTTCAAAATGATAGTGACAAGAAGAACATAAAAATCTGTCAAACTGAATCTCTCGAATTGAACTGAATCTCTCTGGATCTTATTTCTCATCATCCTTTGTCAAATGTGAAATGTAATAATCAAATGTTTACATGCTGTTAGAATCCAAATAATCTTTGAACTCTTCAACAGATTTGCCTTCCTTGTCAATCCAGCTCAATCTGCAAGATGCTCCTATCTGCCAATGAGGCATCCGAGGCTGAGAACTTGCTTTGCACTGAGTCACTCTGATAATTCACTCGACCGTGGACCCTTATAGCCAAGTGCATGCCGGCATTTGAACCACGTCCGGACCTTTTTCGGATGCACTGGATTTATCCCTTTTTTTTAGGATTGGCTTCCAGCAAAGCCAAACTGGACTGCTTACCATTTTTCACCACAACCACAGTCTATACATCACTGGGGGAGCAGTAGGCAAAGGAGCATTTTCATCCCTCGTCTCACGCTGCATGTGCTCAGATAGACGAGCCATGTTACGTGTCAGATTAGACAAAGCGAGAGCCTGCTCTGACATCTGCATTTGGGATAAACTGATGTGCAACGTCTCGTGTAGGTAGAGCCAGCCAAACAAGTTTGGATGATTGCTGTTGTGACCAAGCATACAATGATGGTGCTCAAGTGATATCGTACTGTTAAAAAAACAACAAAGACAAAACAAAACAGTGCAGTGCTTATTGGAAATGTGCCAATGGAAATTCAGTATGCTTTGTGCTCAATATTGTGGAATATAGCAGCAGCTGAGAAGTCCATGAAGGATCCATTTAGCTGAGGAGAGCAGCACAATTCAATCCAGGTTTCTTAATTGAAATTCTCTCCCCCCAAGCTCCCTGATTAATTTATACCCTGGCTGTGCTCTAAATTGACCCATCCAGCCGCGAGGTATACAAGTAGCCTTGCACTAATATGTCATTAGAATCCTGTTGCGATCGTGCCCTAATATTTTACACAGTGAGGTAGGCGTGACTATCAGGTTGTGTGACATGCTGTAGCTTCACTTTGGATAGGGAATATGAAATGAGCACATCGCGACAGCGGAGTTATTGGAAAATTGAAATGAATCACTGATAAATCACCGGAGCCCAATAAAACACATTGATAGCAAAACTGCATGCATACTTATTCTCCAACCATTATTTGTAATGAAAAATCGGAAATAAATATACGTATCAATAATAAATAATAATGAATAAAAATAATAATAATAATAAACCCAACCGGCGATTTGCTTGGACAAATGATTTTCTCGTGAATCTTAAATCTTTTGACCCCAGCATGCATCAAACAGCTTTCGGGGACGAGCTAGTCAATAGATTGTGAACTTGATCCTTTCATCCAATATCAGGGACCACTAAACTCACAAATGTTCTTTGCACGTATGGAAAATCATTCCCACAGACGCATCCCAAAATCCTATGAGAAGTCTTCCCACAAGAGTCTACGTTGTAACCTTGACTCCACAATGTAATTCTAACAGCCTGTTTTCACAATATTTTGTTTATATTGACTAATTATCACCATGAGGTTAAGGCACGAGATGAAGAGATATTTCAGGGCAGACTGTAGAATTGTCCATGAGAGAATAAGTCAGCAAAGAGCTTTAAGTGGCTGGTCGGTCAAACGTAAGAGGTGACTCTGTCATTTCCACGGCTCATATTATAACCTCTGCGTCCGACTGCGCCACTCACAACACGCAAGATCTGGCTTCTATAAAGACATAGGATAAGATTACAGCTAAATCAGTCTTGCGGCTTCTCTCTGGGAAAACTTATGAAGTTCTAAAACTCCCCTGCTTATGAGTGGGCCCAGCAGGGCTGCATGGGAAGGTTCCTGAAAGCGACGGAAATATGATCCGAGCGTCACTGATCTTCCAAAAAATAAGGCACTGACAGTGTGGAATGATGGGATGATAGCTCATGGGTGCTTCTTAAATCCTGCGCAGGTACACGACCCTCATTCGGTAAATAAGTCATCGAGCATGATATAGACTCCTCTAATTCCTCTGGCACACGCTTTGTTTTTCTCTTCTCTACCCTACAGGCCCATTCCCATTCCTTTGGATGAAATGTGGAATTATTTGCACTGTTCCACACATGGTTTTAGATAGTGCTCCTCTCGTATAGTGGCCCTAGATGGCTGTCTTTCATTCAATACAAGCCATGGATGAAAACAGCCAGAATCCTAGTGCATTTAATGAGACGAAAAACCAGTGGAAACGCTGTTGGTTTACACGAAACCAATTTGAAGGGGAGGGAAGCGCGTTTTCAATTGGCCATTCGGGCAATCAATCTCAAGACTGACAGATGATTTTCATCAGCGGTGAAAGAACTGTGAAAAGATGCCTGCATGTATTTAGCCTATCAGAACAAGGTCCTCCATGATTTCGCATCAAAGCAGAGAGCGGGAGCCAAAAGTAACAGTCTCATTTCTCCTTCATCAGTGTCTGATAGCTGTTTATTGGTTTAGGACGTCAGGGGAGGGTCAGAAACAATCCATCGCGATAGAGCCGAAGTCCCGCTGAGGTCGATGTGCGATTTTATTAAATCCACACAGTGCTGAGTTCTGTGAAGGGCCAGTCAACGCCTATCAACTCAGTCGGCGCAACCTTTTATTTCAACCGGTCGTCCTTGACAGCCGACACTCCCCTGATTTCCTCAGCGCACCAAACGCTTTTCAGAGGACTCTTTCCAAGCAGCGCCATTATGACTAAATGTGATTTCCTGACATGTGGGAGGAAAGTATGTGTGCTAACATGTCAGTGATGACACAAAGTGCTACTAAATTACTTCAAGTATTATTTTCAATCGTAATCAGGACTTATTTCAACATTATTTCCGTCACGGTGGCCAGAAGATGGTTTTGTCAATTGAATCTGGGAATTCTCTGCTCTGGTTATACAAACACGGGACTCTATATTGTTTTCTTTTGCTCCGACGCAGCGAAGAAAACCATAAAAGAGACAACTTGGCATCACGTTACCATGGTATGCGGGACATACCAAGAGTATCTTGTCCTCCTCCTCTCCAGGACTTTCATTGGATCAGTTCGAGACATAATTCACGGTGCCTCACCGACCGACCTCTGCCGACTCTATGAACTGACGGCCCAAGATGCTAACATGCACACACGAGCCACGGCGCGGAGTGCAGCTGGTAACAATCAGCAGTGAGCAGCAACTTAATGAAGCTTTGACTTTAGAGGCTCACATGCTGCCGTCCCGCTGCCAGACGGTCCTACAGTACCTGGCCCAGACGGCAAAAGGGGATGAATCTATAGCGGATTTATGACAAAACATGACATGAGTTGTTACTGCTGGACGGAAACGTTGCGTGTTCAAGAGGTCATACTTTTATGCTCTATGGCTGACGATTCCAAATGTCAGTATATCTTTGTCAAATTAACTTGAAACTTTAGATTGGGTGATAAACAATTGAGATTATGGATGAAGGTATGGATGATTATAAGCAAAAGGGCCTCTTTCTTCATAAATTCTTCTTGTTATCTATGCTATGTTTCAACTTAGAAATAACTTTTTGTTGCTGCCAAGTAGATTGAAAACACAATTTTAATAACGCACTAAAAGCAGATTTATTGATATACCCTACAAGGCAGTACACAGCATGAGACGCAACCACATAAACTCTTGGCCCTTTCTGAAAACCGACTTGATCTTTTGGATGTTTGACATGTATCTTTGTGTTAAAATAGTGAGATGATCGGTTTCATGGGCATTATTGAAAACATTTGCGGTACCATGGTGGTTTAAGGACTACTCGATGACATAGGGTAATTGAAAGTCGTGCAAATGAAGAGCCTTCATCTTAATTTTGCTACAATTAATTCTGTGTAACCGATGAAGTTTGTCGATATTGTGAAATGTGCGATGTAAACAAAGTTGTATTCGGAAGATGAATGAATGGATCTATTGCATTTTACTTGAAGTGGTATACTCTTTCAGAATAAGAGTATATTAGAGGAGGTCATATGTTAACTGCCAAAATGTTGCTAACGTAACAGTGCTCTTGATATCAGATATTATTTATCCAATGTTTGTATTCACATACCAATCTGTATTTGATAATTATTTCTTACAGCTAAAGTATAAAGTAGTACCAAAAAAGGTTGTGGATAGGAATAGTGGTTAAACTTTCTAGGTTTGACTGTTCTGATTGGAGGAGGGATGGAGGTGTGGGTTAAAATGTATGTACCACCAGACCGGCGGCATCTAAAATGTGAAATTAATATTGTGTTGGAAAATATCAATTGTGTCACCTGTTAATTGACTTTCGCTCAACTTTCATGACATTAGCATCACTACAACATATCTCAAGCACTACAAGTCACAGCATCATCGTCAACGTGGTTGCGGGACTTAGCAGCTCCGTCATCTCACTTTACAATATCCAGATTGTAGTTTGACAAAAAGTGTAAGACGTGGTCAATCAGATTTGCTCTTCTGAAGACACTCTCCAGAAGAGAAAGATTAATTTGCTCAAATGTGACAGATTTCATTGGTTAAACAATTGTCTGTGCTGTCTGTCATCCAGAATGGAGAGGGAGGAGGAACCATAGGAACAAGTGGTGCAGAGGCAATGAAAGCTCTCAGCCTTTTTTGCCGTGCTTGCATTTAGACTGCAGAACACGGTAGCATCTGGGGGAGGAGAGGAAGAAAAGGTAAGCGACACAGACTCATCCTTCACTCTTATCAGGACAGCGAGGGTTGTCAGGTCATGTGTATAACCTTCCTGGTGCCCCACTAATGGTGTCCCCCTCCTCTTCCTGTGGACTACAAGGTCAAGTCTTCCACCTCGCTTCATTTTATCATTTCTCAGCAAAGGGCTGCAGCCCTGACAGCGTGCGGCAAGACTATGATGTGTCACCGCAGGTTTAAAAAGTCATTTTTATTGCACTGGCTGTGATTCAACACACACTCCAAAGTTATCTCAGTGACAAAACACTAAAATATCAATAGCTGAGAGTGGAAATCTGTATCTTTTTGATTTTCATTTGGGAAAATTACTCCTCCCAAAAAGTTCTTTGTGACCTACAAAGCTACTAATTACATGTTAAAGAGCCTTGCTTAAGGGCAACTTAACAATAATTGTAAAACACACCTTGAAAAGAGGATGCTGGTAATAGTTGGGAATGGAGAAGCCGATAAGTGTAATTGTTACTGGTCCAGTAGATGTTGATCTTCTAGTGACTCTGGCATGACTCAAGGCCTGCACAGATCAGATAAAGCCTTTCACATCAATATGGGATGCACGGTTTGATGCTGACAAATGTTGGAATGCTAAAGCAGAAATAAGGAAGATTCTTAACTTCAGGGCTCCTCCTACAGGTGTAAGGGGACCTCGTCAGTGGCAAAGCTGTTTTTGTATAATGTCATTTTTCCTATGTCCAGGCCAAGCTTTATGTAAGGACTAGTAAAGATTGAAGCCAAGGATGTATTACTGCAAAATGGTAAAAAAAATATATAATGAAAATAAAGTTAATAAGAATAATAATGAAAGGGCAGCATGGTGAAGGACTGGTTAGCCTCAGTTCGATTCTGGCTTCGGCCTTCCTGTATGAAGTTTGCATGTTCTCCCCGTGCCTGCGTGGGTTTCCTCCGAGTAATCTGGTTTCCTCCCACATTCAAAAACATGCATGGTAGGCTGACCGAAGTGTAATTGGGAGTGTGTATAGTTGTTTGTGTATGTGTGCCCCATGTGTTTTTGAAACAAAAAACTATAGTGCAGTACAAATGTAATACAAATCAGTTGAAAATTATTCACGTTTAAATAAGTATTCACATTCACATGAAGCATCTCTTAGTTTGAGAAAACTTCCCACAAGGTCATACGGATATAAATATGTTTACAGTACATCATAATGTACTAGATAAAATACTGTCATTTTCTAAGCAGTTAACAAGTTTTGGGGATCTGGGCCTCATATTAAATCATTTTTTTTTCAAGATGCCTATAATTTCCTCAGAGGCCTAAACAAGTGGTGGCAGAAGAGCTGTGACATGTGTTAGGCGTTAGAAGTGGCTAAAAATAAAGTGACTTTACAGAAATCAGCTGGATGACAAATGGTAAAATTCCTGCTCAGTGGTACGTCATGAAAGGCCATCCACACATTTGACCACACAATTTAGGCCACACCTTCAGCATTTGACAGACAACAAGCGGAACGACTCATTACGCGGCAGGATTAAATAGTATTTAGGATTCTGATCTTCTGTAGGAAAATATGATCGGATAATGATTAGCAGACTTTAACCGTATGCAGAGAGTAGTGAAGCTCCTGCTCTGAAAGGAGTCACATCATCTCAAAAAGTCTAATTGTCGAGACAAAGTCACTAAGTTGGTAACTCTCCGTAGCACCCACATTTTTGCACCATTTACGACCGCCCCTGGTTGTCATATAAACAAAAGCTGTACTTGCATTTGCATGAGACGGAACCACCCCCTTCAAGGGATCATCTGGTCCACTTTTTACTGAAGAGGTCAGTCAATGTATTTTGTAACCAGGAAAATAATATTAGCTTGAATTTTCATTTCTATCAATTGGGTTTTGTAGAAATCAGTAACTAAATAACTATTTGAAAAGTTAACCGCCCCCTGGGAAATAATGGCCACGCCTCCTCCCCGTCTTTCATATCTTGGTAGGAGTCACGAGAAGGACAAAGACTATTTGTCCATCCAAATCATTGTAAATACATCAATAATAATGTCAAAATCTTGGTGATCAATCGGCCCCAAAATATATGTGGACGTCTCTATTTAGGCCCACTTCAATCTCTAAAAACATTCCAAAATGATTTTCATGGCTGACTTCAAAGAGCAAGAAATAAGTAGGCTGTCAAATCTGTCTGCTTTCTTTCATAAGTCACTAAGATAAGCAACATAATGCATTCCTCAAGGCCTTTTGTAAACTGAATTGTTCACATGTTGTCATATACTAAATTTAACCTTATAAGACTTAGCTTGACTTACTTTTACCCCAAAGTCCACGTCGCACAATCCGAAAATGAGGTGCTTGAAATGGACACGCTCGGCTGAAGAGTCACCCTCATCGCTGAGATTCTAGTGCTCTGAAACTTTTAAGTGCAACTTTGAAAATTCAACTAGCTGACTGTCGGGTATGTCCTGAAGGTATTTATCGAAATTGACGCTGCAAGGACTGTTCGTTCCATCCAAGTGTCCCTCTTAAGTCTTTTTTCTGACTGGAGACCCTTTCATTAAGAGACCGAGACACAGTTTAAATTGTGTGTGTGTGTTCTTAATATGGCTCCTTTAAAGTGTTGGTGACAAGAGATCGACTTTATTTGACTTTGGCAATGGGAATAGGAAAGATACATTGATAGAAAGCATCATCGTGTGCTTTGACGAAGACATATTTGCTCTTCTCTCGCCAGCTTGATGACTAATCGGCTGTAAAATTATCTGAATTCTGAGACCTCTGAGATATAGCCTGCTCTTCGGGAGCTCATAGCTCAACAGCAATGAAATGATCAAGCCATTAGCTAAGATACAGAGGGCTTCCCTGCCTGCGCATAACTGGAGTGTGTGCGTGTGCATATCAGCGTATCAGGTGAATCTTGAAACACACCCGAGAGCAAATGTAGCCCAAATTGCTCCTGACATCAACAAAGGAACAGGAATATGATTTTAATCATGAAAACAATTCAACTGTCGAGGTTAGCCAAGTTCAGTCAATCACAGATGAATCAAATAGGCAGAAGGTTTTCCTAGGTACAAAGAAACGTCTTGCCCGAGCAAATGAAAAGCAGAGCAGAGAACTCCAACAAGGTTCAATTCTTAACAGATATGAAAAAAAAGAAATCTTGGCGTTACAGACGATTAGAATAGAAGTTTCAATTGAAGCGTGTACTCTGATAGAAATTAGATGACAAATGACAATGACTGATATCTCTGTCCAGTTAATGTGTGGTGCAGCAACAGACACACCTTGAATGGCAGATGGTGGGACTGTACCATTTTATATTCTGTGGTAGAGAAATGTCTTTATTTACCTAAATAGCAAAACAAGTGAAAGAACAAGTAAATCATTGGAAACTGGGTCACAATCATTTTACCTCAAAGAGCAAAAATAAAATAATAATACAGTACAAGTGGATTTTTTAAAAATCATTTTTTTAAAATAATTTCACACCAAACAGCAAAATTAAAATACTAATGAACTACAAGTGGATTTTTGTTAAATTGAGGTCTTCTTCACCACTTCAATATGTGGAAACCATTTTCAATCCAACAAACAAATGACAGTCAAAAAATTGCATCTTGCCTTTGCACTTTTTCTGAATGTGAAATAAAAATTTCAGATGTAAAGTTATAAAGACCATGATTACAAAGCTA
Organism: Syngnathus typhle; assembly: GCF_033458585.1. Classification (NCBI taxonomy): domain Eukaryota; kingdom Metazoa; phylum Chordata; class Actinopteri; order Syngnathiformes; family Syngnathidae; genus Syngnathus; species Syngnathus typhle. The sequence continues at coordinate 7,221,361 of NC_083739.1, forward strand.
ACGCGTATTCTGTTTACATACAGTATCTCTAATTCAAGAACTGGTAGGAACCAATCAAAAACATAACTGGACGATGTATGCTCTTCAAATATAATTCTATAAATGTATTCATTTTCATCCCTGCACTACAATTTAGTTGCCACCTTTGCAAAAATAAAAGAAAGAAAGAAAACAAAAGAAAAACATGAATTATAACTAAAAGTTAATGATGCTATTATCATGCTCTCTTACTATGCTGTGCGCCCCGCCGCACCTTTCTATTTGAATAATGATTTATAATCATATTAGTTCTCTCCGGAGCCCTGCTCTGGAAAAGTAAAAAGCTATTATCCAGTTGTCAGCTTCTCGGGGAAGCCGAGGGAGATGGAGCGCTGATGCTGACACATGCACATACTGGAGACACCAGTGCACACACACACGTACACACATCAAATACTAAGCGTTTCTGTAGGAACCGTTTTGTTTGTTGAGCACACTCACAATTACGCTATCAACCATTCATATTGCTACTGAATATGCTAGCCTTGAAAATGGGCACAAAATTGGTTCAAAACAATGTATTCTCTTGTATGTGCTCTAAGGCGCAGCCAACGAGTGGCTTGGTAAACCAATGCGCAGCATTTTAACACGAGAAAATACGCAAGATAAAATCTTCAAGCTGCAATGCTAACATTGTGATAGATCGCAGGAGGAAAAATAAGATATCATGCCTCACTGATCAGTCAGCCAAGTCTAATCCTGTAAAACACATCCAGATAGTGTGATGATGGGGTTATCAGGTGTGATGGGAAATGTGTTTACCACAAGAATTATGTCATAGGTTGCCCCAAAAGTGGTATTTGGTTGGTTCTTACTAAAGTAGATGACTAGATTTTCAAAATTAAAAACCAGTACACTAAAATTTAGCTGCAAATCAAATATAAGATAAAGTATTTATAACAAATTTAATCGCTCGTCAATCTGGTGAGTGGAAGTGGCGGAGCTAGTGGGGGACTGCGGGAGCACTACCCCCTGAAATATGCTTGGTGGTGCCAGGCCAGATACACACACAAATATTACCGAAAAACAACACGCACGCGCATACACACATCAAAAAGGCAAATGAAGTCGATAAAGCTTGAGATCTTTGTGGGTGAATCCACCCACATGCTTTCTGTTGAAACATCTCACTTGTAGTAGATGAGCAAGCTTCTTAAAAACATTGCATAAATTAAAACGTCAAGTGGCTGAGGTGCCTTCTTACTTAGCAGAACCTCAATCAGGTCCCATTGAGAGGTTCTTCAAGTCTATTTCAGGACACTCAGATATACACTCGTTTCCCACATCTCTTTATACTGTACAAAGATCGTATCCATCTTCGATTATTTAACAATCTCTCGATTATGGAGCACTACTGTAGTGTGGTTACCTTATGTATTTAGACCTAAATGTCTTATATGTATAACAGGATGATCCCTTGCAGATCACCCCCCTCCACACACACACGCAAACACACACAAAAAGAGACACACAGTTTTATCTGGTGGGATTTACATACGCAGGCCTTGGCAGCTTGTGTCAGGGTGTCATGTCAGCTGAACGTGATCTTCCACATCAGAAACATTATTACGCCTGCAAGGAATTTAATAATGTTTCTGATGTGTTTGTGTGTGTGTGCGCGTGGGTGTTGGAAATGCATCTAGGTGTTTTTAAAGGAAAGAGTGACATACAAAAACAATGAAAAATGTCAAGCAACGGTGGTGGCCTCCACCCGGGCCGGACACCTTTCGCCGCCTCCTTTCATTGGCACCCTCTCAACGCTCATTTCTGAACAGGCCCCCGATGGCTGTGGACACAAAGAGCGGGGCAGCCAGCGGTAATTACGCCATGCAAATGCCATTCAGGCCTTTTAATATGGCTGGTGTCTCATCGCTTCAATTGGCCTGCCGTTTATCACCCAGTGCACACGCACGTGTGTAGCGGCGACTTAGGGGATGGGGTCGAGTGGGGTGGGATCACCACTCGTTTTCGCCACAGAATTTCCATTTCCACTTCTGGTTTCTATTCTTCTATTGCCATGCAGTATTTCTTTTTTCTTTTAATCTTACCCTATTCAATTTAGACCCCTTTGTGAGAGTTTATGAGAACACAACTATTTAATAAATCTTTTTATTTTTTTATTTTTAGACCCGAAGCATGGAACATTATTCACAGTGTGAGAGGAGAATTGCGAGGTATCTTGTGTCCAAAAAGTGCAAAAATAGGGAAGTGCCAATCTTCTGACATCCGTTCTCAGCACTGATGATCATTTCAGGATTTGAAAAATTTGGAATTCAAACTAATTCCTCAAGAAAGAAAGATCCAACAATATTACATGTAATAAAATAATAAGAAAGAAACTCAGGTAATAAACTGTAATCCTCCCTGTACACTTCCGCATGTACTTTTGTCTTTAAAGGTATGTACACAATTTATTCTATTTAAATTTGACTATGAACTGCAGTTAACTTCTTTTTACTCCGTGCTGAAGGACAAGGATACTAAAATTTAAGTCAAAACATTGCTTTCACAGTATCTAAAGGTTTTACTCTGTGTATAGTCTGAATATACATATATCACAAGATGTACAGTTTCACTGTTGAAACAAGGACAACGTGGATTGGTAAGATGATTGCATCGAATATAAATGAGATATTAAGGCTATTTATTTCCCCTTGTTTTTCGATGTCATACCGTTTCTAGGCAATACACTAACGCACAATAATACACTCAGTGAAAGCGTGTGTTTGTGCGTGTGTGTGAGTGTGTCTTACACAAAAACAGGTAGCATTGGCCAGCTGGTTAGAACAGGTGTACAGACTGCACGTTCTCTTCGGACTGATCTATGCATTTGGCTGTCGACCAGACAGCAAGAGAGGGTCTCGCATCTCCTTCAAGCTTTTGTTTTTTTCCTTCTCTTTCTCCATCTCCCGCCATGTTTTCCCCTCTCTACGGACCGCCTCCTCTATCTCCACATGACGTCCGTGTGTGTGTGTGCATGCGCACAGATACTGCAATTCTATCATGAGTGGTCCCGTCCTTTGTCTTAGACTTAGACAGACTTTATTGTCATTTTGTAAGCACTCGGTGCACACAAAACGAAATTTCGTCGCATACGGCGCTCAACAAAGGAAAGGAACGTCGAGAGCCGTAGTCTTGAGTGCATGTATGCAAACACACACACACGCACACACGTATAATGTACACAGACAGGCATGAGCAGACAAACAGTGTTCAGTGCCAGAGGCTGATGGGAGTCTAACTACGCATGAAGGAAACCTCAGTGCAGACAGAAAGAGACAAAAGAGGAGTTTTGAGATGGTCCACACAGTGCTGTCAAACCAATAGAAAGCTGTGTTTCCTTGGGTATCACAGTGTTGCAACATTTGTTCGCGACTGTGGGGTGGGCTGAGAATGGAGATTTCAGCCCTAATTGGGGCAAAACAATATAAAATACTTTGTACTGTCTCGTATGACAAATGAAATCAATAAGATGCACAGTGCTCAATGTGTTGTGGTCACTGAGATTGACATATTTAATACCCTTGAGACAAACAAAGAATCACTTCAATACTGGTGTCCTGTGAGATGTTAGCTATCTCTTTCCATGAAAAAACAGACCTCTGAGCTTTCACATCTGCAGATGGTCCCACAGGTGCGATCAGAAAAGATGGGATATGACCTCATCTGTGACCCTGTGACCAGAGGAAGGGCTTCAAACAAAAATTGGAGTTCATCTAGACTGGACTTGCATGAACAAATGGATTACCACTTGACCTCTCAAGAAATAAACGCTTAGATTTTGTTATTGTCTGTGAGCACATGTCACGTAAAAAAATAAATGCATTTTTTGTTCATTTTGTGTAGCTCTAGCACATGGTAAATCATTTATTCACACTCGGATAGCTTTTACATGAAGAAAACATGTCAGTGTCCAACTTCTTTCTATTTATCGACTACCTTCAGGGGGCAATAGTGAGTGTCAGTGAGTGAGTGTGGTTCACTTGTATTTAATTTCGTATCAATAGTAGGACTCAAAAAGTACTGACTTAATCTAGTGCTTATTGCCATTCTAGATTCACTATGAAGCAGAGGTCACTGACCTTTTTGGAGATGAGGGCTATTTCTTGGCTGCTGGTTAATGTGAAGGGCCACCAGTTTGATACACACTTCTGAAATATTACATTCAAATTATATTATTGCTTTTTTGTGTTTTAGTATGAAGAGTAGCTGAATTTTCAAAAGTGAGATACATTTGATTTAGACAATCAGTTTAATTTAAGGTTGTATTGATGGTGTACAATCACAGGGTGATATCTCACTGTCTGTGGAAGGGCTGGGGGATTATGAAAATAATAAAAATCATGATTTTGATAGAGATTGAAATTATGATCAATGATTCAATGTTTTCAAAATGTAGTATTTATTCAACTTCAGTGTTTGTGTATAAGGAAGGAATATCATCCCCAGCAGTCGATTCTAATTTACCCTTAGCATGTCAATGGAATTTTACATTGATTTTAGCATTAGCACTGTCTTTTTAAACAAAGCACATCACAATGTGTGAAATTATTTTGGTTGTGTGGTTAATTTCACGGTAAACTCCAACTGGGGTGTCTTTAAACTGATTAAAGCATGCACACGGAGTGCGGAATCACATATACATCACACGCTTGCTGCAAAAGGAACATGGGTGTATTCAAGGTACTTTCACAATGTCGGTAACTTGCAAACGCCACGTTGTTCAGCGCATTTAATCGTTTTGCTTCAATTCTCATGGTTGTAAAATCAACCAAACATGCCTAAATTGAAATTAATTTCCCAGTCCTACTCTGTGGTTGAATAATCACAATCATAAACAACAAATCAGAAAGAATAAAAATACAGCTTGACACATGCTAAAACTGTAGCAAGGAACAGTGCTCCTCATTCTTCTCATTGTCAAAAAGTATGTAAGGTGCTTCCACTGAGATTCAGAATCTACAATTGCAAAGTACTCCCAGGAAATAAGTAGCAATAAATGTCCCCTGCGAGATAACAGATGAGCAGGAAGGCTTGTAGACACTTCCAATGTAATACCTGGCCACTGCTTTGTCAATAATAGTGGTGGAAGTGCTAATAGAGCATTATGGGAGCCAAGGGACCGGGGCTGACAGGTGATTTATGTCGCTCCAGACGACTTCGGCCCTTGAACAAAACCCTGATAAAGGAAGAACTAGATTGGAACAAGCAGAATGATGAATAGACTACACGATCCAGAAGCCCGTCTCATTAGAGAGGAAAAGAGAAAGACCGAGCGCTGGCCATTTAGCTAATGTAGCGAGTCATTGTGTGTGTGTGTGTCTGTGTGTGTGCAACCATCTGCATGTGTACGACTGTGCACGGGGGAAAACGTGCAGTGGCAGCTTGCTCCTGCACCAGTGCTAGCAGGTTGGAAATTAATGACACACTGAATATACGGCTAGGAAGCTTGACCTCGCATAATGGCGACATATAGGATTAACCTTGGCTGTCACTTGGGGCCTTTGTTAGCCGGCATGCTGCAACAAGAAAACACGTGGCTGTGGTGACATCAGGCTTGAAGGGGGGTAGAAATCAAGCTGATTTATTTTCTCACTGCTTGAGAGGGTTAAGCTCTACATTTAGGATTAAAGGATTCAAAGTTTGCGTTTCATAACTAGTTAAAGGCTGGATTGTCAGCTGAAGGAGAAAGGTGGATTAAAAAGGAAATTTCACAAAGGAGATGTCCTGGATCCTTAAACATGAGAGGAGAACATATCTATGGCTCAGGCGCAAAAAAATACTATTCCTCTCATAGTCTGTCAGAGATCTGTGGGTGGGTAATAACACAGGGTCTTGAGATCGGGTCTCGGTAAGGGCGCACGTGACCTTTATTCAGATGCTTTTTTTAAATGCTGCAATAATGCTTCAAACATTGTCATACATACCTTTATAGGAGCAACACAGTTCCCACCAGCAAACTTTATTTCATATCTACCTTTATTTGCATCGATAAAGGAATATATTATTCACACAGACAGTTCAAATCACATTGTGTTACATGCTAAATATACTAATCTAATAATAAATACAGATAGATAAACATTTGTTTTATAATGTTGTAAATGATGATGTTTTGCTTTTCACACACTTGGCTCCATGGAGGTTACTATTGTTGAGTGCTTTCAGGCTGCAGGTCAAGTCAAGCTTGTTATTTTATCCCCAATTTTGCAACTTGGACATTCCAGTTCAAAGTGAAGCTCTGGTGAACTTTTCCTGGTCAAAAACGTCTGACTCTTCTAAAACGTAGCATTACCTGGGTCATGATGGAGCAAGACATAAAAGTTGAATCTCAATTCCTCTTCCTCTCTATGACTGCAACCGGACAAAAAGAGATGAGCCAAAGCCTTTAGCAGAGAGCAGTGTGTCATTTCAGAGACAGTTGACCACTGTTGTGTTCACTGGCAGGGTCTGAAACTGTGACTTCCCACAGCATTATTGTGAGCATTTTGTAACCAAGATACCGCAATATAAACAAAACCATTTCATCCAGAGTGTTTAAAAGGCACTCGGGTGAAAAACAAATACCAACAGTAATTCTAATTTTGTCTTTTCTCTATGTTTTGCTTAGATATATATTCCTCACATATTAGTTAACTCAAGCTTTAAAATGCTGTCACTATATGGATGAATGGGTTATACTGGTGTATCGCTTTTTAATATTCAGAAAAGTTTGTATTGTGTCAAGCCTTCTCCCGCGCAAATTTTAAAAAGGTACTCTTCTCATTGCGGTATGGTAACTTGCTTTGGTTAAGTGGGTCAAGAATGTAGCAGTAGATATGAAACTATTTGTCCTCAATGGTGTACACTCGTCATGCATTCAGTTTGCATTCAGTTTCCAGTCAATAGTCCAAATCTAAGAGCGAGAGTTTGATCCGACGGTGCTGTCCTGCACTGTCCTGCTCAGCTAGGTCAAAACATCCCCAGCTGAAACCTCCTGCTTTTATTACCATGATGGATTTCCCATTTAGCTTGACCCTATATTCATTAAAAGAGGATTTAAAGCTGTTTGAAAGGGAGAGAAGAGAGGCCCCATGGGGACCGTGTTTGCTCTGCTGGGCCCCCTGCTTGCGACACACACTTTCCCCTTACACACACAGGCCTATAACTCTCTGTCAGCCAGGCCTTGTTAGGTGTGGAGGGCCGAGGAGGGTGAGGAGGAGGAGGAGAAGGAGGATGGTGGAGATTTTATTAGTGGTAGCAGCTGCACTCCCCTCTCGCCCTATAAAAGGTAATTACTGCTGGTGGTAACAAGCTAATTGATTGCTAATTAGGTGAATGAGTCCTCTAAGTGCTGTGCCATTTATTGACAGATGGTGACAATGTGTGTGCATGTGTGTGCGGCATAGATAGCAGGTCAATGTTTCCTTCATATACCGTTTTGGTCTGTAGTGCCCCTTTAATAAAATGCTTGTGTTCAACGTGTGGATGACACCGTAGCTCAGTCTGCATCAGAAGGTGACAGGATCATAATTACAGAACTCTACGAGCAAGGGAGCCAGCCGCCAAAACACAATTTCCAGTCCAAAAAATAAAATACAAATCATGGATGCTTGTGGAGCCAATGATCTACATGTGTGATACATATCATGAGGAGGGACACGTGTAAAACAAATCAGTCCAGGGATAATAAAGTGTTCATAGGAAAAATAGCATCTGCATAAACATGCTGAGGCAAGCTTGCAGGTGTTGCCGGTTGATTTGCTATTGGACAGTAACCGAGCAAAACTTTGAGTTATTCACTGAGGACTCACCGAATGGGGACACGCGTTTGCTCTGGGGACCACCAAGACCCCCCCTCCCCTTTTCCTGCACACGCTTTCATATGAAAATGAGAGGCCACGCAGAGAGAGGGAGCAAAAGGGACAGCGCCCAGGAGAGAGGAAGCGATGCACAACAGCAGGGAAACAGAAAGGAGACACTCACATGTGGAGGGACAGTTCAAGGGACAAAGAGTCAAAGCATGTCAAGTGCCCTGTAGAGAAAATAAAACGCATTTAGTGGAATCATGAAATTAATCAGTTTTGTCTATATTCAGGCACAGGATGCATTGCTGCAAATGTTGCGTGTGGATCGACATTGATTTGTTTTTGCGAGAAATAATTTGACACACTTGCTGATTTTCCCCCTTGATGATTAATGACACAGTTGAAGAAACAAATGATCAGATTAGTCAATAATGAATGTAATCATGATCTAATCAAGACAGCATTTTCACCTCTGACCTATGCATGCAGTGGAAATGCAAAATAATTTACAGCAGAACCACAATTAATCACTTCAGTTTATCATTTTAGGAAGTATGTAATATACATTTCATTTAATAACAAATACAACATTTCCACTAAGTACATGTGAATTAAAAATAGATTTAAAAAGGAGCAGAAAAATTAATCTTTAGTCTAAATTCAATTTAATTTAGCCCCAAGTGCCATTACAGATTGATAGGACACAACATTATAGCCAGCCTAATAAGATTTAATACAAGAGCTGTATGACAAAAGCTAATCTTGCTATGATTTGATAGACAGTGTTTATTAATTTAACAATACATTCAATATTGTAGTTTGCAGTGGTATACAGCTGTATTGCATTATGCAAAGAGGTGTTATACGTGAGAAAGTTTAAACTATTAGGCACAGCTTCGGAACAGCTACGCTGCAGCCCCGCAAAACCATATTGATGAATTAAAAAAATATTTGTCAATGTCAATGAAAACTGAACATTGTCATTTAATCTTTGTATTTTGTGTAATACTTTATATTATTACATTACATATTGATATGGTGCACATATTGTTGGATTCGGTTGGCTTATTGTGGCCAGCAAACATGGGCCAGCGATCTAGCTCAAAATGAAGTAAAATTTCTCTCTCTTTTTTCCATTTTCTAGCTCGTAATTTTTTAATACACTCATCAAACTGCTCAAAATGTTGTTTGGCACATATCAGACAACTTTATTTTGTCATAAATGTTTTATAATGATTTGAGTAACATGTTGAGTATTGGTGATTAGAATGCAGGGAAACTAAACTAAAAATAACACTTTCTTGGGATAAAGAGAAATGTAATTTCTTTTCAGAGATAGGAACATTTAGAAATGATTGAAACTTTTAGGATTTATATTCATTTGTTAAGTAATAATGTTATGGAGAAAGGACGGGCAACAAATGCTACTTTTTTAGACATTAAATTAATCTTTGTAATAGTATTTCATAAATATATAGTAATTATAGAACATTCTGTATGACACTTTGGGTAACTATAAAAAACATTTAATCGTGCATTGAGTGGAATGGCCCATAGAATAAAAGTATGTATTAAAGCTACAGGTAGTCTGATATTTATCCAAGAGGTTTTTTAAGTATCATATAGAATGTTGATTTTCTGATTCTATTATTTTACATTTAGTGGTAGCATTGTTTTATGTTGGTGTTTGTTTGTCTGTTTTTCAACAATAGAGAACTAACCTAATTTTAGAGGAGCTCCAAATGCAAATCTAAACATTGCTACGCCCTTATTCCGACATTATATTTGACATTTTTCTTGATTTGTCAGTCAGCAATGCATTATTTTTGAGTGGCAAAATTCAGGCTATGATTTGTATCAGCCACACTATTTTTTCATTTGACCTTACTTGACATATACCGCTTTAGGTTCCATCTTGTGTGAAGAAATGTACTTAGAACCATTATTGTCACAACTATTATTACTACCAGTGGGCTAAACTGCTAAATCTCCCGGGAGCCAACCTGCATGTTTCGCCAAAGCTTCTCCAGAGAGCCTCCGGCGTTTCCCCTCGGATGGCATTCGACATGGCCGCCGTGTCATGGTGGGTGGCAAGGCCGACCACAGCAGTTGCTTGGCGATTTACAGCCCTCAGGGTGAAGGGTTTATTGGAACGGACTAGTTAGTGCAGGACAAAAATAAGTAAACGATGAAGAGACACTTCAGAGTCTCCGCCACCTGCCCAGAGTTTCCAGCAAAACACACACACACCCGTGCCGACATTAATGAACACAATGGAGACTGCCTTGTAGCGGCTAAGCCCTTGTTTACTAGGGGGCTTTATGGTGACACCCTGTTTGTGAATCAAGTGCCATACGGAGATTTGATATTCCTGTAATTTAAACATTACAACAATTTGTTGCTATTGTGTGGAAAAAGTAGGCTAATTTGTCTATAGATTTTTCATCTCAGACTTGAATCATGAGTAATTGGTATTAGCCAATGATTTTAAGAATCAAAACAAAGCATATTTGAAGTATGAATCATGAAACAATGATCATAATTGACCCTGGATTCAGTTTTCGTCACACTCACGGTTTCTATCTTGTCGTGAGAGCGCAAAATCACAGCTGTAACCATCGCTATGCCTTCACATTCCAAAAATGACAGACTGACCTTTTTGGCCTTTGTCAGCCTTTCCTGTTTTCTGTCAAGGTCATCCTCAGACCACCAGAGTGCATTCAACCCCCCTTCACCACCTAGTGGCTTTTTTTCCTTTCCATTCTTTCTCTCACTTTTCATTTGTTTCTGAGGCCCTGCGTGGCGTATCGGCGTCTAGACAGAGCAGCCCAAAGGAAACCATCAGCGAGTGCTTGCTCTTCGTTTTGTCCGGTGCCTCGCCAGCCCGAACCATCCACCCGAGCCCCCCACGACTTCTAGCTCCCTCTGTCTACCCTCTATTGTGAACGAACAATACTGTGTCAGAGCCTCTTCCTAAACATGTTGGGGTATTAAAATCAGTCTCAATATGAGCCAAAAGGGGTGTGAGTGGAGTGAGCAGGGGGTTAGAAAGGGGTGGGGGAGGGTTGTCAAGTCAACACACAGGCGCACAAATATACTACGTACACACACTTTGACCAATGAGGAGATAGCAGGTGGGGGGCGGTGGGGTGGGGGGTACCGTCTCAAACCCATTTGTGTCAATCAGGAGGAGTTCAAAAGGCAGGAAATATTCCTTTACAAACACACACACACACACACACACACACACACACACACATACACGTATGTACGCGAGTTAAACATGGCTGCACAGTGTCAAAAAGAGGTGTCAATCAAATTGAACAGCCAGCCAGGCCCTGTGCGTGCATGTGTGTGTCTGCGTTCAAGTTCCTGTGAAAACACAGATCCCACCCAGAGATTCCCAACCTGTCCGTGCAGCCTCCCCCCACCCAATGTTCCGGGCTCATCCGCAGATGGAGCCAGATCTCTCCTCACTCCCTGCTTCCTCCTCTGTGACTAAACACACGGTTGCCATAGTAACAGCGCTTTTTGCTGCGATTTTGGGTAATTGTCAAACCATGTCCAACCCAGCTGCCTGTTTGAGGCACCTCTCTTTCCACATCTTTAGCCTCACCTTTAAAGAACACGGTAGTGTTCACGAAAAAATACCTCTACACTTTGCTACAGTGTCTGCTTATCATACTCTATGGACGACATCGCACACGCACACATACGAGGGCGAGATTATTCATTTTGTGACTCACTGCCTCCTCTGCAGTGACCCAGGCATACAATAAAGGATCTCCACAATGGAAATGTTAATTTCCTCATTATCAGCCCTCTTAATTATTTGTTGTGACAGATAATTGCATGCGGGGCGTTTGATATCAGCAATAACCTTCTGCCTACGTTGTCAAGGGGGCCTTGTCGCCCCTCTCGCCCCCGAGCGCCGCTTTTCATGGAGACAAAGAGCGGTAGACCTTTTTGAAAAGACGCACCTCCTCTTCCTTTGCCATAATAGGAATAAATATTATACATTAATTAATCCGTGCTGATTATAATTTAATCACGTTGCCTCCTGGGGTCACTGTATTATTATCCCACTTAGCGTGTGGCTTGTACATGCGTGCAAAAAATGGCATAATTCCAGAGCCAATTTTTTTCTTTGCTGTTTTATTGATTTGTTAATTACCAGTCAGTGTGTGCTACAAGTCTTTAGGCTTTTTTTGCCGAGCACATGCTGCTGCTCCTGATTGTTAATTTTAGTCTGGTTTAATAAAATCAGCATCATAACAAAGGATGTCTGTCAATGTAAACATATTCATTGTCTCTCTCGTTTCGCACACGCTCGAGGTGTCATGTTACGATTTTCCTTAATTACAAAATTTGCCTTTGTGATTTTTTCCTTTGATATTTGATTCACGGTTTAATTCAAAGTAATGCAGTCTGTCTTTGCAATGCAACTGACAGCATTCGGTACTCCGAGTTAGCTCATAAATAGAAATCCCAATCAATACCATTCTTGCATGTACCGCTGGAAAATCGGTGCAATGGCCCCTTAAAAACACTTGGCAGTGCAAAAAAGGTTGTCATTATCATTGTAAATATTCTTCACCGGAGATGCACGAGAGCCAAAGATCCACTCCAACATGAAATCTGGCTCTTCTCAATGTGAACCTCCATGTAATACAGAAGGAGCCCCAACTCTTTTCAATGCAGCGGACTTGGCAGAACCACGTCGGATCTGCTTCCAAGTAAATTTGGGAAGTCAGACACAGAGGAGAGGATCCACACGTGGAAAACAGAAGCTTCCAGCAAATGCTCACAACAAACACACCATTAGACCAAACATCAGATCAAACTCCTGTCCACAACAATATGCAGCAGACCAAAGCGCAAGGAAGTGTCTTAGAGAAGTGCTGACAGCAAAGCGGGCTATTTTTTACCATCCAGCACTTATGTTCCAAACAATGCTGCTGTTTTTGTGTTGTTGTTGAGGTTACATGTCATATTTTTATGCTGCTGCCCTGTGGGCTGCATTTTTGGCTCAAAAGGCTCATCTGTATGTAACTCTATACATGGAGTACATATTTTACAAAACATATTTTTGTGTTACACACAGCTCTATTTTAAGCAGAACACACACACAAAATATTGTACTATATAATAACTTATATAAGGTAATGTACTATTAATACATAATTATATATTTACTTAGGGTAATAATGTATCATTTATTAACTGCAACAATTATGGCAGAAACTTGACAAATATTTAGTTTTATTTATTTCATTGCAGGAACATTTCTTTGTGGTGGTTTCATATTTCATATTTCTGAAGCAGTGTAGAACCCTCTTATTGTAGCCAGGAAGATCTGTAAGGCTTTTTAGATGCACAGGGCACAACAATTCATTTCAGCCTGATCAAAGATTTAAATCTCTCAAAATCTGGACTTTTATTATTATTATTATTATTATATTATTATTTCCTGAGTGCAATACTTTTATTCTGCTTTATAAGCACTGTTGAGGTATCCTTGTGCAAACCTTCGTGTCAGCTCATGCTTGCAGCACCATTGCATCTCCTCATTCCTCTACAGTATGTCACCTTGTCTTGGTGTGAAAAGATTATTCAGCATAGTGAAAGAGAATGTTTCCCTCTGGAATAAAACAATGTAATATAGTGAAATGCATATTGAAGCTAAGCAAATGAAAATTCCTAGCATGTCCTGAAATGAACGTTGTCTTTTCAGGAGGCACGGTGTGAATTTTCACAGCTATAGTGACGATATGCACATTTTCATGTCTCTCGATATGCACCAGTACATTTTCATTTTTTAACTGTATTTTAAACATCAAGTCCTGGATGACAAAGTCCTGAGGCCCATCAATAGAAACACAAAACTAAATTAGTGCCTCACAGGTAACAATACTTAAATCATTAAATCAGACCCTGAGCTCACTTTAATTCCACAAACAAAATCTGACTTTTATCACTTCAAGAACATACTCTGAAGCACAATTTACTTCACTGCATTTCCTCTCTGTGTGTCTCAGTACTGATTTAAACATATTTTGACTGGTGTCAAAATGTCTCAAAGGTCTTCTTGTTTGTTTTCTTATCTCTAAGCTGTTTTTACCCTATGAACCCTCTCAGGCCCCTCCAGTTCTGGCTTTTTAGTTTTTGTTTGTCAGGACACAAAATCATCGTTCCAGTACTGTAAGGAGTGTTCAATCTCAAGACCCACCAGTTCATTTAGCTTTTAATTAATATTTCATTTCAACTGTTTTATTCCTTCTCTAAAAATGCTTGGGTCAGAATAACCCAACTTGGGTCAAAAGTGGACTGATATTCTCTGGGTAAAGTTGATGCAACTTTCTGGTTTGTTTTGTGCAATGGTTCTGCCTCATTGGCACCTCAGTTGCAATATAAGCCGCTGCACAGGGGCTGTGTTTGTGGCCGCAGGATGTTGTCTGCTTCTGCTTCAGACGGCCCCCTGAGATTATTATTTTTTCCCCCAATTGGATTCTCTGTGCCCAGCCATAGCTCATTACATTATATGAGCATGTGTCTGTTGCTTGAACTATGCTTGAAGTGGCAGTATGAAAGGTTGGGTTGGTTGATTGACTGGTTTTAATTTGTACAGCAACGTAGTGTTGTGTAATGACCTCCTCTTTCCTCTTCTGACGAGTCAGTGTATCATTTATATTGTTTTAAACTTCAAAAGAGATTATATGTGCTCTTTAAATTTTCAACTAATCTAGAAATTAATACAGCATATTGCGTTACCATGAATAATGCAGATCTTTGTTCATTAACCATATTTTCAATGGATATATTTAACACTGACAATGTATGTTTAAAAGTGCATACTAAAACATTTAGGATAAAATATTCTCATGCTACATTCAAATTACCTCATTACAAATATCCTTCAAATATCCTCAGAGGCCCGTTGAGGATTGCATACAGGTGCAGTGTGCAAGGTGTTTCGTCTCTGTGTAAACAAACACTCGTGCACGTGCGACACAATTAAAGCGCAGCGCATTCTGGACATTTTTTCCTATCCCACGAGGCACGTGGGTGTCATTTTGACCCACACGAAGGCACACACTCACACACAGGCTGGCAGCTTATCCTACCTCCCACATATGTGACAGGTGTCTGGCCCAGTGGGAGCATTTACAGACCCTAAACCCTTGACATTTGACCTCTGACCTCATGTGCTCTTTCGAACCCAAGACACCTGCAGTGGCCACAGGAAGGTGACACGGGCCGTGTCACGTTTAAACATTGAAGCAAAACGACACAATAATTAATTACTATAGATACACACACTTGATTCATACACAGTTCTAAATTCCAAATCATAACAATGTGATGGTTTTGAATATTCTAAATAAAACACCCTTATTCTTTATATATACATAGACATATTGATGGCTTGAATAATGTCAAGCCATCCAGCCATCCATACAAAATTGGTTTTCTGTAATAAAACCACTACATGTTGCCCTGCGTGTTTTTTCAAGACTGGATTAAAACATGAATTAAAACATCTATATCGGAAAGCTCTGCAATGTACTTTGAACGAGACAGGTGAAAAATGATTAAGATTCACAAAGACATACAAGAACAGTGGGTATGCTTTAACTCAGACGGAGGATAATACGAGCAGTCCCCCCCCCCTCAGTTTCCTCACTTGGAGGCTCCCCAGTGTGCTGGCTGTGAAGTGAGTTTAAAGAGGATAAACACCCCCGTTTAACTCTAACCTCATTTCCTCCGCACCCCCTTTGGGTTAATCCTAACAAACACACACACACACACACACACAGGGCAAATACACACCCACACGACGCACAAGACTGGTTGGAAATCGACCCCTGACCTGGACAGATTTCACAGATTATCCCTTTTTTTGTTAGAGCAGTGGCTCTCTGATCTCTCTGATCCACTACTTTGCCTTTAAATCAAAGAATCCACCGCCTCTCCCCTCTATCGCTTCTGCTGGTCAAGCTCATCAGGACTTTACCTGAATTCCCAGGGTATTGGATCTTATATGGGGAGCAAACTGGAAGCAAAACTGGCACAAAAAAAAGAGACAATTCATTAAGAAGAGACTACTGCTTTTATTAATTTCTATTACTGCTGTGATTGCATTATCTTTCTCCAAGCTTCAGTCCAAAACATAATCTGTCTGATTTCCTAAATGTTTGTGAGTCTAAAACAGTCTGAAACCTGTTTGTTGCTTCATATATTGTGCATGCAAAATGTGAGTGAAGATTTAAAGCATAGTAATGCTTTAGAAATGATGTGATTCAATTGTGGTCCAGCATTTTGGCGAGATTGATTTCCAGACTCTAAAATGCTTTTGACATGTCAATGTTCTGCCAAAACGGTACTACGTATCTGTTTTTGTACAAACGAACCCTAAAGTTAGCTGGGATATGCCTCAGTCCCTCCATGTGATCCTTCACAGGATAAGAGCTATAGAAAACAGATTGATGGGTGGATTTAGAAGAGCAAAGAAGAGGGTTACAATAAATGTAGATTCCCCCCCTGAAGCTTTGAAGTGAACAGATTGCTTCCAGGGCAGAGTGAAAAGCCATTTGCCCAGCATATATTCATGTCCCTGGTTAAACAGTTGATTTAGGCAGAAGAATGGGGATTAGCTGCACCCTCAGCATCTCATTACATCCTAAAGGATCCCATTCAAAAGGGCTTTCGCAGCACTTTTGCACCCTTTCCCTTTGAGAGTGAAGCAACAGTCACACAAACGGGTGTTGTTGCTGTTGCTAAGTAACAGCTGGGCTGAGTGATATTTCAGGCGGACAAACAACAACAACCTGTGAGTGACAGAGAAGCTAATGGGAGCGTGTTACTTGTCAATCATTGGGGTAAAAATGACATTGTATCCCTGTCTGACCCTCCCTTCATACTGTGGCTGACACTTTGATTGGACATGGCGCTTTGAAAATAAAATCTAATGGGGCCTTGTAACCTGTCAGTCACAGGAACAGAGGCCATGGCAAGAGGCTGCTCCTGCCTGAAAAGCACACACGTCATCGTCATCAGCATCATCATCACACACTACCCATTCTATGGGAGCTTGGTGGTCATGGCAGTCTCCGAATTAGTTTGAAAACAGGAAGTGATTACTTGCAATATCTTCTACACTAAACAAAAGTGCTAAATGAATCTTGCTAAATAAAGCATTCATGATTACACTGGTCAACAAAGTATTACACTTTTTACATCAGATGCAAGATGCAAATAGATTTTTTTGGATGATGTTTTTTTGGTGTTGATTCTGAATCTGCCCTTGTTTTTGTTCTTAAGCACAATAAAAATAGTACATGACAATAAAATCATTCGTATCACAGTACCACATGGAGAAAGAAAGAAAGAAAGAAAGAAAGAAAGAAAGAAAGAAAGAAAGAAAGAAAGAAAGAAAGAAAGAAAGAAAGAAAGAAAGAAAGAAAGAAAGAAAGAAAGAAAGAAAGAAAGAAAGAAAGAAAGAAAGAAAGAAAGAAAGAAAGAAAGAAAGAAAGAAAGAAAGAAAGAAAGAAAGAAAGAAAGAAAGAAAGAAAGAAAGAAAGAAAGAAAGAAACTTTGGATAAAATGTGTTACAGACCACAGCAGGAATAAGCCATCACGCACACAACTGTTATGGGTCTATTAATTCACAAAAAAAAGAGAGAATATTTTGTAGCAAAAAGCATTACAGTCTTCCTGAACTTTTACTTCTTGATACTGATCAAGATTATTGAAACTCAAAAGTATATCTGGCTGTGACAGTTGTTGTTTTACAAAATGGCCCGGTGGTTTTGGGGCTTTGTTGGGTCAATTTTCAAAAGTTTCATTGTGTACTAAAACACCCTTGACAGTATAATAGTGCAATGCTCTATTGTGAAACAATTTTGAAACGTTCAGTGGAAGACATGGAATGTTTTGTTTTATGGAAGAATAATCTGCTGATGGATACCAAATCAAGGCAATAGGCAAACGTTTTTGTCAAAACAAATGTGGTCAGGATTAGCAGATGTGGTTGTGAGTGTGTGTGTATTTATGTCTTTGCGTATTCTAAATAATAAAACATGAAACAGACTGGGACGTATCACTACTGAATGGCAGTAAAAAGATGAATGCGTTCCATGTTGCTTAATCTGAAGTGAGCTCAATGCAGTTACCGAGGAAAATATCATGCGTGTGCGCAAAGTTCCATGCACTGATTTGAACATTCCAATTGCTTTGTCAAAGGGGTATGGAGACCTAAAGTAAACCTTGAGTGAATTGTTTGTCTGATTCTCATATCAGAATAATGAAAGATGATGGCATTTCAATGTGCTGTTTCAACGAGCGCCCGGGGTTCACAACTGCCAAGGCCAACTTCAAAGATACATGCACTTGGCATGCCCTTGCCTCACTCAAAAGCTGGATGTCATTCCTGGGTTGTTTCGCCGGCTTATTTTTCCTCTTTGTATCCTGACATCCAGCCGTATGGCTCTGAGCGCAACATCATCGCAGGAAAAATTAGGTAAAGGGCTGATTCGGAGTTTAGTACCCTTGCCATCTACTATGGCGAAGTTTTGCCACAGCATTGTTTCTCTACTTCCCGCCTAGAGTGAACACGGTGGTCGGCGTACGCCAGCTTGAATGCGTTTCTCAGAGTGCGCAAAGTTTGAATAAAAACAAATCCTTACAATCAGAGTTGACACATTGAGATGCATGCACAGAGAAGTTTGGATGAGATAGAGGACAAGGGTCACAAGGGTTGTCAGGGGATTTCACTCACTCTCGTACTTTACCAAGATAGAGAGAGCGACCAACTGAGTGACTGGCATGCATGCAAAAGGCAAAAGACAAGACATGTATTGGATGTGCGCGTACACTTGGTTACACTTATCATAAACATATTCTTTTGGTCATCGCTTGCAGGGGTTTGCAATCACGAGCATGAGTTGCTGGGGTTGACAGTGAAGGAAAATGGCTTAAAGAAACAGGTAATTCTTCCACTCCATCTTCAAAAAAAAAAAGTGAACTGCCTGTCAAAATGAGTTAGAACTTTCAAGCAGTAAAACACATAACCTTTGATCCGAACAGCTTCAGCCATCTTGAATCAGAACTCATTCATTATCAAAAGATGTCTTCCTTGAACTGCCTGACTTAAATGTTGGAAGATTGCTTCTGAGGGGATAAGGAATGTGTCCTTAGATCTTCGATCCTTGCTGCATGTCCCATATCAAAGTTCACTCAAAATCATGGAGCTCTTTCTCTGGCATGTGAATGTTGAATATACTGTTTAGGAATTTTGAGAGCACTGTCCAGAAACTCTTGTGGAGAATACAGATTTACTCTTTGGGTTCATCTGTTTGTATTGAAAGGAGTCAATTCATTGGAATTGAATGTATTGTGACATCGCTTGCATGCCAATATGGCATAAAAGCAACTTATTAAAACATCCATCCATCCAGTATGTTATTTGAAGTGAGGGTCCAATCACGTTTGACTAGTAATGAATGCTAGTTTAGCAGGTCAGGCAATCGAGGTGTCATTGTAGGTCAGCACTTCTCTACTCATCAGGATCCTGTTCCACAGCTCGTGGGAACCAGACGGCAAATCCAAGAGGATAGCCGACCCCTTTGAGGGGAGAGGAACAGAAATCTGAAATTAGTATTTAAGGGTAATTTGAGATCGGTCAATGGACTTTTGAGCAATGCTTATGTCAGCCTTTATGGCTTTTCGGGATCATAAAATGTATACTATGAAGAGGTTGTGTTGCAAGACCGTAGGAGGGAGGGAGGACAAGCAAACACCCACTCCCAAAACTTGGAAACTCGATACTGATGCATTGCGACCTAAACTGTGCCTTGAAAATATGTAGAGGCACCACAGGAAACATACAAAGATGTTGAGAACTATAAAACTTAATGAGACTTTCAACAAATTTATCTTAGAGTGCTAAAATCATTTGGTGGTTTTATATTAAAGACCAACATCCTGTTCACACAAGCCTGTGATGGAAACTCAAGCAGTTTTTTACAGCTGGGAGGTAACAAAGACAAACTATGCATACCCCACAAAAGGCAAACACCACCATGCTTGTTTAGGTCAAATGAATGGCTAGTGAATGATGTTCGTTCAGATCATTCGTTTTTATTTAGCTCATCATATTTCACTCGGTCTCCATCCACACTGCCAATATGTTGAATTCCAGTCATGTAAAAAAAAGCAAATTCTCAATTGAAACCAGGAGCAGAGACACAAAGAATGGCGAGAGAGTCACGTCTGTCAACAGAGGATCAGCATGGAAAAGACAAATCAGATGTTAGTTTAGTGGGATTTATGATTTGCAAAAAGAGTTTTTCCCAGCACTCATTACTCTACCATTACGGTTTTATTCATTATTTTATTGGAAAGTTGGCTTCTTTAGTTGTTTATGAGATGTGATGACAACTAAAGGGAGAGGAAGCTGCTAAAGTTAGATTTCACCTCTCAATTTATATATGATCCACTAATATTCAGGCAATGTGCACCTACTATATATAATCTGACGTGGGCTGTCTTGAGTCATTGATCAGATGGTTACAGTGATAACTAGAAGCCTCTGCATGGGGCCGACGGTGTCAGGCTCTGAAACATGCAAAACTGAACTTTCTTGGCAAAGCTTAACCTGACATCATAAATGTACTCAGGATGTGAAGACTGCATCATAAAAACCTTTGCATGTGGTCACAGTTTGAAATTCAGAGCGATGGACACAAATAAATCAACTCCTTCCTGTGGTTACTCTATATGCCTTGTGTGTAAAATATTTAACCTGTTACTTTTTTCCTCTTTCTTTTATCAAGGAAATGTAGTGAATCTTGTAGCCGGCTCATGTTTCTGCCGAGGGATGTTAAATTCCACCGGTAGTATCTTACATTCTATCCGATCAAATGATATGTCATCTGATGACATAAACACACGCAGAGTAACAAACTCCCATGAGACACGTCGGCACCATTAAACTAAAGTGAGGAGCTGGTAGCTGAGAGTAAAATCTTCACTGCAAAACTATAAGAAGAAAACAGTGGAATCAAATTGATTTTATGTAAAAGAGGAATTGCAAATGTCTTGATAATGTTGCAAGGCCACTGTTTCACTCGACGAACTTTGTCCAGACGGCTGTTTTCGAGTCCCAAATATTTGTTTTTGTGGAGCTGTGAACAAGACTGAAACAATAACAAACATGTCAACCACACCTCACAAGAGGCCCAATACTGTATTTCTACCAATGTCCAAGAGTTGTTTTTGCCAACATCTGGTTCCGCTCCCTTTGAACGTGAGAATGATATTTTGATAGCGCATCCCAGACTGAGACATAACTCCTATGTCTCAAATACAAACACACGTGCGATGTGTAGTGCGGCGGACTGATGACTACATTAGCTGCGAGGCAAGCAGAGATGTTAAAAAGGGAGACTTAATTCAAGGAGGAATTAATTTTATCCGTATGCTTGAAGGAGCCTGACAGGGAGAAATTTGACGAAACACACACACACACATGGGGTAAAATAATGAGGGAGCCTTGGGTAGGAGAGTAAAATGATGGTTGGAATGTCGGACACACTCTGGCCCACATGGTTTCAATATGTCCAAGTGTCCACGACCATGCGGACATTACACAAGTGTCTGTTCCATGCGTGATACTGCAGATCATCTCTCAGATATATATATATGATATCTTGACGCCATTTGTATACTTTGCTCTCGTCCCATGTATCTTGATCGCGCTGTCACTGAGCAGCCCCTCTCACTTCGAGTCCACATGCCACTGATTCAAGAACATAGTGTCACATGACATGTTCTGATGATGATCTGTGTGTTGTCCGGATCCCAGCTAGCTCACACATATAATTATCAATAACCCAATAAAGATGTTGTTACTGTCATTCATCCCAAGACACTACTGAATGTTTGCAACTCATTGGACTCCTGTCCTTGACATACCTTGGAAGTCAGAATTGAAATGTCTTCCCAAACATTAGGCAGATTTTCCCTAACATGCACTTTGGCTTCTTATTTTCCTGTAAGAATAAACAATCATCTCTCTGCTGCTCCTTTCCAACAAACCTTCCAGTACATTTTTCCCCCTCCGTGCAAGTCTCCTTGGTTTATGAAAGGATACCTAATAACATACTTGGGAAAACTTTTATGCATATATCTTTGTCCTATGACTTTTTTTTTTTTTAGTTTGACTTATTCCTTAAGGAGGATCAACCTCCAAAACATGGTGGCAAGAGATAAAGAAGTAACTGCACGATTTAGTAAGAACCCAACTTCACATTTGTGCAGTCCCTTATTATCAATGTTAAATTGAGATGGTATTTGATATGTGCCGCTTAGCAGAAGCTAATGCTAATCTGAGCGTCCAACAAAAGTGTTTCAGATATAGGTATAATCGGCGTCAGTAAGAAACATTTTAAACAAAAATCAGAAGCGTTCGCTCATGGATGCTCAGAGAAATAGATGAAAAGCAAAGATTTACTAATTTTGTTTAATTTCACACTTGATGTGATGACAGGCCCAGCAGAGAACCAACTGTTTGGATACAAATAATTAAACAGTTTTCCATAGTATGTCTCAAAGGGTCGTGACAATGCAAACCTTGATTATGAACAGAAAAATGACATTGCTGTATTAGGCGAGCTACCAAGATGCTCCCGCCGGAGCCGATGGTGACCTCTGACCTAATAGATCGAGGGGAGCATCAGATACAAGTCAGTTAATTAGAAAGCTAATCGCTCCTCAGATGGGAAAAATGTGTCGTCTCCCGGCAGATCGTTGAGTCCGTGTGAGCCCTGCACTAAGCTCTGTGTCAGTTTGCGGTGACCTATTCCTGCTGCGGGTTACTTCTACCCCATAATTAAGTGAATTATCTGCCAGAGGACAGTGTGACGGCTGGAGAGGCTGCCCTGACAAAACACTCTCCCTGTATATAGATAATGAGACAGAGGCCTGACAGGTGGGCTTTGATTAGGAAGGAAGGTCCTGTTCTGGGTTGGGAGACACACACACACACACACACACACATGCGCACGCACACAGACACCGAGCCTATCCCACTGCGGCAAACACACTCTTTCGAGCAGAGGCCGTCCTCAGAGAGGGAGAGCATGTTTGACATTATTAATTGGCTTTTTCAGTGCACCGAGTCGGGCAGATGAAAAGCTTTATCAAGCTGAAATAATTAATTTTGCCTTCGCCCCTTCTAATTCGCTGACACTTCACTTCTCTTAGAAAATGAAGGAGGAAAATTACTATTTTTAGGCTTTTCTCTCTTCCTCAATTTAAACGCTTTCAGATTTTTGGGGAGGAGTGGCAGTAAGAGCAATAATGTGTTTTTTGCGTAAAAATACAATTAAAAGGATATTTAATTAACTTGAATTTGCAGGAGAAAGGTTAGCTTTATCTGAGCCATGTACAAAAGCCATGTGCCCAGTGCACCGTATATATGATTTCCAATTAATTCTAAATTTCAGTGAAAACTAGAGAATGATGATAATACACTATTTAACAGAATCACTTTGACAATCTAAGCTACTCTTGGTTGGATAATTAGTTTAATTAAGCTCCTTTGAATTGGTTCAGAATACTGACATGGTAGATGATTAAACTAAAATGACATTTTGAATATGAAACATACAGGTAGGGCTCTTAAGGAAGTAAAAAAATAATAATACAGGTACTAATTAGAATTATGGTGCACTGGCTTGGGTGTAATTATGAACACTCAAAGGTTGAAATAATGTTCTGCTCTAGTCCCATAGGTGGTGGCAACACGTATTATATATAATAGGAAAGATATCTATCTATCTATATACATATATATATAATGTGTCACCTTGAAACTTGTGAGCATTCACCTAATTAGTTATGCTGAATAAGAATGAGGGAATTTAATGATTGCCTTAGTTATATGCTGATTTTAACTTATTTCCCATGTTGCTAGCTTCTAATGTTCAATAACAACAATAATAATAATCACCAGCTCCTATAGTCCTCTAGGGTCTCCATGTGTTTTTCATTCTGAAGCAATAATATGAATATGAACAGGCTGAATAATAGATTCAAGTGTGGTCACAGAAACAAACACACATGCACACGTCTGCAAATACACACTAGCCTTCTGTTGGGAGAACAGCAAGGGTTCTGCTTCACTTCCCATTTGGAAAAGCTACATATTAAACTGAATTTGTGTGTGCTTGTGTCCTCAGAAGCACATCTTTAGGCTACTGCTTCGCCTCAGCACCTCTCAAATATACGCAATATTTACCCTTCTTCTTTGTCACACCCCTGTGCCGTTATTGTGCTTGCTGTTCTGCAGCCTGAGACTCCCACGCAGAGACAAAAAAAAAAAATCACATTTGCTCTCAGGAAAATAATGACTGTCCTACTTTAAAGTGTCACCATGACAAAAGAGTCATTTACAATGACTACCTAATGTGATTTTAGCTGTCTCATTTCATCACCATTTGGTTCATCAACATTTCCACACATTTCCATGTCCTTTATTTTTATATCATTTCTTTTCAATCAATTGATTGACTGCAATAGACTAAAGGAATACAGTAATATTTAAGGAGGTATCCAAAGGTAATAATGCCATTTCAGTACAGAGTCGGAATTATCCTTATTGTTCTAATTAAAAGCAGAAACATATTGAAGTTTTCCTAGCCAGTAAGGATCATTTTCTAAAGCTTATTTCCCATAAATGATGGAAAATTGATGTAATGTATGTTCATTATGCGTGTAGTGGTGCTATGAAACCACACCACGGCATGAGGAAATTTTAATTAAGACCAATTGTTTTCTTCATTGACGCTCGACGAAAAAGCTAATTAAACATGAAGCCGGCAACATTTCCCGCAAGAGCACGTACGAATTCACAGAGGGGGGACCGCTATCCCCAGGTTATGCCAATCCTTTATATAATGTGTTGGTTCTCTTTCCAGACTTGAACTAACTTGCATTGAGTCGTAAGGTTGCGCATACTGCACATCTAGCATTAAACTTACTATCCTATTGGAGACTTTGCGTTTGATGTGCCGAGGTCTCGCGTTGATGTTCCACCCACAGCTGCTGCACATGGGACCTCAATCAAATCACTTTGGCTCCAATAAATGCAGTCTGACATTTGGTCCTGTTTTTGATCGACTACATTAGAGCAGAATTCATGCATGCTTGACAGATAGATGATGATCTGGATGAGAGATTTGGTACTCAAAACTGCCTCTCAATAAAATGTCTTGCACGCAGTGACGTCGGAAGAAAAAGCATTTGATTCTGACATTTTCTAATCCTTCACCGTTTTCCATGGAAATACATGTATATTTGTTTCGCAAGAGCAATGCTGCTGAGCGGGCCCTCTTCATTATTTGTTCAGTGGATTTTTGTCTTGTAATTATCGAGTAACTCGAGGTGCTTTTGTCTTTCTTTGCATGCGCTGTGCTTGCCAACTCCCAAGTCTTTGTTTCTATTTATGCAAAGTGAGCTGAAAAACAACATCTAAATTTGGCTGCAACAAGACAGTGGTCACAGTGTCGAAGTTAAAAAGAAACAGATTGACATGACTCTTCATTGGTACATTTGGTACTGAACTTTGCTTTATCTTCGAAGCTTGGCTGAGTTGACAGCAGTTTCGACAGTCACCAATTTAGAATTAATTTGTTGACGTTGAGAAAAGTGTCCTAAACAGTTATGTTTCTTTCATGTTGATGTGAAACATACCAACAACAAATCATTTCCAGTAAATATTGCAAAGTAATGATACAAAAGATATATTGATCTCATTACTGGGTTTGTCAGAAGAACAGTGTGTGCCAACCCCCCCAGTAATGTTTGATACTAAATCACAGCCATAAAAGAGCCAATCCTCTTATGTCAGGAAATAGCCACATCCTCTCTGGACACATGGTGTCAGACGCAAATTGAAAACGAAGAAATAATTACTGTCTTAAGAGTGATAGAGGACACACTGGAGACTCGAGGAAAGTCCTCTGGGACAGAGGCCCAGTGGGAGTGAGTGCCTCCATTGTAGTAGATTCAGCACCCAATGAGATCAACATTCATGGGCATGTTTATGTATTTCTGAGGACATTGTGGCTCTATGAAGAGATGTTTCAATAGAAACGTTTTGGTTAAATACATACAAATCTAATAAACGGACAGGTCCTAGCTTATTTACAAATGTCTTGCCCATCAATCTCAGGATGATGATGTGTGTCTTTGTGCCATTAATACATGGTCCTTTGTTGCACGCCAGTGAAGTTGGTTATAATTGTCCTTATTTACTATTTGCTTTGCAAATAAATATAGCAGTACAACTGTGTGTGGCAATCAAAAGCCTGTTGCAAATGTATCACATCATAGTGTATAGAACTACCGACATGGATTCTTCTTTGAGTCTTTACTGAGTGAGCCTGATTGGACCTTTAATGAAACGGCAAGCTGCTGATGAACTGTGGACAAAGAACAGAGACAGATTTTGAGAGAATGGAGTTGATGGGAGCCCTCCCTCCATCTATCTCACACAGACACACGACGCGACCATTTTTGCTATCGGTTAAATTTAGCCCCACCCCTCATCTCTGTTGCCCAACAAATCTGCTTTTCACAGACAAACAAAATCAATGCAAGCTTGGTACTGAGAAGCCACAAATTATGATCATTTGTACATTTTAATGGCAGCCAATAAAAGATCTGCATCAAATATTGTGCCTTTACAAATGAAATTGATTCACATTTTGACTGACACAGAATGTTTTCATGGAACAGCATGTTAATTGTTGTGGTTGTAAATTGCAGTTGTGTAATATTTTAGTGACTTCAGCTTGCAATGTGAAATAATCAAAATGTGCCACGGCTCTGTATAACTAACACCCCCATGGCATCATTGTTTAGTTAACATTCCCTTTTAGGGAAGATCAAAACCAAAGCCTTTTATAGGCACAGTATTTGATATGGACTTTGTATAGAATGTTAGTATATACAAGAGCAGGTGGTCATAATTTTTTTGTGAAATATTTTGGTTTGGATTTTCCGGGTTAGAATTTAGGAATGTGTGTGTGAGCACCTAAAAGTAGAAAGAAAATAAATCATTTAAAAATACTGAATTAAAATAAATCAGTTAAATACTTTTGTAATATGAATGAGACTTTTTACCATTTTTTTTTATTTATTTCCAATACTGCTAAATGATTTTTTTTTTTGACTGTGCGTGAAATCCAGAAACCTGCAGTAGGGCACGTTCTAGTGGTGCAATGAGAGCACAGCAGTGCAGCCTCATTGAGAGCAGAGCGCCTCGGTCTGTTGTCTGTTGCCATTTCTAACATCAACAAAGCAAAACATGCACACACATACACGCACGCACACACACACACACGTACATACAAATATCTGCCTTTGAGCGTTGGCTGGCTCTCCCCGAACGCACACACTCACCATGCAAAAGCCACTACACAAATAGCTGCTTGGTTTTGAACAAAACATTTTTTGATGTGGAGAGTTTGTCACGACAATCATGCATAATCTGCTATCTGAATGAGGAGAGAAGACAACTAACATTGCTTTGTCATGATTTTCACAGAGTAAACAGATGTTTACTTTTAAGAAAGTGCCCTATTTAAAAAAAATGTGCTTATAAGATGTGAAAACACAGCCGGCAAATCTCGCCACTTCTTTAAATAGTCATTTTGTAACCATTACAACGTCATCAAACCTCATTGACCTCAGGCAAAGAGCCAGGGTTCGTCCTCAATAGCCCTCTTTAACAAAGGCTAACAATAGGACCAAATGGCCCGGCTGTTTGCATCCACAACAACAGACCACCAGCATCCACCATCCATCACAGTCAGAGCACTGCTGGTGCCCTGGATGAGCTGGACGACACAACACACTATTTTGGGCGGCACATTTTGCCACCGCGTATTATGTAGTCAATCATGGCGCTCGGTGTGGTATTGGAGCAGCTTTGTCTGAGGTCCAACTGTAAAAAACATTACGAGTCACGGCATGGATGCAAAAGTCATCTCCGGGTGGGGTCGCACATTCATTTGAAAGCAAATTGTTTTAATTCGATTCATCGATAAGCAGCCGTTGGATTCATAGGCCGCTGGCAACAACAATTAGAGGCTTTCGTTTCACACGGAGTGCTCTTTTGTGCTATGGTGTCATTGCACACTGGAGGTAAAGTCATCAGTCGGCCAGCCAAATAGTCCAAATTGGACGACCATCTCATAGCCACGCACACATCGCCATAATCTCTGAAGGTGGAGTTTTGGTAATTGCAAAGGATTTTATGTTGCCACAATCCCAGTATTGCATCACGTACACTACCGTTCAAAAGTTTGGGGTCACTCAGAAATGTCCTTACTTTTAAAATAAAATCCCATTTTCTTTTCAATAGGATAACGTTAAACTAATCACTAATTACACTCTGTACATTTTCAATCTGGTAATTGACTATTCTAGCTGCTAATGTCTGGTTGTGTATAAAGGCCCATTTCCAGCAAGCATCCCTCCAGTGTTCTAATGGTCCATTGTGTTTGCTAATCATGTAAGAAGGCTAATGGATGATTAGAAAACCCTTGTGTAATTATGTTCGTTTTCATAGAAAACACAAAATTTTCTGGGTGACCCCAAACCTTTGAACGATAGTGTACATTATAAAGAGGACAATCTTGCAGCTGTACAGGCCAACGATTTCAGGATTTAATTGGGCTATAATGGTCACTGCAGTGTGTTACAATTTAATCATCAGTAGGTTTGGCAGTTTGACTGTATTTTCGTGATTGAGGAAATTAACAACGAAATTAATTGATTGTTGTTATTATTCAAATTGATGTCAAATTTAAACATATTTTTTTCCCCCACAAAGATATCTCTAATATTTAGAATTAGATACAATAATTACAATAATGGTTATGAGTTTTGCCCAAGTAAACTTTGAGAGTGGACATGTAGAACTGGGATTTTAAGTGACGACTCTTTCTTAGGAGCTTTCCTTAACACAAAGTGTGGTTTTGCTGTCTGCATTTTGAAATGGCAATGGTAAATGTCATGGTCAAGAGACTACATGCTTCTCAGTTCATACATTTCAGCCCACTGACCATTCCCCCACCCTGTCTCCCTCATGTACATTTTAGTGTCTTTCACAAGGCTGGGACTGAATTATGACATGGTTGACAGCGTTTGATTCCCCTCCCAGGAGCCTTGAAAGTGCTCCATTAGAGTTATTGCTGTCGGGATGTGGCGCCAATCCTTGCAACCTGTCACTGTTACCCACAGACTCACCTGCTGGGCATAATCTGTCCTTTTTCAAATTGAGCCAAGTTTAATTTACATGCACACAAAGGTCTCAATTCGTCTTTAAAATGATGAGTACTGATAACTGCTGCTGCTGCTTTGATAAGTTGTTCCGAGGTAACATATTTTCAGCCAGAAACAAATAAGGTCATGAAAATTCAGATTTTTTTCTTTGAAATAGTATATTTGGGATAGAATCTCATATGTCTATCCGAAATAATTTACAAATCACCGCTTATATCCAGTTCCTTCTTTTTCATCAGGCCAGTCCCTGCTGTTCTGACTCAGTATGGAGTAGGTAGATGTACCACAAGTGGCTAAATACAGAGCTCTAATCTTAGAATAGTATTATAGCCTCAGTCAAACCAGCCCATTCTCAAAGAAGACACGCAAAGCTGACAAACCATAAAGCAAAACAAGAGTCTTCACACAGATTCATGAAAGGAGTCCGGTGCGGTGAATCATCTGTGAATCCTGTTATTCATTCTCTTTCCATTTCTGCTTTTCATGTTCTTTTTTTGAAGTCAAAAGAAAGGAGGGAGCCGTGTGGGTGAGGCGAGCAAGGCAGGACGGTGACATTCACGCGTTGCGACGTGGTGACACTGGCAAGGTGTCCTCCCTACTGTGAGGCCAAGCTGCTATTTCTGATGGCTCCCGTTTCCAGGTCGCAACCCTCACAGGCAGCAGCATTATTGTGTCGCCGCTTGATGCTATGACCCAATCCTGACGTGGACCAGAAAAGCCATTGTCCAACGGTGAACTGTGGCTTTGAGATTACACGCACGGGTGTAATGATCCGCCCTGGCAACCTCCATAACAACCATCTGTCCTACTCAGCCGTGGCTCTGGCTCAGGGACAGCAAGCGAGCAATGGGCATGCCTTGACAGTCTGAGTTAATGGGACCAATTGGTGAGCGAGAGGACAAAGGACCGCCAAATTAAGGAGTGTCGTTTTCAAAGAAATGCTGCTAAGAGAAAATGAGAAACAAACTACAAATCAAATTCACTCATATGGTCCCTAAAGAAAGCCAAAATGTTATGGCCAGAGGAACTTTTGTCTTGTTTCTTGGCCATTTGAATTGCATGCATATATGCCATAAACCTTGATCAGTATGTAGACAGAAAATGCAAAGGGTGTACTTTTTTTTAACTTAACAAAATTGTGTTAAAAACATTAGAATGTATTAATAAATGTAATCATAGCACTGGATATGTAGTAGTAAATGCTGCCTCCTTTGTTTCCTGAGATGTGTCCAAACCCTGACAGTGCTGGTCTTATGTCCGTAATCTAAATAAATAAGTAAATAAATAAATAAATGTTAAAATATTTGATAAAACGGTCGTTTGCGTCAGGGAGGACATTGGGTTAAAAGTGAAAATAATAATAATAATAATTTAAGCGACTTGCTGTAGCAACCCCATATGGGCCGAGCCCAAAGTCACATTAATGAGTGTAAATTGTCGCCAACGCATATGTTGAAGTCGACTTGTGATTAGCAAATGAGTTTTATTTTGTTTAAGGTTGATGGGGGACGACTCCGGGTCAGTATGTGCGGCTGCAGCGGGCGTGGCGCGATATCACAAGTAGATACATCTTCCCCCTGTCAAATGTGCTGGCTTAGGTTGCCTTATCATCCACGGGCTCAAGGCCCCTGAAAGACTGAATATGTGACCTTGACGGCTGCTGGTTACCTAAAGGAATATTCTTTAGCATACAAACACTCAGCCTTTGTTACTCTGAATGCTTGGATCAATTCCCTGCCCTGGGAGCGTCCAAAAGGCTTGGCCTTCCCAAGATGCAGAAGGGAACCTCAGACAGCTCGTGATGGAGCCTCATTTGATTGGATTTGATTCAACCCGAAGCGTCCGCTATGTATCGAAACAAGATTTGTCTCATCTAGCTATCTTTTTTTTTTTTACTTTGATAAATAAATGCCAATTATTTCCAAAAAGAGCAGCGACTTATAAATGCCTGTAATGTACAGCTCCTTGATTGGCCTGTGATAATTTCTGTGATAGTTGTGTGAGACTTTACATATATTTCAGCTGACAAGGAAACACAAACACTTTTTTTTGGTCATATATAACAACCAGATTCAAGTCATAGCTTCCCCCATTGGCCCTCGTTGTTTTCTCTGTGTTTTGTTAAATTCTGCTGACAGACAGACACACAGACAGAGACAAAGACGTAATTTCCTCGGTAACTGTAAAAAGGACTTAAAAAACGACTTGTGCATGTGATGTGCTATTTTTTTCCTCTGTCTAAACCACAGAAAATCCCTCAGAGTGGCTCGGGGCATTTTTTTCACATATTTGCACCATAAAAATTCCCAGGAAGCGAGCAATAAGAATGAGCCCAGAAAGAACGCCTTTCCCCCAGCTTGCGAGTGCTGGAAGATGACACGCATCATTCCTGACTGTGGCGTCGCTTCCTTCTTATTATTGACTTCCCCAGCAGAGCTCATGAAGGAGTCGAGGGATTGATGGTGACTTAAAAAGTAAAAGTACCAATTCCCTGGGTTATATGACGTGACTGGAAAGGAAATATAAGGAGAATATCAAGTGTGGGCCCCCTGTTGTCCTTTTCCCTTCCTGTGCACACGGTGCATTCTCAAAGAGCTCAGAAGCCATCGGCAAAGTGAGTGAACCATGACCGCAGGCAGATGCTCCCCACATCTCTCCCTCTCATCATGCCCTTCCCACTTTACACCCTCCATTTCTCTCAGCTTAGATAACACTCCTGCTCCAACAAGACGTCAACACGCTCTTGGGAGGACTTCTTCTTTTAGCGTGTAGACAATTTTAATTTGATCGGGACTTGATTCCAGAATTTGAGAGGTAAAAGTTTTGATCCTACTTTTAGCATTGGGTGTGTATTGGGTGTGTGTAATTTGATTTACAACTTCAACATATTTGGTAGTACTCGGCAAATGCATTCTATGAAGTTTCTGATGTAGCCCCATTTTTTTTTTTTTTTGTCAGTGAGTGTTAGTTCCTCATTTCTCAAAATTCCCTCCAGGCAATTAGCACAGATGGTACATTTATTCGGAGCAGTTCATTTGCCAAAGTATGGATGTAAAATATTCCACACTTTACAGACCTCTCTTATCCATGCAGTATTATATTTCTGTAAGTTGAAACACACTAGAAATTGTTCAGAAGCACAATATTGCTTGTATTAGTCTCACCCTTTTAATTATCCTTCACTGCTACAAAAAATTAGTCCACATGATTTGAGCCAAATCAAACATCATACCCGTTGAATGCACAATTACAAGCCAAAGCTACTTTGTTACAATTCACATTTAACACAACCAATGTTTTGCTTTCCCCTTTATTTGAGGCATTCAAAATATGTTGGTTACAGCAACGCTCAGGAAATGTTTCATCAATAAAAGCATTTAAGAATTAACTGTACATATTATGTTTTTTTCCAATGACTTTAATGTACATTACATTGTTCATCACTGTAAGAAATTACCTCGGAGAAATTGAGCTGACTGGCCTGTGCAGCAGGACCGATGTGGAGTATTCAAACCACAAATTTGGCCTTGAGAGAGTCAGCTGGGATAAGCTCCAGCTCACCTACCAACCCACTGAAGATAGGTGGTTGATAAAAATATATCTGGATGTTCTTTGCTACCTATTCTTATAGAAAGCAAAGCATCCTTGACTTCAAACAAAACCATTATGATAAATGACGTGGGAAAACTTTTATTTTGCTCAGCCAAGACAGACTTAAATCTGCATTTGTAATCTGCTGAGTTTTCTTAAGAAAAATGTATTAGTGGTCGTTGAAAAGTGCCAAACGCGTTCTTAACTGTTCGAGGCCCAAAGTTTCCAAACTCATTTTGGTTCTTTTATATTTTGACTCTTTGCTGTCCTTGTTTCAAGAGACACTTACTTCACACATACATACATTTTTATGTTTCTTTAAATACCAGTAAAAAAGTTTTTTTAGGTGCGTCCCTACTATTACACACCTCACTCAAATAATCAGCTCATCAGCAAGCTTTTGCAAAGCCTGATAACGATCCTAAAGGTGTGTTGCAGTAGGGATGCATCTTAAACTGGCCGGATAGGGGCTCGCCAGGACCGGACTTGGGTAGCCCTGTTAAACCCCGTGTCATTTTTGCATAATTATTTTCAGGGTATTTTATTGTGGAAAATGTAGATTATTACTTTAACCAACATCAAACTTGATGAATAAATCTAAATGAATATAAAATGACCTGATGAGCAGTGATTACTTTCTGACGAGGACCCTTGCACTTCAACCTCAATAAATGTCCGCGTTCTAAAAGGTCAAAAGGTTTACTGGAGGCAGAGCTGTACAATGTTATGATGGCCTCGTTTCATGTGTATCAAAGACAGTGGCGTGTGACAGTGACTTGACACAGGATAATCCCTTTTTCAGGAAAAAAATGCCCCCTTGTTGTAACAAATAATACTGTAAATTGAAACCGCACTACTGGTGTGTGTATCATCTGTATGGCGTCATATTGCTGCAGAGAAGTTCACTGTTTAGAGAGGCGGCTCCATACGCTGACACGAAGGGATAGCCTGATAAAAAGGTGGACGAGGGAGGCGGGTGTAGGATGAGAGGAGATATGGTGCAGAGAAATTTCATTTCCTGCCCTGTACGCAAAAAAAAAAACATTATATCAGCGGAGAAAACCTGGCTCAGAGATGGGATATTTCCCCTTCTAACATTGATAACCATTTGTTCATTTCCTGACAACAACAGGGAGAGAAGTGCAAAAGGCTCAGGCGAAATGGAATTATGCCCAGTTTTCACCTTCTCGTTTTGTTCCGCAGAGGACAGGCGTCATGGACAGCTTCCAGCACTGCTCCTAATCACAGAATCAGTTATTAGTTGAGAGAGCACCGCTGTTTGGTGAAAAGAGGGGTCAAATTCTCCTGCATTTCTGTCGCTTAGCTTTTCTCCACCAGGTTGCATTTGCATTTTAATGGAAGGCTTTTATAGACTTCTCTGTGGCCTTCGCCGCGCTACAAGTGGCATCATTAAGTCAACTAAGCCGGATTAGTGGCGATATTGTGGTAAGATATCGATACGCCATAGCACAAACCCGTCTCGCTCTCTCTTCCTCTCTCCCTCCCTCCCTCTCTCTCCTAGGATTAGACAGAGACCTAAAAATCGGGGAGGGCTTTTCATACAAGTCAAGACGACAGCAAGTTGATGTATTGCTTGTTAAAGTGGGTCATCTTCAGCTGAAGGGGCCTCTCTACTCCCTATTTGGGCTCCAAGGCCAGCGACTGACAAAATGATTTCAAGCACAAACCTGTAAATAGAAGTGTTTGAGAACAATCTTGAAGATTCTTCTCTTAGGCTTCAAGTCTCAAGTGCACATATTAGGACAAAGCTCACCACCCATAATTTTCTGCATCAACTGTAGTGACAAAAAAAGCAACCATTAAATTGACAAACTAAGTACTTAAGCTTGACAGAGAGTCTTCCGTTCATTTTGTGTGCTCCAATTAACCTTTAAAAAGGGCCAACCTTTGCACGGGAGGACATGGATCAATGCCCACAATGATACACATCTGCACAGCACCTATAATGGCCTGAAAAAAGTCCA
The DNA here is from genome assembly GCF_033458585.1 of Syngnathus typhle. Classification (NCBI taxonomy): domain Eukaryota; kingdom Metazoa; phylum Chordata; class Actinopteri; order Syngnathiformes; family Syngnathidae; genus Syngnathus; species Syngnathus typhle. The sequence goes on from NC_083739.1 coordinate 7,256,117, forward strand.
ACCAATGGGTATTTGCCCTAAATCCACAGGTCCGATGTGTGCCAGGTGCAGATAGAAAGCGAAGAATTGGTGAAGCGTTTAAAACTTGTGCAATTTGGCATATAAGGTCAACCTGACCCTGTACTGTCCAAAGTAGAACACACGCTGTGAACAGGGAGATTGTGTCCTTTGCCACTTGGTGAAACATGCACACAACCACAAACTGTTTTGGAAAAGTGTTTGGCTTCAGTGCACCGTTAATTAGGATCAACAAGGCTCTTGCACTACGGATGGAAGACAGTATTGTTTTTTATATTCTATCGATAGGGCCAAAGGACCGAAACCACAGCAAAAAAATATATGTTGTGACCAAATCAACCAAACCTCCATATTTGTATTTAAATGAGTCATTTGTGTGCACAGTTAATGGTTTTGTCAATGTGTGACCATAGAAAAAAAAAAGTCTACATCTAAATTGAAAAACTGTTTTTGACTGTAAAAAAAACTTTTTTGTGGTCACGTATTGACAAAACCATGGTATTGTTTTTCTAAAGTAACATTAGTTTTAGCCTAATAACAAGATGACAGCTATTTAATATACTTTAGTAGAAGAGTGGTGAGTGGATAGTTGCTCCTTGTATTCAGGGAAAGGGATATATATATATATATATATATATATATATATATATATATATATATATATATATATATATATATATATATATATATATTTTTTTTTTTTTAACCAAGATGTTAGCCTGTTGGCCACAACATCATTCAACCGAGACAGACACTATTCACACAGTTCCTTGCATGTATCATCATGGTTGAGAGAAGAATGTAAATGACCGTATTGTTTATGTGATTTGTTTCAAGTCTCCCAGTCCACATGTGGGCTTCCGTGTGGACATGAATGAACCGAAAACAATGCCAGTGGACAGCGGTAAAAGCTATTGTCATGTCTTCCTCCTCAAGAGTCGCTTTAACCCTCTAAACAGTACACAAACTAGTTGTCCGTGTTATAATATGGCTGACAGATCATGGGCGTTGTCCAGACTGATGAAAGCAAGCTAATGTAGCTTTGTTAATGTTCATTAACGAACTTCATGCAAAACTGAACAATTAGTAAAACGTAAGTTTGAGCCGAACCAAAAATATAAAAATGAAAAATTGGGAAAATTGGGGGTGTTGTGCTACATTAAAAAAAACTAAATTTGCTTTGAATGTAAATCTGTTTACTTTGAGTATTTTGCTAAATTTTCTTCCCTTTTCACATTATTTTCCACTCATCTACCCATGTTGATGGTTTTCCTACATTAGGAATTTGTGTTGCCAAAAAGTCAAACAAAAAGTAAAAATAAGCACAGTTAATCCTTTGACGCTTGCTGAGGCACTCTTGTGTATTATGTCAACAAGATACCTTTTGTAATAAGTGTTAGAAAAAGCCAAATAAAAACAAAAAAACATGCCCAGAGTTAATCCTCTGATGTTTGCTGAACTGATTTCCAGGGAGGTCTTGTGTGACATCATGCATGACAGCAACCCTAACTCGAAGCAACTCAAGTCAGCAACAGGCCCAAGTTTATACTAGTTTTCTACAATTTTGTAAAGTATAAGCTTTTAAGAGGCACAAGTCATTAGAGACTAAAACATGGACACAATATTTGTATCATGGTAAGCAGGTGTCACACATCAGTTCAGGACTGATAAGCGCCAGTGAGGCTTTAATCTGACAGCCAAGGTCATGTTTTACAGCTGAAATGAATACTTTGTGCTTTGGATGCGCACTGACCAGACACACTATCGCAAAAAAAAAAAAAATAGATGTCACTTGTGCTTGTACAAATATGTGTATGTTGCTCCTGTGCAGAGATGAGCTGCCTGTCACTCAGCAGGTATCTAGCCATGGAGGTCACACCCCGATAGTTGCCGGAAGAGATTACTGTGGTGTGTGTGCATGCGCTAGTGTGTGTCTACGTGTTAAAAATAGCGCAGAAAAAACAGATTATGCATTGTGATACCAGATTGGGTTCACGTCGCCGACTGTGTTTGCATACAGGGGTGTCACGCACGGCCTTGCAGGTTGAGTTTTAATCCCCCCGCACACTGAATCCTTGCTGGCTGATTTGGCACTTTTTCAGAGTATTAGGCTACCAGGCGAGGAAGCTTTGTTTACCTAACAGGAGAGGGGGCTTTGTTTACCTAACAGGAAAGTCATCATGTTTTTATGAGAAGAAAAAAAAAAGAGAGTCGAACTCTATGTTAGTCTCTTTTCTGCTCTTCATCTTTTGTGTAAGTAGTTTTTTACCTTGGTTTACATGAGTGGCATTGAAGCTCCATTAATCCCTGTGACAGGAATGTGATAGTGTACAATAAAGTTCTTCATGATGAGATGAGACATAAAGTTTGCTGGAGAGAAGAAAAAAAAAAGGGCCTTGAAGTGAAGGTAATATGGTAAAAATAAAATGCGCAAACCCTGACTGCTTTAAGATAACCAAAATAAAATGCCATGAATAGAGTAAAACATTTTTCTTTGTTTTTCAGTTGTGTTGATTGTTTTGAAGAGTGCGTTACAGATTTGCACATATCTTACCTGGATTGTTTGTCAAATTTACTACGAAAAAAAACATTTGTAACGGTGTATAGTATAATAATCATAATTATTGTTCATTTCATGCCAGCAGTTAGCTAAATGCAGACAGCAAATTAACAACAAAGGAAATTAACAAAATTGAATATATATTAAAATCAATATGAAAAGCTTGCTTTGATCAATGCTCTCTCAAATAATAATAAATTAAGCGTGAAAAAAAATCATATACATTATTAACCCTGCATTTTCTAACTCAGCTTGCAGGGTTTATTCCCCATTAAGTTGACGATACCAGTTTGGTTTGCCAAAACTCTTTGTGCTAATTGTGCCTTTTTTGCAAAAAGCCATTTTCTGTTAGAGTGCACAAATCCATTACAGAGCTCCTCTTACCTCATATAATGGAGATTGAATTAATGCGAAGGCTAAAAACATGTGGCCCGGGACTCCAGAAGATATGATTGATCATCTTATTGCCGGGTATTCATCCATCTTGACGCCGTTAATCGATACCATTACTTCTTCTGGATCTCATTGTGGCCTACTAACCATCCAAACTCCAAAACAATGTAAAAGGAGGGATTAGTTTCACATTCTTACAAAATAGAAAAGAAAAATATTTTGAAAACATTTTGTTTCACAATTAAACACACACAGACAGAACCTTTAGGAAATTAGCTTAAGTGAAAAGCTTCCTATAACCTTAACCTGGTCCTTCTTTGGCTATACGTGACAACGTCAGTGTTTCCACTCATGCACCTTCCATCATCTTTAGCTTTCTCCCTCTCCATCGTATCTCCTCCTCCATTAGACCTTATCTGTGCTTCCACATTCCCTTCTTTCTTTTCCATCTTATTAATTATGCTGCTACTTACCTATACAGAGGGATTGAGAGAGGCCCCCGTGCCATGCTCGGCAGGGACCATTTCCTTCTCTGGTTCTCTCATGTCCTGCCCTATTGACATTGACACCTATTCAGCGTTGTGGGGGGGCTCGAAGCACAATTCCCCAGTCCCCGGGACGGCCCGACTCTGTGATAAAACTCCCCAGACACCCCTCCTTTATGCTGCCTGGACCGGTGCTCCCATGCTAGCCAATACGTATAAATACAGCAAAGGGAATATGAGGGAAAGTGCAGCATAGAAATAATTCACACTCACGCTTCCCCAGCTGCCTTATCAGCCTACTGCATGATTCGCAAGCCCTCGTCTCAACCCCCCCACCACCACCACCACTGCTACCTACGCCACTTCAAGCACTTCTCTTCCATTTAACACACTGACAAAACGTGATATTATTTGTTAACGTTAGTCTTAGATTCAAGTCCTCAGCACTGTGACGGTATTACAAAGAATGCTTCAAAAATTGTGCAGCACAAACATAACCAGAGTTGCAGAGGACAACTGTACATGTGTGAAATCCTAAAGCAGTATTCTTTGCATTTATTGCGGCGTGCAGTACATGTGAGCATAGCTGGAACGTGTGAAAATGATTTACAACCGTACATAAATTTAATTTGTGTGATCGCAATAGCACAAGTGTAAAAAAATAGTCTTTTTCAAAAACACGTTTTCAATTATATCAAGCCCCAGGCCCACAATCTGAAGAAAAAAACAAAATGAATATTTTCTATTCTAATTTTACTTTATATTTGATATGAGTGGTATTCAGTAGAAAAGTGCCACAGTTGGGGAATTTAAACATTATAGATTATTCAAAACAACTTCAAGTGAAGCAGCTGTTAGGTCTGTCATTTTTAAGCATTGCATTAAGGAATGTCTTACTTATGATTAATGTCCTATATCCTTAAAAATATTTTTTTGCGACATGATACATTTAACAGATGTTGCCGTTTTGCAATTCTAATGCGTTCATCAATATATTCAACATGAGTCAAAATATTAGCAATACCTATCACTGTGAATTTTGAAATGGCTTGAAAAACTTAAAAGGTACTGTCCATTAGGTGGTAAAGCAAAGCTTTTATTTATGAGATAAAAGTTCCGAGAGGTCACGGTAGCACTTGTCATAGCAGGTTGTTTCATCGGGGTCAAGCACTGCTGACAGCAGCCGCTCCAGGTTGTGTGAGTGTGTGTGCGTGTGTGTGTGCGTGTGTGTGTGCGTGTGTGTGTGTGCGAGGGTCTAAATGCGATAACCTCAACACCCAATGCCTCACCCTATCTGCACATTGATCCCAACACATACACACACACACATATGCACACACACACATGCAAACACACACACACAATATGTGATGTTAATGAACCTAATCTCCAGAATCACCAGGTCTATGGGCCGGGAAATTAACGAGAGCAGGTTAAACACACACACGGTGCATTCACTGACACCCCTTTCAAACAGCGTGTGTGTGTGTGCGTGTGTGTGTTTGGGTGAAATTGGTTTTTCTCAGGATTAAAGGATTAAAAAGGCTGTTAGTTCCTCAAAGTGCTCCAAATACCCCCCTCAATATTCATTACAGTGGATACAAAAGGAAGAGAGGAGCTCATAATGGTTCCAACCTTCTAATCATTTCAAGCAGGGTCGCTCCAGATCTCTCACAAACCGCTACACACACTCTTTTATTATCATTAGCTGCATTATTAGCATGCGATAAGCACTGTCTTTAAATCACAACAAGGCTGATTCCTTGTTAGAGATCACTGTGGAACCAGAGTTCGAAAATGGCTGCCATATCATTTTTGCCACCTACTGTTTTAAGAGTCACTTCCTGTCTCCTCCTGTGTTCAAAGCCAATTGCACCGATACCGATGGGACTGGTAGCTATAAATATTGTTATGGGGCGGAAGGGGCGTGGTGTAATAAATCCATATCTGTGTGTGCTATCACAGCCAGGAGGCAGTTTAAGTTTTATGAAAAAGAAAGGGGGCGGGGGGATTAATTGAAAGTGATTGAGCATTTCTCACTGTGCCCTTTTTCACCCAGCAGGTTGCCACGTTTTCCCTGACAGCAATGGAAGGACTGGTTTGCATCGTGCGTGCGTGCAACTGTTGGAAGCCTAATAAGGTTGCTATTTTGTGTGTGTGGGTGTTCTTTATTATTTTAACGGTCACCGACCTTGAGTTTAGCAGCGAAGCAGTGGATGAGGAAAAGGTTGTGGCAAGCTCAAAAAGCAAATCAAAGCTACAACAAATCACACTAACTTGATTGAGTCTGCATTTTGTGATTATTATATTGGGTACATTAAATACTGTAAAAGGACACTGGCTGTTTTAGCTCTGCATATTTTTTTAAATGGGTAATTAAACTGACATTTCTTGTCTTCTTTTGAGTTATGATTTACATCTTGAAAAGTGATTACTTGTTTGTGGTCAAAGTATAACATTTGCCTCACGTGAAATAAAAATAAATTAAGACTCATTACAGGATGAAATGATGAACAGGTCATCACCAAACACTCCCCCAGCATATTTGACGGTGGCTTTACTGTGCAGGGGAATACAAACTGTACATTTAGGGGGAAAACACACCATCAGCAGGAGATGGAAAACTATTATGCACATCATTTATCTTGCCTGTTGCCACCCACCCCAGCACCACTTCAATCATGACTTACCGCGAGTGCGGAAACACACTCACAAAATCAAAGATTGGAATCCTAATTGGGGAAAGGATTCAACACAAAAAATGCTCTGTTCTCACAGTTGAAGGTTTTAGGCTAAAGATGGTAACTTGTGGCTCACGCACTCAAAATGTAAAGGTCACTCTGGTGAGCGCGACGACTGAAAAGCTGCCTTAGCAAGTATTTTGACATTGTATTTACCGTATCTGCTGTTCCTCTCATTTGGATCTATACCCTCCATCTTTATTTATTTTTTCTATTTAGGTTAGCTTAATAAAGCGCACCAAGCATCCAATTAAGTTACCAGACAATCAATCCTGCTGCCCTCTGCTCATAAATTGCTCAGGAATGTGATCATTAACCTATTATTCCTGCCACTATGCTGTTTCTCATCGATTATCTATTTAGTCAGATGATGTGCATAGGTGGACTATTGTCGGGTCCGAGAAAATCTACTTTTCCATTCGGCTTTTTTTTTTTTTCGACATCATTTCTCTTGTTGTCTGTGGTTGAGGATCACTGCCTGGACCTCCTCGGCTAATGCATCCCGAAGGTTGTATGGATGTCAGTCTGATGACATTCCCATATGGTTGCAGAGCTTCCTTATCATTTTAAACCCTTGGGAGGAGGTCTTTTAATTTTGAGGAATAAAGTTGCTTTTTTTCTTCAAAGGAAAATTCCAATGGAATACATTTATTTAAAAGCCTGCGTAGTTTAAGGTGGTTGTACAAAACACTCCAAAGAAACTTACACACTAAGTAAAATGTAAAACTTATTCCATCATGCACCTTAAAATGTGAGTAAATTGATATTTGTCAGAGAAGCAAACGGTGAGTTTTCAATGTTTTTTCTTTGTGTGAAGTTATCTGTGCATCACCGGGAGAGGAGCCTCTGAAGAGTCCCCTCTGAGAGCTGCCAATGACTTTGTTCTCTGTGATGTGCATCTGCTGCTTTGATAATCCAGTGATTTCACTTTCGCGGGGGGATTCTGGGAGCGCAAACATGCAACGACACACAAACTCCTGGACTGTGACTGCAGCCATTGTTCCTCCCAAACAATGTCTTCACTTTGATGCTTGTGACGCTTGGCCGGTCGAGGGGAGGTTTTTGCAATCTGTGCACCCAATTCCCCCGTGCTTTTTTTCTTTTTTCACCCCGTTCCTCCTGTGGCCTTAGAGATATACATACCTAAGATATAAAAACCAAAAAAGCATCCTCCACACCTTCAGTTTTATATTTGTGAAAGTGACAAGGCGAGAGTCAAAAGTGCAGCAAGCACGACAGAAAGTGAATTCAAGAAGTCACTTTTTATGATGACATCATTGCTAAGCGTTTACATTTTTTTAATCTTGTCAAAATATTACATGGGACTTTTTCAGTGCCTTTAAAAGCCGCGCCAAAATCTTAGTTGGGGCTTTATTGTCCTGCAGCAGTGGCAACATGCCTTTTACACCCTTGATTGACAGGTTCAATCCTCCAATGTGCTTTGGCACAAAAGGCAACAAGCTGACAGGAAATTGGCTTTTGTCCCCGCCTCTGAGCTACTTAACCTGCCTTGATTTCTCATTTATTAAAACAGTCCTTACACACTGCGAACACATATGTACCACCATGGTGTAATTAGTACCACTGACTCATTAGGAGAAAAATTAATCTTCACATTCTTATTGAATTTTGAAGCAACCATAGTTTGTCATATTTATTTATTCGTTATTTTATGAGATGTACTTTTATCCTCTCTCTTTTTTTGATGGAGAAATCAAGAAATAGTAGCATAGGCTACAATAAAAATTCTATTTCATAACATAGATGGGGAATTTTTAATTATTCATTATTAATAAATATATTTTTAATGAGTTTAAATTTTTGAAAAAAGAGACAGCGTGTCTTTGTGATAATATCTAACCTTTAGTAAATGAAAATAAATAGCTGCCAGCACTAGCTTGAGGCCTTTCACTCCTCTCCAGTTTTCTCGTAAAGACAATATAACAGTGGTTCTCCGCCCCCTACTGGTGAAAGGCGACGAGTGGCCAGTGGATGCAGTTGTGATAGAAGATGCAGCAAGGCTTGTAGTTATGTAGCGGCGGACGCTCTCAAACTGCTGCAGGGCCAAAAGCCTGCAGCGTGCGAGCCTAATGAGGATTTTTAGTTGCTCTCTACATTGGGCAAACATTTTATGTTAAGAGGTTATTTCACCGCAATATGCATAACTTTCCAAACAGATATTGGAACATACAGAAGAAAAGTGAAGGCGGTATCATTTTAATAACGTTATTAGCGCATTTAGAAGAATTCATCAATCACCTTGAAGGGAATTATCCTCCATTGTCCAGCATAAATATTCTACTCCTCCTCTACCAGACAAATAAATAACGGGAACGCATTAAAAGGTGATGTGAAAGTGGCAATTGCATGGGAATATTTACCCAAAGAAAGAGTAGATAATAAGATGGAGAAACCAAAATGAGAAAAGCCACCCTACTCTAATGAATGAAAATGTAAGACAGATATGGGGTCAGAAGAAAAAAAGGCAGTTGTCCTCATGTGCGGGGAGACAAAACACAGGGGGGGGGCAGTGAGACGTGACACAACATATTACACTGGAACCTCGACTGAAGAGGAGAGAAGACATCAGGGTCTATTACTTGACTCAAGGGTGCAGGGAGGGAGGGAGGTGATGGTGAGGAGGAAAAGTGGGCAAATTAAACAGAAAAATTCTGTCCGGCATTTCCAGTACCTTTAATCAACGGGGAATTACGCACATACTGTGTGCCACTTCATTTCTTATGCACTGTCTCCCAAAATCAAAGCCTGAAAATGCTAGATTAAAATGATCTAGCTGGAAATGAAAGTCAGAAGGAACACGAAATATTTAGGCAATGTTTCATAAAGAAGTATAGTATTACAAGATGTGTAAAATCTTATCCATACCCCCCAAATAATTTCCAATTCAGGAGGTGTCTCATGATGGGTTAACAATCATTAGTACCTAGGTGCCCAGATGTTGTAAAAAAATGTTTTATCAATTTCATACACAACCTAACTCACGCTTCACATACTGAAATTACAATACATACATTACATACATATAACGTTTAAAACCAGGTACAAAAAGAGGGTTGAAGAGATTCAAAAGCAAAATGAAGAAAAATAATAAAAGTATGTACAAAGCAAGAAAACGTGATTTTAAACATACTTTGAATGACCTTATTTGAGGCGTGGGGGAAAAGTATTGTCTTTCCTCTGGATTTAAATGCATTTAAATGCCGTCGGTATATTTTGAACCTTTATTCTTTCATATCATTCACTCTGATCATAAACGATACCAGCAAATCGAGGGATTATATTATAAACAAGTACAGAAAAAAAAGGCTTTTTATGGGTGAGTTTTATTTTTTTATTATTATTCAGATTTTTACTGCAATCGGGTCACCGGTGTTAAAAGATTTTAGTCATTTGAGGTGATACCGGTCTGAGTCAGAAGCGGCTTGCTCAACGTGTCCACTAACGGAGAGGTCAGACTGTTTTTGTCGCGGCATGCAAGCGGGAGGGTAAACAAATCCGGTTTTAATAAGAGCGTGTAGCTCGTAATCCTCGCCTATCAGCAGGTGAGGGCCAACATATGGGCCGAGGCCACGACCAAGGGACACACACACAGCAGCTGTGACTTGTTTTCTAAGGCAAAACGGATTCAACAAGAGCACTGCGGTGCAGTCGGGAGCCGGGCCAAGGCAAGAAAAGGGAAGAAAGGTGAAAGTAGCCAAGAAGAAAGAGAGCATTGATGCTTAAGACAATTTCTTGGGGCTGCCCTATTAGACACAGAGCATTCTAAATGAACCATATTTCACTGAGCGGAAGCGCTGCAGCTCACCTAATTTCCCAGTTTGTTGTGTTGAACACAATACGTTTGACTAGTTCATGGTTACTTTGCTCTTGTGTGTTTTATGGGGAAAGGATGCGCTCAGTGAGAGGAGAAAAAAAATCAATTTCCACCCCTGACTGACTCAGTTGCACACATCCATGCATTGACACACACGCACACGTTGTCTTTGGTTTGAAAAGAATGTAGGGAATTCATGTTGTGTTAAATGTGAAGTGTTAGCCAAACGACAAGGATTGTGGTGAGTATGCAAAAAAGCTAAAAGGGCTAGATTCTGCTGTCTCCTTCCATTCTGTGTAGACTGCCAGCAATGACTTTCCTCTGCTTCTCTATTTTCCTTACCATGTTTTCCCATGATTCATCCCTCCTTTCTCTTTCTCTGGCCACCCTCTCTTAGGCGACCAACCCCCCCCCCCCCCCCTCCTGCCGCCTGCCTCAGCACCATCGCAACCCATTTCTGCCTCTTATGAAGTGTGAAAAATGATCGCTCGCAGGATGAAGTGGACAGAATTTGCCGGCGTAATGGCCTGACAAAATGAATCGTGGCCTTCCTCGCCATCCATCACCACTCCGAGGCGACCGTGGTTAAGATCTGTGAAGGTGCTGGCTTATTGATTACTAGTTGTAACTACAAAGTGTCTGATTCAGTGTTTGTGGCACGGCAAGAGAGGGGGTGAGGGGGGGTGGCGGGGGTGTCTGCTGGGTGGAAAGGAATACGTGCTCAGAAATCCTTTTTTGATAGATTTTAAATGGTGAAATATTGATTTCTGTCTGGTCCAAGGCCTAGCCCGAGTAGACCGTATTTGTTGGAGTGTTATGCCGGACACTTGCTTCTGCTGGTCACCATCAGTCATCCTGACATCTGGAAAAATGAAGGAGGAAAGAAAGGAAAGAACAAGTAGTGGAAGAGAGAAGAATTGAGAAGAGAGTTAGATAAATAAATGGACTGGACAAAAGCCTCACCTTCATTCAGTGGCACCGGAGCTCTTGAAAGTGAATATTCAGTTTGCAGCAACATTTCCACAGTTTTAATAACAAGTCAAGGCAACACTGTAGAATATGATCATATTCAAATACTGTAACTGGAAATGACAACTTTCAATATTTATATTTTGTTGTGTCAATACTCTACCTAAGAGATAATATCAATACATCATGATATCGATATTTTGTCCTGACGTTAGTGATTATGATTAGACCACGCAAATGTAATGAATAATCACACACAGGTAACATTCATCTACATTAAAGACCTTGGCAACATATCTGCTGAGCCGCACTAATTTAAAGCGGTTTGTTACCCTAATAAGCATGAATTCATCCCACTTTTAATTCTCATCTATGGTAAGAAACTGTGCAGTTTTCTCAGCGCCTGTCATAGGCCCATGAGACACTTTGGGGGAAATGCTTACCTAAACACATTTATCCGATAGCTAAATTTGCAGACAGATACAGGTAAAATATGGAGGAGTCATCTACCCCTTAACTGGTTCCACATTGCTGCATTGTCTAATTGCAAGGCATTCACATCAGCCTGGAAATCTGCTAAATTAACATATTGTTAAAATTCTCAGACAGCAAGAGATTAAATGCAAATGACACACTGTGTGGTCTCAATGCACATTTCCATTCCAGTGAGTTAAGATTAACAATTTGGGATCTGGCCGTGCAATGTTTTATTTTTTTATCTGGCTGTCCACAGCTTGACTGTTTAATTTCTTGAAATCGATGTCTGACATATGAAGGGATTGACAATAAAGCTGATTTTGGACTTTGGATGTGCAAATACAGTGAACGCCGCTATTTATGGAGGAAATGGGCCGAGCGAAAATTCAACCCCCTGAAAAACTCTTTCAGATTTCTTTTTAGGATGACTTTCAGAACAAATTGCTATATCCCAAAATTGACTGGTAGTATTGTAATGTGTTTTCTGTCACATTCCTTTGTCACCTCGTGTCTGAAAACAGCGTGCGCCATAAAAAAATCATGTGCACAGCACTACTCTTGTCCACTTCAACCAATGAAAATAGATGATTGGCAAAAATAGTTTGATATTCATTAGATGTAACCTCTCATGATGAGAAAACAGTATCACCACAAAATCGGAAATATTATGCTGTTTTTTTAAGCATTGTCAGACTCCATCGGCAGATAGGCAGGCTTGCTCCCAGACTACTCTAGCTAACCTCATGAATTGAAATTTAATTTATAATGACCAATGAACAATTCAGTTTACGCAAAGCCTCTCTAGAGGCATTGTGTTCATATCTTTGGAACGTATCAAAGAAATTAAATCTAGCATGAAAGGAAGTGTTTGTAAGCAGCTCATTTCCTCAATGCTCTCCTTCTTCCAATATCCTTGTGATATTTTCAGAGGTTGAAGAAGGGAATAAGTAGAGATGTCCTCAGAAATTTTGATCGCTGTTATGGTGCATAATGTAATCTAAAGATGTTTGAATGGATTTTTTTTCTTTCTACTTTTTCCATCGACAACCGAAAACATAGGCGTGGCGATAATGCTGACTAGAAAAGATGGTTTTGGGAGAAGTTAATCATTTACTGATTTCTCTAAAATTATTTGATAAAATTGAAAGTCAAGCTAATATAATTTTTCTGATCAGATAATACACACAGAGGTTTTGAGTGAAAATGAGCCACACCAGCCAGATGACCCTTTATCCCTCCGACTGAATTCCGAGTGACACACTTGCTGGTCCCGCCCTCAGATGTTTGTTATTGGCTGGCTGCAGCTAACGTGCTTACGTGTTTTGCAACAAGAGGTTTTGAAAAATACATTGCCTCATTATTTTAGTATGCTGTAATTTTTAGCACCAACAGTTAGCATTGTCATGGGCTGGTATATCAGAAATTATAGATACAGACCACCGAGAGACATTACGACCAAGTGTAGCATTAGCGTAATAATGAAGCATTTCTTCAAAACTCATGTTGGACGGAGTCTTGTCATTTCACCAACCTCCATCGGGATGAAACTCCTGTATAGCGCAATACAATGTTTGGGTCCTGAGCAACACTGAAATTAGTCTGAGAGCAGGTGGGGATCGCCACCCATGCATCTTCCATATGTAACGCACACACAAATGCAGCATGGAAGAAGCTCAGGCCTGCTGGGAGGTCTGAGGTCTGGCCCTCCACATTCCTCAGACAAGTGTCTCGCACCTGCTTTGCCTCAGTCAGCTTTTACTGGCCAACACACACATTCTAAGTCCCTTGACTTTATAGTCACTCAGATGAAGCACATTTTGAAGTCAACTACCAAAAACTTGAAGTGATCTTTGATGTGCGTGAATGTGTTTGAATATTTATATTTAAAACCTAATAATAAATTGGTCTTTTCCATATGTTGTTTCTATCTAGTCAAATGATTGTTAGACTTACCAAAGCAGCATCATGATTTAGTCTTAAAGAGGAGCACAAACCACCTTTGGCCAACAAAATTCTCATATTGCAGGACGTACAGAAGGAAACACTTTTAGCAGCCCACGCGTGACAGGTGCACATGTCACTAGTTCAACCTGGATACAGCTGAGCATTTGGTCTCACTCTGACAAAGCCAGACCGTGTGTGTGTGTGTGTGTGCGTGTGTGTGTGCTCAGACACAACCCATATTGTTTTCTTCAGTTAAGATAGGGATAAAAAAAGAAAAGAAAAGCGGATTTGCAGAGCTGTCTGGCACTGAAGCACATGGATGCATGACTGACTTGTCCTAATGGAGTTTTCAGTTTTGGATTTACAGTACACTTGTGCCGCTCTGTGAGGAGCAGCCACCATACATGAGCGCAATCTGTCTGTTGCAACAGAGTGCTGATCATCTCATGCAACTGTTGCTAAGTAGCGTTTGCTTGGTGTCCAAACCTCAAGCCATTCTTCTTCATGCCGTAATTCTCACAGTGTCATCACAGGGAAACCTGAGGTTACCACACCGCAGATGGAAGCCAATAGACTTCAAATTAGAGTATACTTATCTTTTTCATCCTTTTGCAGCTTTTAATTGCACTTGCAAAGCATTCAAAATGTTCATTTTCCACACTTCCTGCTGGAGCTCTTGTAAGAGCCACAAAAAGCAGGCTTCTTGAGGTTATCCCTGGATATGAGAAGATGCTTACTCAGCAACAACACGACCCATGCATTAAACATCCCGAGCAGGAATGGCTGGGAATTCAACAGCAACGTGTAAACTAGTACTGAACGGGTTTCGTGTGTGTCGGATCGCTGGAGCGCCATCACAACTGTGGAACTGCGTGCAGCTGCCCCCCGAATGCTGGCTCCAACAAACGACCCATTTCACAGCTCACAAATCACCGCCACCCCGAACTATGAGAACCGATCCGTTCCTTCTTTTGGAAAAAGACTTGCTCACATGTGATTGTAATATATCTATCAGTTCTTCCAGCACAAACATTGCTGGTTATTTCTCCGTCTCATCATCATGTCACTTCACTTTGACTGGCAACCGATGAATGGTAGCATTGTACATGCTGTTAACAAGCTATATGATGCAACCGTCCTGAAAGAAAAAAAAAAAACTGTTCCTCTGCCACTGCAATCCGGTCATGTCTCGTCATGTGCTTAGTTTTGCCAAAGCGAGATGCTCAGTCCAGCCTGTGTGGGAGCAAGCCGTGTGCCAGTTTGGATCCAGACCTCCTGCATTACTTCTTCATTTTGCCGGGGCTGTCAGGGAGCGGTCGCACTGGCCAGAAAGTCTGTTCATCATCAACTGTTGGCAGAACATGCAGCTTGTGAATGCAGCCTGGAAAACTGATTCCGTTAATCCACTTGGATTTGATGGCACACTAAGCCTATTAGACCACAGAGCTGTGGCAAATCATGCAATGAGTGTTGAAATACAAGCAGCGGGAGGCTGAATAGCAAAGAGCTAGTTTGCGATGGAGATGGACAATCCAAGAACACTTGATTGACGATTGGGAAAATTAATCACAAATTCTTTTCTTTCTGTTATTGTTCTTTTTTTGTCAGATTACGCTTTTTCAACTTCCGTGTATGACAGCACAATGAAAAAATTATGTAAAAAAAAAAGAAAGATCAAGTCAACTGATGGCCGGACGGACGGATGGAGGGAAGGACACGGACGGATGGATTGTAATTAAAGAACGACTCCGACATAAAAAGGCACGGAGAGCACGAACAAGGGGGCTTTTGATTTATCGAACATTAACAACAGTGAAGTTCAGAGACGCAAAATATCCCGCATCCATGGCCATCTGAAAAAAAATCCCTATCTTCGGGCATTTAAAACTTCATCTAATATTTGAAAATAAAAAAAAGCACTCTTTCAGGTGACATGTTTTGCGTTTATCATGAGATAATTTAGCAATTACGATTGTTTTGTTTTATTTGCGGGAGCGGTTGTCTGTTCAGTCCTGATTTTGCTGTCAACTTGGAACAAAGCTGTGTCAAATATATTTTTCATTTTAGCACTACTAAAGTTAATAAAAGACAGAAACTATTGTGTGCAGTTTTTTGGCCATGTCATCAAAACAGGAATTACGCAATTGAGAACAAAAACAAATAATCATTTGAACTGATGTAAGTTTTACTCTCTGAACTTTTTGACCTTTACTTCACAAATAAAGGAGCAGAAGCCATACTTACTATTTTTGCGCCGAGTATTATGTTTACTCAAGTATCTTTACTTCTACTGAAGTCCAGAGTGTGATTAGCCAAAAATGCAGTGCAAATTTAAAATCCCAAACGAATTAACAAGAGGTATACAAAATGTCTTCATTCATTTTGTGTGTGTGTGTGTGGGGGGGGGGTTATCTTATAATACACCAAAAAAATCTCGAGTGTGCCTCAGCTGCTTTACAACACTTACCTAATTACACATGACCATAAGCATTCTTTACTATTAAAAAAATCAGCTGAATCACCATCACTAGTCCTGAAAATATTTGTACACTGAAGGAAAACTTAGATGGCTCATTTTTTTATTGCCTGCAATGTGTTACTTGTATTTATCTGTGGAATTTCTTGTGTAGTTATCGCGACAGGAAGAAAGAGAGGACAGAAAGAGAGAGCAGGCTCAAGGTTCTTCCATATAATTACAAAGATAGCACGGTCTTACTGGAGGAGCCGAGAAGCCATCCCTTGATACTGTCAAAAGACTGTTCTATCAGCCCGGGAATGGCATCGTTGCTTGTAAATTAATTTGGGGCTCCCGTCACTCGGGCCCTTCTGCCCTCTTATCACTAGCGGTGTAATATGGGAAGCTGAGAGGCTAGGGAGATATTGCTGAGGGCACTAAAGGAGGAGGAGGTAGGTTCGGGTGGGGGGATGTGTTAGTTGAAGGCCAAAGGGATGGGTGTATAAAAGATGGGAGCCGGATAAGGTGAAAGGCAGAAGCATGGATGAAACAAGCAAGGCAAGTGGGGTCCTTGCTGGTTGTCAACACCAGATTTCAAAGAGCGGCAAACTCGGTCGGTGATAAGTGAATATGGCCTGGCATCCTATTTAGGCCTGTGCTTCTACTCTAACACACACACACACACGCACACACAAACAATTCATCTCTCTGACTGGCCTCCACACCAACGGCCTTCACCTATCACCACTATTTGTCTGCGTATCACAGCCCACGGATAAATCATCTCTGGAGGGTCCTTATTTAATTCCGCCCCCCATTTCCAAAAGGTCCAGCCTGCTCATGATCACATGTGGGCGACACATACACCTCTGACCTCCTCTGTTGTGTCTAATTAACCCTTCACACACTACATTTAGCCTCAATTCCCTAATGGTGATAAATGACAGGGAGTCGCGATGGTGCATTCAGACGGACGCCGTCTAAGTGCAGGGATGGCACATGCTGTGGTGTATCTTTTTGTCGTCCTACATCCTGAGGAGCCTTTATATCTGACTGTGTTCCTAATAAAGTGGATTAGAGGAAAAACAATAAACAATTTCAATTAATAGAGATGTGTTATGTCAAAGAAGGCTTTATTTCTCTCATTTTCAAACTGTCACGTTGAAGGCAACTGCTGAGGGAAACGTCTGAGTCGCTAAAGGAAAATTAAAGGGCGAAAACAGCTCAATATGAGACAGAGCTTATGCAAATAGCTTTGCATAAAAGCAAAGCGTTGGAAGACAAAAAAATCAAATTTGTGTCTGGCAACAACTGACAAAAATTTCAAAATACTCTTTTCCACTCAAAGATGTGCATGTTTCCAGTAGTCTATATAAAGTAGAAACAACAACACAAGCTCTCCATTTTATTTGCTTTTCATTTACTGTGTAAATTCAGACACGATAATGGAAAACAAGTCCTGAAAGCGCCTCATATTGAGGTATCTGGCAGAGGTCCAAAATGCAACAAAAAAAAAAAACTGGCAACAACAACAACAGAGGGTAATTTAAGCAAAAGACAATAGGACATGCATCATCTATTGAAGCCAATTCTGCATGGATTCCTGCTTGAGAAATTGGTTCATGTCCAAGTATCTGTGGCGGTAAGAGAGAACGGTAACAATGGTGACTATGAACTGCCGCCCAATTATTTTTTTTCCAGACTTCCACCTCTATAGGCAGAAGAAAAATAAGGTGTGTATTTGGATTTCAATAGGTTCGAATCTATTACAGCCTATTATTGAAAACTAATTAAAAAAAGGCAGTGAGTAAAACAAAACAATCTCTAGGATAGTATCATAAGTAACATTGTTAGTTGCGGCAGCTTTTCTTTGTATCTTTTTTTTTCTTTAATTTGTTCAATTTGTTTGCTGATCCCGCCATCTAGTGGATATTTACAGACATACACGCAGTGTCCTTGAGGACTGAGCAAATTAACTTGATATATATTCTAAGTTTAGTTTATTATCTCATGTGATGGAATACGTGCTGTTAATTAATAGAATTTCATAGTCATATTTTTATTTCAGTCATTATGAAAAACTGTTGTAAGCCTCAAATTTAATTTGGGGGATCAACAGAGCCAGTAGGAGTATATTTTGCCCCATTCGTCTCGGTTGGGTGATCATTGATTTAGTCATGTAAGACACAGATTGATCCCTTTAGTCTCACAGAATCCATCACCTGGACATCATTTGCAAAGACAAGGTTAGAACTGACACAGAAATTTCATCTGAATTAAAGCGGGGACATTTGCTCATTCATTAGTTAAGCGGTCGGGAACATATTGTCACTAACTTGGTGTCATGGATCGGATGGAGCAAGGCGACCAAATGCAGCTTGGACCAGGGTTTACTGAAGGGAAAAGGTAGTTGGAAGAGAGGATAAGGGGAACAAACTAACAGAACCAACAAACTGACATGACTTAACAAAACAATAACGGGACTGACTGACTGACCGGGACGTGAGACAAGAAGACTACAGACATGACGACAACAGGCGTGACGACATCACCGATCCGAAGGGTGTTGAGGGGCAGACAGGACTTAAATACAAAACAGGTAACAAGCGGCAGGTGACTGTGGTTACATTGATGGAGGAGAGGGGAGGGGCGACGCCAACAGAAACCATGGTAACAGATATAATAAAGCAACCGGGGATGAATGCTCTAGAATAGATTACAACAAGCGAGATTTATTTGTTATTCAATTGAGGGACATTAGGCCTAGCAGTGCATCTGTACACATGTAATTTGTGGGAAAGGGATTTGTTATACTTAAAAATGCACTTACAATTATCATTAATTATTATTTATTATTAGTAGTGCTAGGCAGGGGACACCCTGACCGGTTGCCAGCCAATCGCAGGGCAGAGACCAACAACCATCCGCAGTCGCAATAGGCGGAATTTGGAGTGCTCAATTGGACTACCAAGCATGTTATTTGGGATGTGGGAGAATATCTCAAGCGGGCGGGCACAGGGAGAACATGCAAACACTGGGAGGGACAAAGGTGGAATCGAACTCGCACCCTCCTAACTGCGAGGCGCACGTTCTAACCAGTGCCCCACCGAGACACCATTTATGTATCTATTTATTTGTTATTTAGTTCTTGTTATTTATTAAAGTTTTGCTTCAAAAAAACAATGTTAGTGTCTGCACTCATCAGATACGGCCATTTGCTGTGGCCACACGATGGTGGTATAATACATACTATAACATGGATGAAGACAGCGTGCGGACATTGAGAAAAGATACCCAACAAAAGATAATGTTGTTAAATGCTAATTAAAGGCCTTCATTTGTTACATTTTTACCATCAAACATAAATATTATGACTAAACTCAGGAATGCTGGTACAAGCTACATATTTTATTAAAAGTATAATGTGTCTTCTTAATTATCTTAAATCAGTGACATTCAGTAGAAATTCGGAGGGCTACCACGCCAAGTAGTTTCTCAGGGCAAAGGTTCGGACCTAAAATGTTTTTAATGATGAAGCTCCACCCAGTCACCAGAGAAGGAGAGATGGTCTTATGCAAGGCACGTGAAATACCAAAATGTGGAGTTTGCTGGGGATCGATCCCAGGACCTCATACTTGCAGAGAATGCGCTCTACCACTGATCTACATCACCATCTGCCATAAGGTGATCAGTTGGTCCCTTGCTGCCATGGTGGTCCTATGCGATACCGAAATCAGAACATCTAGTCAGATTGAGCTACCAAAAAATGGAGATGCTGGGGAATGATCCCAGGACCTCATGCATGCTAAGCATGCGCTCTACCACTGAGCTACATCCCCACCCACCAAAGGATGAGCGGTTGGTCCCCAGCCGCCATTGGAGTTCTATGCGATGGCCACAAAATCAGACCAGTCAGATTGAGCTACCGAACCTTGGTGATGCTAGGGTACGATCACAGGACCTCATGCATGCAAAGCATGCGCTCTACCACTGAGCTACATCCCCATCTCCCACTGGGTTATTGGTTGTTCTGCGGGCACCATGAGATAAGTGGGTCTCGTAAATTCATGTAAAAGTCGTTCTAGTATGTGATGCATGTGAAACTCCTAAACCTACCCCTAACCAATTGTTCTACCAAAAGATGGAGATGCTGGGGATTTATCCCAGGACGACATGCATGCTAAGCATGTGCTCTACCACTGAGCTACATCCCCATCTACCATAGGGCTACTGGTTGGTCCCCAGCCGCCATGGTGGTTCTATGCGATGCAGATCTGAGTTTGCATGACTGGTTAACTCAAAATTAGAAAGGTGATTTATTCATATTGAGCTACCAAAATCTGGAGATACTGGGTATTGATCGCAGGAATTCCCACACGCGAAGCATGCGCTCTAACACTGACCAACATCCCCCATCTCTAACCCTCACTTTAAACCTTAATCCCTAACCCTGACCAACCGACCTACGAAAACATGGAGATGCTGGGAATCGATCCCAGAACCTCACGCATGCGAAGCATGCGTTCTACCACTGAGCTACATCCCCATCTGCCAGTGGGTGACTGGTTTTCCCCCCAGCTGCCATGGTGGTTCTATGTGATTCCTACAAAATCAAACTATTCAGATTGAGCCACCAAAACTTGGAGATGCTGGGGAACGATCCCTGGACCGCTGAGCTACATCCCCATCTGCAAATGGGTGACTAGTTGGTCCCCAGCTGCCATGGTGGTTCTATGTGATTCCTACAAAATCAGACTATTCAGATTGAGCTACCAAAACTTGGAGATGCTGGAGAACGATCCCAGGACCACATGCATGCTAAGCATGCGCTCTACCACTGAGCTACATCCCCACCCGCCAAAGCTCGAGCGGTTGGTCCCCAGACGCCATGGTGGTTCTATGCGATGGCTACAAAAATCAGACTATTCAGATTGAGCTACCAAAACTTGGAGATGCTGGGGAACGATCCCAGGACCGCTGAGCTACAACCCCATCTGCAAATGAGTGACTAGTTGGTCCCCAGCTGCCATTGGTGGTTCTATGTGACTCCTACAAAATCAGACTATTCAGATCGAGCTACCAAAACTTGGAGATGCTGGGGAACGATCCCAGGACCTCATGCATGCTAAGCATGCGCTCTACCACTGAGCTACATCCCCAGCCACCAAAGGTCGAATGGTTGGTCCCCGGCCGCCATGGTGGTTCTATGCGATGGCTACAAAATCAGACTATTCAGATTGAGCTACCAAAACTTGGAGATGCTGGGGAACGATCCCAGGACCTCATGCATGCTAAGCATGCGCTCTACCACTGAGCTACATCCCCAGCCACCAAAGGTCGAACGGTTGGTCCCCGGCCGCCATGGTGGTTCTATGCGATGGCTACAAAATCAGACTATTCAGATTGAGCTACCAAAACTTGGAGATGCTGGGGAACGATCCCAGGACCTCATGCATGCTAAGCATGCGCTCTACCACTGAGCTACATCCCCACTCACCAAAAGACGAGCGGTTGGTCCCCAGCCTCCATTGTACTTCTATGCGATGGCTACAAAATCAGACTATTCAGATTGAGCTACCAAAGCTTGAAGATGCTGGGGAACGACCCGAGGACGTCATGCATGCAAAGCATGCGCTTTACAACTGAGCTACATACCCATCTCCCGACGAGCTACTGGTTAGTCTAAAGCCGCCATGGTGGTTCTATGTGACTCCTACAAAATCAGACTATTCAGATTGAGCTACCAAAACTTGGAGATGCTGGGGAACGATCCCAAGACCTCATGCATGCTAAGCATGCGCTCTACCACTGAGCTACATCCCCATCTGCCAATGGGCTACTGGTTGGTCCCGAGCCGCAATGGTGGTTCTATGCGATGCAGATCTGAGTTTGCATGCCTGGTTAACTCAAAATTAGAAAGTTGATTCATTCATATTGAGCTACCAAAATGTGGAGATACTGGTACTTTCCCACATGCGAAGCATGCGCTCTAACACTGACCAACATCCCCCATCTCTATTCCTCACTTTAAACCCTAGCCCCTAACCCTAACCAACCGAGCTACCAAAACATGGAGATGCTAGGAATTGATCCCAGGACCTCATACATGCGAAGCACGCGCTCTACCACTGAGCTACATCCCCATCTGCCAACGGGTGACTGGTTTTCCCCCCAGCTGCCTTGGTGGTTCTATGTGATTCCTACAAAATCAGACTATTCAGATTGAGCTACCAAAACTTGGAGTTGCTAGGGAACGATCCCAGGACCGCTGAGCTACATCCCCATCTGCCAATGGGCTACTGGTTGGTCCCCAGCCGCCATGGTGGTTCTATGTGACTCCTACAAAATCAGACTATTCAGATTGAGCTACCAAAACTTGGAGATGCTGGGGAACGATCCCAGGACCTCATGCATGCTAAGCATGCGCTCTACCACTGAGCTACATCCCCACCCACAAAATGACGAGCGGTTGGTCCCCAGCCGCCATTGTAGTTCCATGCGATGGCTACAAAATCAGACTATTCAGATTGAGCTACCAAAACTTGGAGATGCAGGTGAACGATCCCAGGACCCCATGCATGCAAAGCATGCGCTCTACCACTGAGCTACATCCCCATCTGCCAATGGGCTACTAGTTGGTCCCCAGCCGCCATGGTGGTTCTATGCGATGCAGATCTGAGTTTGCATGCCTGGTTAACTCAAAATTAGAAAGGTGATTCATTCATATTGAGCTACCAAAATCTGGAGATACTGGGTATTGATCCCAGGATTTCCCACATGCGAAGCATGCGCTCTAACACTGACCAATATCCCCCATCTCTAACCCTCACTTTAAACCCTAACCCCTAACCCTAACCAACCGAGCTACCAAAAGATGGAGATGCTGGGAATCGATCCCAGGACCTCATACATGCGAAGCACGCGCTCTACCACTGAGCTACATCCCCGTCTGCCAAAGTGTGACTAGTTGTTCCCCAGCCGCCATGGTTGTTCTATGCGATGGCTACAAAATCAGACTATTCAGATTGAGCTACCAAAACTTGGAGATGCTGGGGAACGATCCCAGGACCTCATGCATGCTAAGCATGCGCTCTACCACTGAGATACATCCCCATCTGCCAAAGTGTGACTAGTTGTTCCCCAGCTGCCATGGTTGTTCTATGCGATGGCTACAAAATCAGACTATTCAGATTGAGCTACCAAATCTTGGAGATGCTGGGGAACGATCCCAGGACCTCATGCATGCAAAGCATGCGCTCTACCACTGAGCTACATCCCCATCTGCCAATAGGTTACTGGTTGGTCCCCAGCCGCCATGGTGGTTCTATGTGACGCCTAAAAAATCAGACTGTTCAGATTGAGCTACCAAAACTTGGAGATGCTGGGGAATGATCCCAGGACCTCATGCATGCAAAGCATACGCTCTACCACTGAGCTACATCCCCATCTGCCAATGGGCCACTGGTTGGTCCTCAGCCGCCATGGTGGTTCTATGTGACTCCTACAAAATCAGACTATTCAGATTGAGCTACCAAAACTTGGAGATGCTGGGGAACGATCCCAGGACCTCATGCATGCTAAGCATGCGCTCTACCACTGAGCTACATCCCCACCCGCCAAAGCTCGAGCGGTTGGTCCCCAGACGCCATGGTGGTTCTATGCGATGGCTACAAAATCAGACTATTCAGATTGAGCTACCAAAACTTGGAGATGCTGGGGAACGATCCCAGGACCGCTGAGCTACATCACCATCTGCAAATGGCTGACTAGTTGGTCCCCAGCTGCCATGGTGGTTCTATGTGACTCCTACAAAATCAGACTATTCAGATCGAGCTACCAAAACTTGGAGATGCTGGGGAACGATCCCAGGACCTCATGCATGCTAAGCATGCGCTCTACCACTGAGCTACATCCCCAGCCACCAAAGGTCGAATGGTTGGTCCCCGGCCGCCATGGTGGTTCTATGCGATGGCTACAAAATCAGACTATTCAGATTGAGCTACCAAAAGTTGGAGCTGCTGGGGAACGATCCCAGGACCTCATGCATGCAAAGCATGCGCTCTACCACTGAGCTACATCCCCATCTGCCAATGGGCTTCTGGTTGGTCCCAAGCCGCCATAGTGGTTCTATGCGCTGCAGATCTGAGTTTGCATGCCTGGTTAACTCAAAATTAGAAAGGTGATTCATTCATATTGAGCTACCAAAATCTGGAGATACTGGGTATTGATCCCAGGATTTCCCACATGCGAAGCATGCGCTCTAACACTGACCAATATTTCCCATCTCTAACTCTCACTTTAAACCCTAACCCCTAACCCTAACCAACCGAGCTACCAAAACATGGAGATGCTGGGAATCGATCCCAGGACCTCATACATGCGAAGCACGCGCTGTACCACTGAGCTACATCCACATCTACCAACGGGTGACTGGTTTTCCCCCCAGCTGCCATGGTGGTTCTATGTGATTCCTACAAAATCAGACTATTCAGATTGAGCTACCAAAAATTGGAGATGCTGGGGAACGATCCCAGGCCCGCTGAGCTACATCCCCATCTACAAATGTGTGAATAGTTGGTCCCCAGCTGCCATGGTGGTTCTATGTGACTCCTACAAAATCAGACTATTCAGATCGCGCTACCAAAACTTGGAGATGCTGGGGAACGATCCCAGGACATCATGCTTGCTAAGCATGCGCTCTACCACTGAGCTACATCCCCATCTGCCAATGGGCCACTGGTTGGTCCTCAGCCGCCATGGTGGTTCTATGTGATTCCTACAAAATCAGACTATTCAGATTGAGCTACCAAAACTTGGAGATGCTGGGGAACGATCCCAGGACCGCTGAGCTACATCCCCATCTGCCAATATGCTACTGGTTGGTCCCCAGCCGCCATGGTGGTTCTATGTGACTCCTACAAAATCAGACTATTCAGATTGAGCTACCAAAACTTGGAGATGCTGGGGAACGATCCCAGGACCTCATGCATGCAAAGCATGCGCTCTACCACTGAGCTACATCCCCATCTGCCAATGGGCCACTGGTTGGTCCCCAGCCGCCATGGTGGTTCTATGTGATTCCTACAAAATCAGACTATTCAGATTGAGCTACCAAAACTTGGAGATGCTGGGGAACGATCCCAGGACCGCTGAGCTACATCCCCATCTGCCAATATGCTACTGGTTGGTCCCCAGCCGCCATGGTGGTTCTATGTGACTCCTACAAAATCAGACTATTCAGATTGAGCTACCAAAACTTGGAGATGCTGGGGAACGATCCCAGGACCTCATGCATGCTAAGCATGCGCTCTACCACTGAGCTACATCCCCACCCGCCAAAGCTCGAGCGGTTGGTCCCCAGACGCCATGGTGGTTCTATGCGATGGCTACAAAATCAGACTATTCAGATTGAGCTACCAAAACTTGGAGATGCTGGGGAACGATCCCAGGACCGCTGAGCTACATCCCCATCTGCAAATGGGTGACTAGTTGGTCCCCAGCTGCCATGGTGGTTCTATGTGACTCCTACAAAATCAGACTATTCAGATCGAGCTACCAAAACTTGGAGATGCTGGGGAACGATCCCAGGACCTCATGCATGCTAAGCATGCGCTCTACCACTGAGCTACATCCCCAGCCACCAAAGGTCGAATGGTTGGTCCCCGGCCGCCATGGTGGTTCTATGCGATGGCTACAAAATCAGACTATTCAGATTGAGCTACCAAAAGTTGGAGCTGCTGGGGAACGATCCCAGGACCTCATGCATGCAAAGCATGCGCTCTACCACTGAGCTACATCCCCATCTGCCAATGGGCTTCTGGTTGGTCCCAAGCCGCCATAGTGGTTCTATGCGCTGCAGATCTGAGTTTGCATGCCTGGTTAACTCAAAATTAGAAAGGTGATTCATTCATATTGAGCTACCAAAATCTGGAGATACTGGGTATTGATCCCAGGATTTCCCACATGCGAAGCATGCGCTCTAACACTGACCAATATCCCCCATCTCGAACCCTCACTTTAAACCCTAACCCCTAACCCTAACCAACCGAGCTACCAAAACATGGAGATGCTGGGAATCGATCCCAGGACCTCATACATGCGAAGCACGCGCTGTACCACTGAGCTACATCCACATCTACCAACGGGTGACTGGTTTTCCCCCCAGCTGCCATGGTGGTTCTATGTGATTCCTACAAAATCAGACTATTCAGATTGAGCTACCAAAACTTGGAGATGCTGGGGAACGATCCCAGGCCCGCTGAGCTACATCCCCATCTACAAATGTGTGAATAGTTGGTCCCCAGCTGCCATGGTGGTTCTATGTGACTCCTACAAAATCAGACTATTCAGATCGCGCTACCAAAACTTGGAGATGCTGGGGAACGATCCCAGGACATCATGCTTGCTAAGCATGCGCTCTACCACTGAGCTACATCCCCATCTGCCAATGGGCCACTGGTTGGTCCCCAGCCGCCATGGTGGTTCTATGTGATTCCTACAAAATCAGACTATTCAGATTGAGCGACCAAAACTTGGAGATGCTGGGGAACGATCCCAGGACCGCTGAGCTACATCCCCATCTGCCAATATGCTACTGGTTGGTCCCCAGCCGCCATGGTGGTTCTATGTGACTCCTACAAAATCAGACTATTCAGATTGAGCTACCAAAACTTGGAGATGCTGGGGAACGATCCCAGGACCTCATGCATGCTAAGCATGCGCTCTACCACTGAGCTACATCCCCACCCGCCAAAGCTCGAGCGGTTGGTCCCCAGACGTCATGGTGGTTCTATGCGATGGCTACAAAATCAGACTATTCAGATTGAGCTACCAAAACTTGGAGATGCTGGGGATCGATCCCAGGACCTCATGCATGCTAAGCATGCGCTCTACCACTGAGCTACATCCCCACTCACCAAAGGACGAGCGGTTGGTCCCCAGCCGCCATTGTAGTTCTATGCGATGGCTACAAAATCAGACTTCAGATTGAGCTACCAAAGCTTGAAGATGCTGGGGAACGACCCGAGGACCTCATGCATGCAAAGCATGCGCTCTACCACTGAGCTACATACCCATCACCCGATGAGCTACTGGTTGGTCCCAAGCCGCCATGGTGGTTCTATGTGACTCCTACAACATCAGACTATTCAGATTGAGCTACCAAAACTTGGAGATGCTGGGGAACGATCCCAGGACCTCATGCATGCTAAGCATGCGCTCTACCACTGAGCTACATCCCCATCTGCCAAAGTGTGACTAGTTGTTCCCCAGCTGCCATGGTTGTTCTATGCGATGGCTACAAAATCAGACTATTCAGATTGAGCTACCAAAACTTGGAGATGCTGGGGAACGATCCCAGGACCTCATGCATGCAAAGCATGCGCTCTACCGCTGAGCTACATCCCCATCTGCCAATAGGTTACTGGTTGGTCCCCAGCCGCCATGGTGGTTCTATGTGACGCCTACAAAATCAGACTGTTCAGATTGAGCTACCAAAACTTGGAGATGCTGGGGAACGACCCCAGGACCTCATGCATGCAAAGCATACGCTCTACCACTGAGCTACATCCCCATCTGCCAATGGGCCACTGGTTGGTCCCCAGCCGCCATGGTGGTTCTATGTGACTTCTACAAAATCAGACTATTCAGATTGAGCTACCAAAACTTGGAGATGCTGGGGAACGATCCCAGGACCTCATGCATGCTAAGCATGCGCTCTACCACTGAGCTACATCCCCACCCGCCAATGCTCGAGCGGTTGGTCCCCAGACGCCATGGTGGTTCTATGCGATGGCTACAAAATCAGACTATTCAGATTGAGCTACGAAAAATTGGAGATGCTGAGGAACGATCCCAGGACCTCATGCATGCAAAGCATGCGCTCTACCACTGAGCTACATCCCCATCTGCCAATGGGCTTCTGGTTGGTCCCAAGCCACCATGGTGGGGTGTTAGGGGTTAGGATTTAGGGTTAGTGGTTAGGGGTCAAGGTTAGGGATTAGGAAAAAAGGTTTAGGGGTTAAGGTTATGGTTAGGTTTAGGGGGTTAGGTTCTCCATGTTTTGGTAGCTCAATCTGAATAGATGCGATGCAGATCTGAGTTTGCATGCCTGGTTAACTCAAAATTAGAAAGGTGATTCATTCATATTGAGCTACCAAAATCTGGAGATACTGCTACTTTCCCACATGCGAAGCATGCGCTCTAACACTGACCAACATCCCCCATCTCTATTCCTCACTTTAAACCCTAACGCCGAACCCTAACCAACCGAGCTACCAAAACATGGAGATGCTGGGAATCGATCCCAGGACCTCATACATGCGAAGCACACGCTCTACCACTGAGCTACATCCCCATCTGCCAATGGGTGACTGGTTTTCCCCCCAGCTGCCATGGTGGTTCTATGTGATACCTACAAAATCAGACTATTCAGATTGAGCTACCAAAATTTGGAGATGCTGGGGAACGATCCCAGGACCGCTGAGCTACATCCCCATCTGCAAATGGGTGACTAGTTGGTCCCCAGCTGCCATGGTGGTTCTATGTGACTCCTACAAAATCAGACTATTCAGATCGAGCTACCAAAACTTGGAGATGCTGGGGAACGATCCCAGGACCTCATGCATGCTAAGCATGCGCTCTACCACTGAGCTACATCCCCACCCGCGAAATCTCGAGCGGTTGGTCCCCAGCCGCCATGGTGGTTCTATGCGATGGCTACAAAATCAGACTATTCAAATTGAGCTACCAAAACTTGGAGATGCTGGGGAATGATCCCAGGACCTCATACATGCTAAGCATGCGCTCTACCACTGAGCTACATCCCCACCCACCAAGGGACGAGTTGTTGGTCCCCAGCCGCCATTGTAGTTCTATGTGACTCCTACAAAATCAGACTATTCAGATTGAGCTACCAAAACCTGGAGATGCTGGGGAACGATCCCAGGACCTCATGCATGCTAAGCATACGCTCTACCACTGAGCTACATCCCCATCTACCATAGGGATACTGGCTGGTCCCCAGCCGCCATGGTGGTTCTATGCGATGCAGATCTGAGTTTGCATGCCTGGTTAACTCAAATTTAGAAAGGTGATTCATTCATTTTGAGCTACCAAAATCTGGAGCTTCTGGGTATTAATCCCAGGATTTCCCACATGCAAAGCATGCGCTCTAACACTGACCATCCCCCATCTCTAACTCCTAACCCTAACCAACCGAGCTACCATAACATGGAGATGCTGGGAATCGATCCCAGGACCTCATGCATGCGAAGCATGCGCTCTACCAATGAGCTACATCCCCACTCGCCTAAGATCGAGCGGTTGGTCCCCAGCTGCCATGGTGGTTCTATGCGATTCCTAAGAAAATCTAGTCAGATAGAGCTACCCAAAAAGTGGAGATGCTGAGGTACGATCCCAGGAGCTCAAGCAAGCTAAGCATGTGCTCTACCACTGAGCTACATCCCCATTAGCCAGTGAACAATTGGTTGTTCCACGGCCATCATGAGATAGGTGGTTCTAGTATGCGATGCATGTAAAAGTTAGTTTGTATACATGGGTAACTCAACAACAGACAGCTAATCTATTCAGATTGAGCTACCAAAACATGGAGAACCTAACCCCCTAAACCTAACCATAACCTTAACCCCTAAACCTTTTTTCCTAATCCCTAACCTTGACCCCTAACCACTAACCCTAAATCCTAACCCCTAACAGATTGAGCTACCAAAACCTGGCGATGCCAGAGGTCCCAGAACCTCAAGGACACAAATTATGCGCTCAACCACTGAGCTACATCCCCATCTAAAAATGGGCTCCTTGTTCTTCCCTGCACGCTTCCGGGGTGAGCGGTGAATTGAATTTTTTTTAACTGATCAATGCGGGGTGGGAGTTTATAAAAATTCTGCACATTTTATTGTACAAACTATAATTTCATGTACCCATTTTCTGTACCGCATGTCCCCACAGGGGTCGCGGGTGTGCTGGAGCCTATACCAGCCATCATCTTGTAGTGGGCAAGGGATACCCTGACCCGGTTGCCAGCCAATCCCAGGGCACACAGAGACAAACAACCATCCAGACTCGCACTCATGGGCAATTTGGAGTGCTCAATCAGCCTACCTACCGGAGTGCCAGGAGAAAAGGCACGGGAAGAACATGCAAACTCCACACAGGGACGGCAAGAAGTGGATTTGAATTCACACCTTCCGAAGGGTGACGCATATGTTCTAACAGTGGACCACCGTGCCACGTTGCTGACAAATCTCATTGCGATACAGAAAGAAAAAACATAGACTACAAGTAATCAAAAAAAGTTGGGTGGGGGGGAAGCTGCTCTGACCCTATAACATGGAGATAGGAAATGGGAAATGCATATATTCAGCCCATCCCCCTCCCTTGTTGACAAACATATTTTTCTTGGCTTGTGAAAATTTAAAACTGTGGCAAGTAACGCTGAGAATACATGTGTCAACGTCAATGTCAGGCCATGATTGCATCAATGAAGTGTAATATTTAAGACAATCCTCAGTGGGACAAAGGGCAGTTCCACATAGCACAACTACAAAAGAAGCGGATAATAAGCCTACTTAAAATTGACATTTAAGGGGAAATACAATGCATAAATAAGTCTTGTGCATCAAAAGGACAATGAATGAGACTGCACATATCAACAATGACCCAGGCATCTTCATGGAGTTGAGGATTTCTATTGTTTGACTAGACACTGTTAGACCAGCAGACTGCTGTTGTCTGAGGATCACAGATGGTGTAACAAGTCTAATCCTCTTTTAACTACATGAATCCTACTCACTTATCAGCCACCAACCCCCATGTTCTACCGTCTTCCTAATAATGGGTTGTTCATTCATTCATTAAAAGTGATCTAAAATGACATAAGATAACATTAATGTATTATTATTATTATTATTATTATTATTATTATTATTATTATTATTATTATTATTATTATTATTATTATTATTATTATTATTATTATTATGATTATTATGATTATTATTATTATTGACCACTTAAGAATCTACATTTGATTGAACTGTTATATTATTTAGCACTCCTACTGTATGGTATGTTGTTTGTTTGTTTGTTTGTTTGTTTGTTTGTTTGTTTGTTTGGTTGGTTGATTGTTTGGTTGTTTATTTTTTTTTGCGATGGAATTGGAAGCCAAACATTCCCAAATTACTTTACAGTAAACAACAAAACCAAACATTAGATATACTAAAAGAAACATTACAAGAACATTAATGAAATAAAATAACACTGGGCACACTAACGCAAGTAAATTAAGACTCATTAGCGAAGAAGGAAGTTTGCTTTCTTGTTTCTGTCAAACTCCATGAATTTGAAGTTTTGTTTTGGAGGGGTAGATGCCGGCATTCTCCGAACAGTGGCTTGACAATCTCAGGTGCGCCCCTTATGCGCGATCTGCAGAAGCCTGAGATGGATATACGGCTCGATTAGTCTTTTCTCCATGGTATTCTAATGCAATGTTGACACTTGTAGTCGTGATGTGTCCACGTGGGTAAGAAAACGTGTTTTTATATTTATTTCTCTAGAAACGAGTGGGAAAGCCAGTCAGTTGAGAGGTGACCGGTCAGTGGCACTTATAAAGGATACGGGTTGACGGAGGGAGATAGAAAGAACAAAAGCACCATTTAATCTCATTGGCTTTCTTCATGAGCGTGATGGCATTGACCAGAATATTTATTTATTTATTTATTTATTTATTTATTTATTTATTTATTTATTTATTTATTTATTTATTTATTTATTTATTTATTTATTTATTTATTTATTTATTTATTTATTTATTTATTTATTTATTTATTTATTCTGCTCCTTTATTTGTTAAGTGAAGGTCAAATTTTTATTTATTTTTTTCAAAGATTAGACAGACATTTTAAATGCTAGAAGATAGAGATTTTTTTTGCGTCTGAACTTGTTGCTTCATTGTTGTTTATGTTCTTGCTCTCCATGCCTTTTTATGCCCTAGTCGTTCTTTAATGACAGCCCATCCATCATCCATCCATTCATCCATCCATCCATCCATCCATCCATCCATTCATCCATCCATCCAGCAATCCATCCATCCATCCATCATCCATCCATCCAGCCATCCAGCCATCATTCCGTCCATCTCCAGTATGCTACCTCACAAAGTAAGCATACACTTGAAACATTTTATCATATCTTTCACAGACAGCGGATATAAAACAAGAACAGGTATACATAGGTCCTTTACCATGAAAGAGAGAGGCGCTGTTGAACCATTTATCCATCCATTTTCTGAACCGCTTTTCCTTACAAGGGTCAGGAGCACACCTTGAACTGGTTGCACTCATAGACAAAAAAACATTCACACTCACACCTACGGGCAATTTGAGTGCTCAATCAACCTACCATGCATGTCTTAAGAATGTGAGAGAAACCAAAGTTTCCGCAGGAAACTTCCAGAATATTAAAGGTGTTGATCATGTCTGCTGATCGCTATGTTAAAAAGAAACAGACTTTTTTAAGACGTGTTTAAAATAGCACATTTCATGCATCACATCCTGTCACATGGGAGCATCACTTGTCTCTCCACCATCTTGTTCTCACCATAGCAACCTCCACACAGGTTCTTAAGCAGGCTTTTCTTTCTATCCTTAGCCTCCTCCCCTTGCCTCTTCCCATACCCCCACCCTATCCTTGTCCTCCCTCCTACCCTGTTCCTGATTAGTGACTGCCATTTTATTCTAGGAGCTCAAGAAGCGTCTCAGCTCATGACTCAAACTGCGGAGCTAGAGTAACTTGAATATGTTAACTTTTGCTATTGGACTCAACTAGTTAGACCTTTCGGAGGGTCAAGCGCGTTCTCCTACTGAATTTTAAATTGCCTTTGGACCATGGTTCCTAAATATGTGAGTCCCAATTTATTATAATTATTGTTATTCTTTTAAAGTATTCTTCTTCTTATTATTATTATTCTTATTACATTATTATTACTATTATTATTATTATTATTGTTGTTGTTGAGATCTTTGCGTAAATGTTACTGTCGGTTTTTCTAACAGTTAAATATAGTGGAAACTGAAATGAACCTTAGATTAATCTGGTAAAATAGTGTTTAAAAAAATAAATAAACTATTGATGTATTGTAGTTATGGGCATTGTAGATAGTATAATTTTTGAACATATTTATACATTTTTTTAAAATAAATGTTTCTTTTTTTTTAAGTTAGGTAAGTTTACTATAAATAATTGTGGCTATTTTTGTTTTGTCTTAGAGTTCAGACAAATGTAATGATAACAAGGAAAATTGTTCTTCAGATGGTTACAGAGTAATTCTTCAATCTTCTTTTTGACCTGCGTCATATGAGGCAGTTCTATTAACAAGGGAGTTCCAAAGGTGTCATGATTGTATCACTAAATACAGTATGAACAACTGGTGAACTAAAACTACTAGCTTGTAAACTCTAAATGGGTATTTCCTTTTTTTTTTTTAAAAAGAGCCTGGTGCTGTTTTAGGTGTAAGGTTGTTAGGAGAGATTAAGATGCTGAGCGTCACGTTGAGGTTGTCTTGGGCCAGGAAAAGTGGTTTGCCCTTTTACTGCCCCCGAGGAATTATTAGATTAGTAAATATATGTATAGAGTTGTGTCAAAATTGATATAATTCTGATTTGATTGTATTCATTTTACAATGTGTTTATTAATGTGATTGTAATTTCAGGTTGTATAAAACTTTAGGGCATTGTGCCAAGTCGTCCTGATTCGATTCTGTCATGTAATTAAATAAAATAGCCAATATAGTAGATATGGCTGTTAATATGATGTAGTGCATTGATAAAAAGTACCTTATTAACAATGTAGTACATCTAAAAAAATGATCACCAACCTTTTTGACAGTGAAACAACTACTTCTGGAGGACTGATTATTGCAAAGGGATATACACCTCTGCATTTGCTAAAAAAAACATTGAAGCATATGTTAAGAATGATATTTATGTTTGTGGAGACACTAACCATGTTCATGAATTCTCCCAGTATCAAGAATGACTTAACATGGTCGGAAGCAGATAGATATAAATAAGCAACGCTATTTATATACAGCTCTGCAAATATTAACATTTTCAAATGATAACTGAACTTTCCCGCATGCTACTCGTGTCATCCTTGGGGGCTACCTGGTGCCCACGAGCACCGCATTGTTGACCCCTGATCTGGGCATTATTAAAATAAACCTATGAAATTAGAATATATTCGAGTTATATGACTTGTTAGGGGATATTCTGACCTGAATCCTCCTTGTCAAACAACCAGATTAATCACATGGTTATATAAAAAGGACGAGAAAAATATCTTGAAATGTATCACTACATTCATTATTGCCCTGTTTTACAACCATCAGGTGTGTGTGAAAGTACAGCATGACAACTGTCCAAGAAGGGAGGTGGGGCCTTCCACATACATTTAAACATGCCTCAACACCCATGCCCCGACCACCTTCTGACCCGCGCCCCGCCCACGTGAAGACAGCCACACCAGCCAAGAGGATAACCTTCTACAAAAGCGGGGACAGCCAGTTTGGCGGTGTCAGGATGGCCATCCACAAGCGTAGCTTCAAATGCTTTGATGCACTGCTAGATGACCTTTCGCAAAAGGTTAGTAGGACAGGTGTCGGGTATCAAAACAGGAACAGCAGGATTAAGATATATAAACCGATACAATTTTTTTTTTTTTTTATCTACTGAGTACTGTCTGTTGAATGCATTTTAGCATGACGATAACTTCTAGATCCAACATTTATACAAAACTATTTTATGTCTGTATAGGTGCCACTTCCTTTTGGTGTGCGGACTGTGACCACGCCCCGCGGCACCCGCACCATCAAACATCTGGAGGAACTCCAGGATGGGGGCTGTTACCTCTGCTCTGACCGGCGTCAGCCTAAACCAATCAATATGGAACATGCCAAAAAAAGCCAAAGCATTTGGCACCATTACAGCCGCATATCCACTGAACCAGAAACCTCGTCCACATCCTTACCTGGCCATCTACCTCACAGGCATCGGCGGATCCTGCTGGTTAAAAATACTGAGCCAGGGATGCGAAGGAGTGTGGTACTGAGCAGGCGGTCAATCAGAAGTATGAGGGCCTTTCTTGAGGAAGTGTCTGAAGTGATGCAGTTCCATGTCCGAAAGGTTTACACTGCTGAAGGACGCAGGGTGAGGATTTTTTTTTTTAACTTCCATACATCAATGACTCCCTAATTAGATCAAGCGTGTCAAACTCGTTTTTGTCACAGGCCATATCGTTGCGATAGCTTAACTCCGAGGGCCATTACAACTGTGAAAAATGATGGATAACCAGTTTCGAATTCAAAAAACAGTACATTTTTCCATTTAATTCGAAGGGGGGGTTGGTATAGAACATTCTGGCATTATCTCATCCCAGTGTTGTTAAAAGTGAAGACAATTTGCAAGAAACATGAAGGCATCACACATGATTTGTCTTCACAGGCCACGTAAACCTTGAGTTTGACACCTGCGAATTAGATCCATAGACCTCTATGCCCTGCAAATGCTTTTTTTTTTTATCATCCAGCTTCATGCATCATAAACTTGTGATGATATAATGATAAATAGGATTAACAAAGGCAAAGTCATACAGAATCTGCACATGAATGTATTTTGTCTAACGGTGCACAATGACAAACTGAGACCGTGCACTTAACCTCTAGTTCAACTTTTGACTTATCTGGGTTACATTTTGAAACATTCCAATTGGGTCCCTAGGTTGACAACGTTCAAAGTCTGATGACATGCCCTGGAGTTTTGGTGTGTGTCGGCAGAGAGGCCCTCAGTCCCTTGCTACTGAAGATCCTGCGAAAGAGCTCAGAGGAAAAACTCCCAGGTTTGAGCAGCAAGTCCCCTGGTCTTGGTCCTAGGACTCCTGGAAGTGGAGCTCGATCCCCAGGTATTCAAGAAGCAAGATCAACCCCTCATGGAGCTCAATCCGGAGCCAGTGAATGCAGTGAGGGACAGGAGAGCAGGAAAAGTGGTAGGCGATCAGTTATTGACATATACATTATGTGCAGACACATGAATTTACAACACAGCGCTAATTATTGTTTGATTTTTCTATTTCTGCTTTCAGTTAACTTTGGTCTAGAAACAAAAAAGAGCATCATCCACCGTCGATCTGATTCATCTACCCGCTCCACTCGATTGTCGTTGTCCTCAGAGAAGTCCTTTGGCAACGCTATAAGGGCACACACGCAACAGAGACCTTCTATTATGAACGACGACATTGAAAAGCGTGTCCTAGTCAACAAGGATGGCAGTCTCTCCGTGGAGATGAGAGTTCGTTTTCGCCTCCGCAATGATGAGACCTTGCAGTGGTCCACGCAGATTGGAAAATCACCCTCTCTGACAAGTGACTGCTGCCCTCCAAGTCATGCCCACACCCCTTGTTTGCAAAATTACCAATCCGAAAGCTGCTCTGATTGTGCAACTGTTGACCCAGATGATATGGACTATTCCAATCAATCACTCCATCATCCATTGGATGTGAGTCAGTGCAGCTGCTGTTACCAAATGCAAGAAGAGAAGTACAACCTCTGGGACCACCCAATACATAATCATAAGCAGCCACCTGTCCCACCCCAATATATGTCGAGCCAGACTCACACTACAGTAAGACACACACATTCCTCTGGCTCTTCCTCATCTTGTAACTCGATGAGAGTAGTGCGTTGCCGGGCAAAATTCTCCAACTGTGGAAGAGGTTCGGATTCAGAGCATAGTCAACTTGTCCAAGAAGAAACATGTGTAGTGGAACAGGTAGAACAGATATTAGACATGGCGCAGAATGAAGACACTAACGTAGACATGTGCATGATGAGCAGGTGCTCCAGTCGCAGTGAAGTGATCATCAAGAATGACAATGCAAGATCTCCTAGCGAGAGGTCAATCGTGGATGAGCCAATGGAGGAAGAGGTGGACCACCCACTGTCTAGAGTCAGCAGCTCCTCGCATGTACTGCGATCATTAAAAGAAGACCAAGATGTTGATGATGACCTGCCACCTAGTGCTTCACAGTGTTCACAAAGAAGTGGACCATCCTCAAATGCTCACCTGAACAACCGTCAGCCAATTTGCCACTCGACTGAGCTCAACAAGCCAGAGGACCAGGACAATAAAGAGTGTGAAACAACATCTGCTGTCACCTCTTGTCTATGTGGATCTGAGATGATAGATCAAACTCTCAGATTCAGCTCAAATGTAAGTAGAGCTTCTTGTAGGTCGACCAAAATTGTAAACCAAACAAATGAGAGCGAAGAGATACAAAGCATAGTTAAAGCTTCGTCTGGCACCTCCGGCCCATCCGGGTTGTCAAGTGTCTGTCGTAATTGTGGAGGCTGCAAATGGGTAGTCACCTCCAATAGCAGTAGTAGAGCTTCACAGAGATCATGTGACCCTCCACAAGCCCCTTCAAACCCAACTTCGCCTCTCGAAAACCAAGAGAATGCAAATTACTTAATGAACGATGATGCTTTATCTACACTATCCAACAAAACAAATCTCACAGGACGTGGATCTTCCATCCCTGATGTCCTGAAAAGTGACACAGCCAGTGCCATTTCCAGAATGTCTAGTCCTGAGACAACAGAAGAAAACCAAGACAGAACCACCTCAGCTATCATCCATAAATCCAACACACCTCAGAAATCCGTTTCTACTGATACAACAACAGAAAATAACTTGAGAAGCTCCAGTGTTATGTCAGGTCAGTCTCAGAAGTCCAACTTGAGTGGCACATTTGAAAGTCCCAATGTCACATCAACAGAAGGAGCAGAGGGAGGAACCTTGTTCAAAAGAGAAGCAACATCTTGTATTTCAACTAAGACTCTCTCAAGTGTCTCTCCATCTGACAATGCAGACTTGGAAAACAGTAGAACTCATAGTTGTCTTTCTGTAAATTCTGTTTCTATCAAGTCTGGCACTGAGCAGAGACCCAATAGTGCCCTCTCAACGAAATCATCAAAGTCAGGAAAATCCAAAATATCTTACGGCAAGTCCACAAATAGCCAATGTCCAACTGAAACAGAAAAAACAGACACATGCCTTGAAAATCCAGATATCGAAGGCAACAAAGAAGATTGTAACACAGCTGAAGAAAGGACAAACAGTGCTTTGTCTACAAAATCAACAACCTCTTGTCGTACAATCTGTGCCCCAAACTTTCCTGATCTGAAGGAAGTTTCTACTATTGAGTTGAATGGAAATAAGGCAGATGAAGATAAAGAGCGAGGAGCCAGCGCCATGTCTATGAAGTCAAAATCTTCCCGGGGCTCATCTGCCTCTCAAAAGTCAGTTTCTATCAAGAATCTAAAACCAGCATCTCAAAAACCAAATGCAGTCACCATTAAAACACCACAAGGGGTTGATATGGTAAGTGAGGCAACAGAGACGTCACAAATAATTGTTGAAGGTGAAGATGTGGAAGAAAGAAATACGCCAAGTAAAACTTCTGAACACTCTTATGGTCAAATGTTGTCACCAAAAAAAACGGGATCATTGCAGAAAGTTAGAGCCTCATCACCCAGCGGTCCTAATGAGGTAAGAGCCCGGAGTATGTGCTCAGTTCACTCAGCAACTTCTGCTAAATCTGGACATTTTAAATGCCAGTGTGTTGTCGTGTCGGGATTTGAAGAGGGAGCGAAAAGAGGGGTGGGCGATGAGAATGAAGCCGAGAAAGAGGAAAAAACAATGGAACAAAATGAAGTGGAGGACTCACGAAGCACTGAGCCACTAAGTCAAAACTCTGGGTCAGTGTCTCTTGCATTGCCAGATGACCAGGAAATGTGTGACACAGACAGCTGCAAGTCCTGCATTTCCCATGTAGAGAATCACAAGGACAGAATGAGAACAACAGCTCCAAAAGCCCAGTCAAGATTATCTCATAACTCCAGAGTCACTGAGAGTCCCGGAGCAGTCGACATCCCGACTATTGAAGCACCTGAATTTGATGGGGATGTTGACAAACACCATGAGGACTGTATTTGTGCTAGCCCAGCATCAAGCTGCAAAAGCAATAACAACAGGATCTCATCTTCACTGTCATCAGTTTGTGCACAGGTTAAAAATTCTAAGCTTGCTCAGCAGCCTGACGAAGTTGAGACAACTGTTGATCCTGACAATAGTGGCTCCAAAAAGTCAGAAAGTGGAGCTGAAGAAACACAGAATAGCCTCATCAACAAGGCGGCTAGTGCAAACTCCAGTGGACTATGTTCCCTGTCGCGTGACTTGGCAGGTGATGCAAAAGTGAACGGCTTGAAGCAGAGTAAAGGAGAAGGTACTGCTGACCCATCTGAGAGTGGCAGTGTCCGAACTGTCAAAACATCCATTTCTACAAAGAAAGAGATGTCAGTCAAGTCCTCAAAGCAGGGCAACTCTAGACCTTGTCGTAAGAAGTCACATGTTGAAAGAACCGTGTCTGCTGCTGACCTTGTCCAGGACACTCAGGCCACACATCAACACTGTCAGCAGTCTAGCAAAACCAGTGGCAAACAGCATTTAGAGAAAGACATCAGGCATGAGATGAAGAGCAGCCAAAAGGATCAGGATGAGGGGACAGTAGTGACCCCTGAGTGTCTACCCAATGCTTCCCCCAGTGAAGTGGTCAATGATTGGTTGCGGAGCATTCCTTCTAACAGCGACATGATTGCTCTTGATGAGCTCATTGATGATCAGCACAGCAAGGAAGCGATGTTTAAAGCTGTTATAGAATCAGAGGAACATCTTGCCGAAGATAAGTTAGACAAAGTGGAGGAAGTTGGGGGTTACCAGAAAGAAGAGGAATGTGCTACAATAAATGAAAAAAATATAGATCTGGCTAAAGGTGGTGATGCATTAGATCCTCCCCAACCCAACTCTCCATGGATTAGTGGAACGGCATTGCCTAAAGATTGGCGCTCTTCAACTGCAGTCATGAAGGTTCTTCTCGGCTCCTCTCTCGGACGATGTAGAAGCTTGCCTGAGGTACAGCAACATAAATAATAGTAATTATTTTGTCTGGAATGTGTTTGTGTAACAAGAACATGACATAAATGATATGAAATCTATTCCACAGGTGTCTCCAGTTTATGGGCGTAGACTAAGCACATCAGCCAGAGGCCTCCTGGACTGTTTGGCTCAGCTTCAGTTAATTGAGCCTGTCAGAGGTCAAAGCTGCAACAAACATGAGGACAGACACCGGCAGTACAACGACATTATAGACATTCTCCAATCCCTTTGGCTCACCGAACCTAGGAACATTGAGACCAAGGACACCGGCATTGAACAAGGGACCCCACCAAGGTCTTCATCAGGGGTAGGCATGAGCAGTGGCTCTGGTGGCTCAGGGAAGGACCAAGACAATCAAGTAGGGGATGAAACACTCCCCAAAGAATCTTCACGTGAGGATGAGGCTGTGGAGAAAGCTTCAGAGCAGACAACAGAACCACACAAAGTAGAAGTTAAGGGTGAGGTATTTTCAAAAGAACAACCTTGGCATAGTGATAATCCAAGTCAAGTCCCTCAAATTCCGCAAAGTCCAAAGGATACAGACCCTTCATTATCTAACCAAAGCTCTGCTGACTCCAACTCCAGTTCAGCAACACCACCAACAATTTTGCAAGCACCATTGTCAAATAAACCATCCCAAGATCCCGATCCAGTGTGGGTGTTGCACCTTCTGAAGAAGCTGGAGAAAGAATTTATGAACCACTACATTGATGCCATGGAGGAGTTTAAAGTCCGTTGGGACCTTGACGACAGTCTCATCTTGGACACAATGATTTCAGAGTTGAGTGATGAAGTGAGACAACGAATCCAGAACAGCATTAAGCGGGAAATGAGTAAGATCCATAGTCGATGTGGCCGAAGCGGAAAGTCACCTCAGCCTCCAAAGGGGGCTAATCTATCTAGGGAGTCGACCATGACAGAGAAGCGCCGACGGATGCTGAAGGTAAATCCAACAAAATTCAACTTTCCATTTATGCAAATGGTAAAACACTGTATGAAGCAGATCTCCAGATTCTAATGTGGCCAAAATACAAAAAATAGATATTTGGTCTCCTACATCTTGGCGAGACTGTCTCATACAGCTTTAGCATTAGCATTAGCGTTAGATAATGCAATATATTGTTATGCTCAGGTGATGTGTATGCTTACAGATAACTGTCTAATGTGATTTGTTTAAAAAACTGTTCAACACATTAGATTTGGCAGGATTTTGTTGCAGAAAGTTGGAAATTATTGTATTATTTAATTGTCAGGTCATGAAAAACCAGTCAGTCAAAACTGCCGACTCCTCCAACGATGGTGAGATGACACCCGAGTTCAGCGACCAACGAAGTGATGACGAATACTGCCCCTGTGACGCATGCGTACGCAAAAAATTAGCAGCACGGCCTCTGAAAATGAACCCGGCGGCAGCTGAAGCGCCGGTGATGATGGAGTTTGATCTCCTTAAGATTCTTCAACTCAGGAAGACCCCAGCACCAGTCCCTGCATCTGTGTCACAGCCTACAAATAGGCGCGATGATAGCGTGGCCTTAGTAGAAGGGGAAATAAGGAGTTTAGAGGTTGTACAAGAGGAAGAGGAAGACAACGAATCAAGCGAGGAATTCAAAACTCACGAGACACTTCCTGAGGAAGATGAGGAGGATACAGATGAAGAGGAGAAATATGAAGCTGAGGACTCACAAATCAATGGCGAGAAAGAGTGCTGCCAGTGCATGAGGGAAGAAACACCAGAGAGTGACACAAATAATAATGACACGGAAGGTGAAAGGGAGGAGGATACTGAAGATGGGGACAAGACAGGCGAGGAGGCAGTTGGAGCAGAATACGATGAAGAGAAGGGCGAGAGCGACAAGGCAGATGGAGGAGAGATCACTGAAGATGGGTCTGGTGAAGAACAGGAAGAGTGCAAGGTCACAGAAGACTCTCCAAATCCAGATCATGAAGACTCAACACTTTTGGAGGAGAAGGGAAACGACAGTGCTTCTGCAGGAGCAGATGATGATGTGGAGGAGGAGAGCAAGGATCACATGGGAGAGTGTCAAGAAGAAGGCGAGTTGTTGCAGCAAGAAAGAGCTTCACCCAAGGTCAGGACATTTTAATTAAACAGGTTAAATACACAGTTTGCACTTAAAAAAATAGAATAAAAAGCAAAGTCTTCTCAGTATAGACAAAATAATTTAATCTAAATGAATTGGGTAACTGGTTTGTGAACATGGTGCATTTTTTTAGCAAGATGTATTATTAACTGAAAA